>NW_021621078.1:7494113-7616080 GCF_004785775.1 Grammomys surdaster
AACGTCTATACTATACTATATACAGAGAACGTCTATACTATACTATACTATATACAGAGAACGTCTAGTCTATACTATACTATACTATACTATACTATACTATACTATACTATACTATACAAGGAGGGCTTTATTCTTTGGATAGCTATGAAGACCCAGAGTCAAGGTTTGATGCCAGGCAGTACAGCCCTAGTTCACACCCTCTTAACTATGAATTGCTCTTGAAATAGAAGAAGGGAGTCAAGCCAGGCATGGTGGTTCACGCCTGGAATTGTAGTACTCAGGAGGCAAATGGAGGAGGGTAGCTGCAACTTCAAGGCTAGCCTGGGCTTCATACACAGGAACCTATCTAAAAAAAAGTGTGTGTGTCTTTAGCATAGGCTTTGGTCGGAGAACTACTGGTGGATGGCAGGACCAGACCAGATGTTCTGTAAGTCTATGACCTGGGCTCGGCATCCATCCTGAGACAGGGTTGCAAATCCTACCAAATGAGCTGGCTGTGTGCCTCCATGGAAAAGCCTTGGTGTGTGTTTGTGCTAGAGCATTTTCTTGAGGCCTGAAGAGTCTGCTTCTGGGTCTCCCCTGCTCTGGAGCTTAGAGTGGAAGGTGGGTCTCCTGATAGGAACCATTATGGAGGCACAGCTCAAGGTGGAGTGCAGGGGCAGGTCAGGGATGGCAAGCCTCAAGGTAAGGGTCCACTTTGGGGCTGAGAGCTGGAGGGATGGAAGGTGCTCCCTCTGCCTGACTCTTGTCCCTGTGCACTGTGCAGTGGCAGGGGAGGGTGTGGGTGACGAGAGTCACTTTTTTTTTTTTTTAAAGGTTTTTCGAGACAGGGTTTCTCTGTGTAGCCCTGGCTGTCCTGGAATTCTGTAAACCAGGCTGGCCTCGAACTCAGAAATCTGCCTGCCTCTGCCTCCCAAGTGCTGGGATTAAAGGCATGAGCCACTTCTGCCCGGCTGGGGGAGTCACTTACTCTCTTGTTTCTCTTGTAGTCCCGGGATGCAGGCCCTGGTGCTACTCCTCTGGACTGGAGCCCTGCTCGGGCACGGCAGCAGCCAGAATGTCCCCAGCAGCTCTGAGGTCAGTAGGGTGGGTAGGTGGGGCAGCAGCTCTCCCGGCTCCTCCTTGGCAGGCAGCAGGAGAGACAGTGCAGGGAGGCAGCCCTGGGTCCAGGGTGGGCTCTGGCCTTCACTCTTCTAGGCCTTCGCTACTTTAGCAGCAAGACAAGAATATCCTCCCTCTCCTTTCAGGGTCTGGAGAAGCTGCCACTATACAGAGGAAGTAGGGGCGGGGTTGTGTCACACAAGGGCAAGGCATTTGGGCATATTAGACCTGGGTTGTGGGCTCTAAGTTTGGACTCGGGCTTAGTGACCTTAGACAATACTGTCTTGCCCCTGGCCACTCACTTATTCCTCATCTACTAACTCCCCTCCTCTGTTGGGGGTGAAACCAGGCCCTCACACGTGCTACACACATGCTGTATCACTGAGCTCTGTCCATGGACACTTACTCTGGGTCGAAATATAAAAATCCCAGTCCTTGAGAGGTAGAGGCAGGTGGATCTCTGTGAATCTAAGGCCAGCCTGGTCTGCATAGTGAGTTCCAGGACAGCTAGAGCCACATAATGAGATCCTGTCTCAAAAAACAAACAAACAAACAAACAAACAAACCAAAAACCAAACACAGAACTAAAAACAAATCCCCCAAACCAAAAAGCAACAGGGACTGGAGATACAGCTGGGTGGTCAAGCACCTGCCTAACGTATGTAAGAGCCCAGCTTTGATCCAAAGCCCTGGGAACAAAACAAAAGGCAGAAAGTCCCTAGCAACTGTAGCTAGCTCATGAGGAAGAAGCTGACACTGAAAACAGGTCAGAAAACTACAAAGTCCCCTCAGGTCTGGTCAGAGGAGATGGCTTGTCAGGAAAGACAGGGAGGGTGTCACAGCAGAACCTAGGCCGACAAAGACCAGGCAGCAAGCTGAGTAGGAAAGAGGTGTCTAAGGACAGGTTTCTGTGGTGGTGGTGGTGAGGTTCCCTGCAGAGGGAAGGGGGAGAGAGGGATGGAGGGAAGGAGGGATGAAGGGATGGAGGGAGACGCAGAGAGGCAGAGAGGCAGAGAGGCAGAGAGGCAGAGAGGCAGAGAGGCAGAGAGGCAGAGAGAGGCAGAGAGAGGCAGAGAGAGGCAGAGAGGCAGAGAGGCAGAGAGGCAGAGAGGCAGAGAGGCAGAGAGGCAGAGAGGCAGATGCAGACGCAGACACAGAGTATATTTGTAGGCTAGAAGTCAACCCAGAGTCATTCCTCAGGTCCGTCCACTTTGGTTTCTGAAACAGGACCCCTCACTGACCTGGAACACATTGATTAGCCCAGGCTGACTGGCCAACAAGCCTCAGACCTGCCCATTTCTGCCTCCCCAGTGCTGGGATTATAAGCATGCACCCCCATGCCTAGCTCTTTCCCCATGGCTTCTGGGGATTGACTCTAGGTCCTCGTACTTGCAAGCTGACACTTTATCTACTAAGCTATCTCCCCAGCCCTACAGTGTTTGTTTTAAAGTGGGCCAGGCTTCAGGCTCTCAGGTCACAGTTCAAGTCTGGCAAGCGCTTTTGGGTTGCCCCACCCCCTCCCCACCTCCCAGCACAGAGATATAGTCAGCACACACTCATTCTCACCTCAGACTAAAGGCCCTAGGGACCAGAGGACAACCCCAACCAGGAGGTGATGCATTCACTGTGCTTTCCTACTGGTCCTTGTATTCTAACCCAGGGTTCCCCAGCCCCTGAGAGCACAGGGGAGCCAGTGGAGGAGGATGACCCCTTCTTCAAGGTCCCTGTGAACAAGTTGGCAGCAGCTGTTTCCAACTTCGGCTATGATCTGTACCGCCTGAGATCCAGTGCCAGCCCAAGTGGCAACATCCTGCTGTCTCCACTCAGTGTGGCCACAGCCCTCTCTGCCCTTTCTCTGGGTGAGTGTCAACGGAAGAAAGCTGCAGGTGGACCTGAATTTCCCCTACCCAGAGTCTCCATGCTGCTGCCGCCAAGGGGATAGAAAAGGGGCGGCAGGGGCTACACACACAGTCCCTACCACTCAACCCTGGCACTCAACCCTTGGTTCCTTAAGTGGCTTCCTATTGTGTTTTAGTCATTTAACCAGGTTCTAGGGGTACAACTGCCATGAGCAGACCTGGTTCCTCCTCAGAACAGTGTAGGTTACAATGGGAGAACTTGCGGACCCTTTTCTCTCTGTAGGTCTGATGACCTTGGCCTGTCTTAGATATCTTCCTAGCAATGCAGTCATTATTTCTTTCCATGCCCTGAAGCTCTGGTCCAGCTAGAACATCTGCAATATGGGCCTCCTCAGGCTCTAAGAGGACAAAAAGATTGGTGTCTACTCTCCCTACCCTGATGTGGGCCTCACGGGCAGTTATGAAGCTTGCTGTCCTTTTCTCTCTGGCAGGAGCTGAACAGCGAACAGAGTCTGTCATTCACCGGGCTCTTTACTACGACTTGATCAGCAACCCTGACATTCACAGCACCTACAAGGAACTCCTTGCCTCTGTTACTGCCCCCGAGAAGAACCTCAAGAGTGCTTCCAGAATTGTGTTTGAGAGGAGTCAGTAGCCCACCCCCACCCCACCTCTCAAAGTCTATGGAGTCCTAGCTGGTCCCCCACCTCATAATGCTGCCTCTGCTTCTGAAGTGCAAGCACGCACCATTGTGCCTGGTGCGCAGTTGCTTTTCTGGCCTGGGTTGTCTGTATGCTCCATGCTGTCTAAACAATAGGCTGTGTGTACTCAGGCCAGGCCTGGCACTGGTGGGCAGGAAAGGGCCTGCGAGACCACAGAGGAACAGAAAGAGGAAGTGGTCTGTGGGAGACAGC
This sequence comes from Grammomys surdaster, assembly GCF_004785775.1. Lineage (NCBI taxonomy): Eukaryota > Metazoa > Chordata > Mammalia > Rodentia > Muridae > Grammomys > Grammomys surdaster. The sequence goes on from NW_021621078.1 coordinate 7,497,991, forward strand.
AGGAGGGTCTGAGAGGGCAGTAACATGAAGGGGAAAGCAATGGATGGAAGCCATTGTTCCCTAGCCAGGTTTTGGGCAAGCCGGCAGATGCCCCAGCAAGTCAGGGGGAAGATTCTGGGCAGGAAGCTGGGGTCTGGCATGCTTTCAAAGTGAGGCTGCTGTTTCAGCTCTCATCTTTGATCTGTTTCCTCTCAAGAACTTCGAGTAAAATCCAGCTTTGTTGCTCCTCTGGAGAAGTCATATGGGACCAGGCCCCGAATCCTCACTGGCAACCCTCGCATAGACCTTCAGGAGATTAACAACTGGGTGCAGGCTCAGATGAAAGGGAAGATTGCCCGGTCCACAAAGGAAATGCCCAGTGCCCTCAGCATCCTCCTCCTCGGTGTGGCTTACTTCAAGGGTGAGGGCTTCCCCACTTGTCTTTGGCCGAGGGAGGACAGTGGGTGTGTGTGTGGTGATGGTGGTGAACATGAATACAGGTACTAGGCCAGAGCGAGATCTGAAAGCCACAGAGCTTGTACCACGTGGGCGTATCACCCCAAGTGTTTCTGAATTAGCTGACCACTGAAATGGCTGCATGGGGCTGGGCACGGATGTCTGGCTTTTGAATCAGACCAGGTTTAATCCTGGCTCTGCCCCATGAGCTGCAGAACCCTGTGTAGGTTTCTCCTCAGCCTGTGTCCTTGTCTTCACTGTAAGGATAACACATCTACCTCTCAGACACTCTACAATACATGCTGACTTGCTCTCAGAGCAGCCCTCTACTCCTGGAGTCCCACCCCTGCTCAGAACTGCTGTCATCTACCTGTCAGCATCCTTCTAGGCAGTGGTAATATGTCAAGAAACCCTTCCACAGGCCTTATCTGAGATCTATTTTACTCAGAAAAGGGCTTAGAGCAGGAATGGTTTGATCCATTTCCATTTTAAGTTGCTTTGTGACCATCTTATGGAGTAGTAGCAAGAGTGGATCCTAACCTAGAGGAAAGCCCTGGGGCTTCCTACTCCAAGCCCACAGGGGCCGAGAGAGCAGTCATGCACCAGCATATTAAAGGCTGCTTTAAACAGAAGGAGCTTGGTGATCCAAGTCAGAGAGAGAACACCCACTTATTTCTGAGTTTGCTAGGAGAGGATAGCCAGCACCTGTGGTGCATGGAGCCTGTGGTCTGCACCATACATGCTGGGACCCTGCGGCTCCTGTGTTCTTGCTGCTGACAACTCAGGTTGCTTTGGCCAGTGGAGACACAGCATGGTCCTGTGGCCTTTCTGGTGACAGTGGCTCAGGATGCTCCATCTGCTTCCTTCCAGGGCAGTGGGTAACCAAGTTTGACTCAAGAAAGACGACCCTCCAGGATTTTCATTTGGATGAGGACAGGACCGTGAAAGTCCCCATGATGTCAGACCCTAAGGCCATCTTACGATATGGCTTGGACTCTGATCTCAACTGCAAGGTCTGTAGGGATGGAGGTGGGAGGTCAGAGAAGGGCTGGGTGGGTATGGAACGGATGGCCACTGAGATCTGCAGGCTATCTGAACTTTGCTGTGTGACTTTGGGCGAGTTAGTAATGTTTCTGGGGCTCTCCTTTTCTTGAAGAGGAGTGAGAAGTAGTTATCAGCACTCATTCTCCCAGGGTTTGTTCTAAGGATCAATGCCATTAAAGTGGGTTTTCAAGATCTGGCACTCAGAGTTGAGGACGGTGACACACACCTGTAATCCCAGCAGTCAGGAGGCTGAGGGAGGGTGGTCAAGAGTCCAGTCTGAGTTGCACTTTGAGACCATTTCACACAAAAAAGGGCTGGAATGATGGCTCAGTGGTTAAAAGTACTGGCTGCTTGCCTGAAGGTGGTGTCGCACACCTTGAATCCCAGCACTTGGGAGGCAGGGGCAGGCAGATCTCTGAGTTTGAGCCTACAGAGCGAGTTCTAGGACAGATAAGGCTATATAGAGAAACCCTGTCTCAAGAAACCAACCAACCAACCAACCAACCAACCAACCAACCAACCAACCAACCAACTCCCCCCTTCCTGCCCCCAACAAAACCAACAAGAACACTGGCTGCCTCAGGTTCAATTCTCAGCACCCACATGGCAGCTCACAAACCATTTGCAATCCCAGTTCCAGGGGATCCAACATCCTCTTCTGGCCTCTGGAGATACCAGGCATGTCGGTGGTGTACAGACAGACATGCAGGCTACCACTCATACACATAACAAACAAACAAACAGACAGACAGACAGATAGACAGACAGACAAAGACACTCGCCAGGGTGTACCTCAGTGGAGCGTGCTTGCTCAGTATGAGCAAGGCCCTGGGCTTAATCCTTGGCACTGCCCAAAACAAAGCGATCAAGAAAGGAAAGACTCGACACTCAAATTTATTCATTCATTTCTTTATTTCCTTTTGAGACAGAGCCTCATGTGGCTCATGCTGGCCTCAAATGAACTAGCTGAAGGCTCCTGATCTTCTTAACTCTACCTCCCAAATGCTGGTATTGTAGGCATGTGTCTTAGTAGGGTCTTTATTGCTATGAAGAGACACTGTGACCAAGGCAATTCTTATAAAGGCAAACTTTTTTTTTTTTTTTTTTTTGACAGGGTTTCTCTGTGTAGCCCTGGCTGTCCTGGAACTCACTCTGTAGACCAGGCTGGCCTCGAACTCAGAAATCCACCTGTCTCTGCCTCCCAAGTGCTGGGATTAAAGGTGTGTGCCACCACCGCCCGGCTAAAGGCAAACATTTAATTGGGGCTGGCTTACAATTTCAGAGGTTCAGTTCATTATCACCATGGTGAGAAGCCTGGCATTGTTCTGGCAGACATTATGCTGGAAGAGCCAAGTGTTCTATATCTTGATCTGAAGGCAGCCAGCAGACTGCGTCCTCTAGAGACAGCCAGGAGGAGGCTCTCTTTCTACTCTGAGCAGAGCTTGAGCACAGAGACCTCAAAGCCACTCCCAAATTGACACAGTTCCTCCACCAAGGCCACACCTCTTCCACCAAGGTCACACCTCTTCCACCAAGGCCACACCTCTTCCACCAAGGCCACACCCCCTCCAACAAGGCCACACCTTGTAATAGTGTCATTCCCCATTGGGGTAAACATTCAAACACAGGAGTCTATGAGGGTCAAACCTATTCAAACCCCACAGTGCTGGGGATCACACACACAGCTTCACACATGTTAGGTGAGTGCTCTACCAAGTGGGCCATAGTCCCAGCCCAAGTCTTTTGACAGCTTCTCTCTTTAGAATTAAGAGCAAAGTTTTGACAACTTGTCACAAATGCCACAGGCTGACATTCTACAGCTCTAAGTGTACCTGATTTCTTTCTACTCTAAATCAGTACCTATTAGCCCTTCCTAGGCTATGGCTTCTTTGGAAATCTAAGTGCTTGAAATAGTGCGGTGTGGTGACACATGCCTTTAATACCAGCACTTGAGAGGCAGGAGCAGGTGGATTTCTATAAGTTTGAGGCTAGCCTGGTCTACATAGAAAGTTCCAGGGCAGAATAATAGACCTTGTCTTAAAAAAAAAAAAAAGTCCCAAAACACTCTAGAGAAATGACATTTCTGTTTATGATTCCATGGGGCTCCGGGAAGCTGACACTTGTTCCATGGGCCCTAGGATCAACACCTCTGTTCAAGGGATCCATTTTACTGTTCATTTCTAGTCCAATGCTCTGCCCACTCATGGAAGGACTTCCAGTAATCAGCAGCCTACTGGACAGGCTGAGGCTCGGGGAACACAAAGCTGAGCCCCACCACAGGAAAGGGGAGGCAACTGTTGGTATATAGGGTTTCTTTCTAGCTCAAGACTAACCCACACGCATCTCTGGTGCATTAGATTGCCCAGCTGCCCTTGACCGGAAGCATGAGCATCATCTTCTTCCTGCCTGTGACGGTCACCCAGAACTTGACCATGATAGAGGAGAGCCTCACCTCTGAGTTCATTCATGACATTGACCGAGAACTGAAGACTATCCAAGCTGTGCTGACCGTCCCCAAGCTGAAGCTGAGCTATGAAGGCGAAGTTACCAAGTCTCTGCAGGAGATGAGTATGTTTGCAAGACCACTTTGCTCTTGGAGCTGCGTCTTGGAGCTGTGTCCTGTGACTTTGTAGGGTGGCTTAGGGAACATGTGACACTATTACGGGGGGGGGGGGGGCAAAGAACCACCTTCCATTAGACTCAGCCCTTGGGGTGTGTGTGTGTGTGTTGTATTAATGGAATCTCTCTCAATCTCTGCAGAGCTACAGTCCTTGTTTGAGTCACCTGACTTCAGCAAGATTACAGGCAAACCCGTGAAGCTTACCCAAGTGGAACACAGGGCTGCTTTTGAGTGGAACGAGGAGGGGGCAGGAACCAGCCCCACTCCAGGCCTCCAGCCTGTCCGCCTTACCTTCCCACTAGACTATCACCTTAACCAACCTTTCATCTTTGTTCTGAGGGACACAGACACGGGGGCCCTCCTCTTCATAGGCAGAATCCTGGACCCCAGTAGCACTTAATGTCTCAGAGCTCTAAGAAAACCTTAGAGGGAGGGCTGATTATACCTTCCAGGAAGACGGCCGATAGTCTCAATGTAGCCTCTGCAATAAAAGAGCTTTTCCTTAATTTTTGCTTTTTCCTTCTCCTGTTTGAAGCTATGTTTAGTATGGAGAGAAACTGGTCCTTATGAATTTACATACCTGTAGCTGGAACTGGCTCTGCTTAAGCTCTGCAAAAGTCACCATTTCCTGCTCTAGGAGTGGTGGTGAATGAGGAGCCTGCCCCCGGAGGGCGCTGCCACACACAGTTACTAACACTTGTGGTGGGGTTCCTCATCTTTCTCTTACCATCACAAATATCTGGGGAAATCAACAGCTGTGTTAGAGGTCCCAGCCATGACTGTTCCCCTTGCTTCTGGACACACTTGTGGTGAAGCAGCCCTGTGACTTAGGACATGAAAGCAAAGAGAAAAGATGAAGCCAGAGATTCCCCTTGGTTGGCATGCCTATCCATGTCCCACCAGGCCTAAACCCTAACAGTTCTACCATCTTCCAATAGTGCTACACTGGGACCCAATTTTTGCCTTGGGGGACACAATCCAAACCATAGCATATGTTCCAAAACAACCAGACTAGGTTTACTTATGTATTTATGTGTGTTTAGGGAGGTATATGTTTGTACATGGGGTCATGTAGGGGCCAGAGAACAATACTGGGTGTCATTTCTCAGGAGATGGCTGCCTTTGAAAGTTAAAGAAAAGCCAGGCAGTGGTTGTGGAGCGGTAGTGGTGGCATATGCCTTGAATCCCAGCACTTGGGAGTCAGAAGCAGGTGAATCTCTGTGAGTTTGAGGCCAGCCTGGTCAACACAGGTCTAGTCAGGGCTGTTACATAGAGAAACCCTGTCTCAAAAACAAACAAACAAACAAACAAACAACAATTTAAACATTTAAAACAAGAAAACTTGGAAGTTAAGGAAATATATATTATTTTTTCTCTCTTCCATGTTGTTGCATTAACCTTTGTATCAGTTAGTCATTGTTTTTAAAGATTTATTTATTTTATGTATATTAGTACACTGTAGCTATCTTCGGACACACCAGAAGAGGGCATCAGATCCCATTACAGATGGTTGTGAGCCACCATGTAGTTGCTGGGAATTGAACTCAGGACTTCTGGAAGAGCAGTCAATACTCTTTAACTGCTGAGCCATCTCTCTAGCCCCAGAAATATATATTGTTTCGAGGATGGAGAGATGGCTCAGTGATTAAGAGTCTCTTTCAGAGAACCCATGGTTTTGTTTCCAGCACCTACATGGTGGCTCACAGCCCTGTGTAACTCCATCTAGTCCCGGGAGATCTGATGTCCTCTTCTGGCCTCCACAGGCATTGCACACATGTAGTGCACACAAAGACACGCATGTAGGCAAAACACCCATACACATAAAATTAAAATTTTAAATTATGATTTGTATGCATATGCATATATTTGTATGCATATGCATTTATATAAGCATAAAACTGTCAAGAGACAGGTATGTGGAGTAAGTTGGTTCTCTCCTTCCACCTTTAGTGGCCCCTGAGAATTGAGCGTTGCCAGGCTTGTATGGCAAGTATCTGTTCCCACTGAGCCACCATGTTACCTCTTCCTAACCGTTTTGTGTTTTCAGTCTTTCGCTGCCTGGAACATACTAAGTAGACTAGCTAGTAACTGGCTGTCCAGTGAGCTCCATGGACCCATCTGTCTCCACCTTGACAATGCTGGCTCACAAGCAACTGCCACCACACCTTGCTTTTTTTTACATAGTTTCTGGGGTTGACTTTGGGTTCTTGCGTTTGGAGGGTAAGCTACATTTTACCAACTAGGCCTATTTATTTTCTGAGAAAGGATCTTACGATGTACCTGGCTAGCCTGGAACTTGCTATGTAGACAAAGCGGGTCTCAAATTCAGATGTCCATCTGCTTTTGCCTTCTGAATTCTAGGATTAAAGGTATGCACCACCCCTCTTGGCCTCAGTCCCTATTTTTTGAGACAGGGTCTCTGGTAGCTCAGAATGGCTCTGTCCTCTGATCCTCCCATGATCCTCCACTTCCCATGTGCTGATCCTCTTGGCCTCCACTTCCCATGTGCTGGGATTATAGGCATGTATGACTGACATGGTTTTATTTTCTGTTTATTTTTAGTTATATGTGTACGTATGTGTCTGAGTGTGGACACATGCATGAGTGTGGTGCTTACAGAGGTCAGAGCATCAGATCTCCTTGGCACAGGAGATCCTGGTGGTTTGAGCTGCTTGTCACTGAGGCTGGGAACTGAGTTCAGATTCCCTGTAAGACCAGTATATGCTTAACTGCCACCTCTCTAGCCTATCTGTCTGTCTGTCTGTCTGTCCGTCCATCCATCCATCTACCCACCCACCTACCCACCCACCCACATGCCTACCAACAGGGTCTCACTATGTAGCCCTGGCTGCCCTGGAACTCATTTATATAGACTAGGTTAGCCTAGAACTCACAGAGATCTTCTGGTTCATGCATGCTGGTATTAAAAGTGCACACCACCTTACCAAGCTTAAATGCATAGTTTTGTTTTAGCTTTCTTTTTATTTACTTTGATTTTCTTAAAATTATGTGTATCTTTCTCTATGTGTGTGTGTGTGCATGTGTGTTTGCATGTGTGTAATTGAGTGTATGTGCCTATGTAGGCCAGAGGTGTTGGATCTCATGGAGTTGGAGTTACAGGTGGTTATGAGTCACTCAGTGTGGGTAGCTGGAACTGAAATGAGGCCCTCTGGAAAAGCAGTTTGTGCTCTTAGCTGCTGAGACACCCTTTCAGCCCTTTGATTTTTGAGACAAGGTCTTTTGTAGCCCAGACTGCCTCTAGCTCTTGACCATCCTGTCTCAGCCTTCTGAGTGCTGACAGGTGTGTAGCTACCGTGGCCAGCTCACACTAGACTTTAATACAAACACAGTTGTAAGTATTCCCAAGTTAAGGTCACATGAGACAATGAGAGTTTTTTTTTGAATTGTATTTAATGTATATGATGAGGGTTTCGCCTGCATTTGTCTGTACCATGTACATGCAGTGCTCACACAGGCCAGAAGAGGGCATCCTCGATGAGGAACTGGAATAACAGATGGAGTTAGCTGCTGAGAATCAAACCCAGGACTTCCAGACGAGCAGCACGAGCTCTTAACCACTGAGCCATCTTACAAAGCATCTACAAAAGCTTCTACGCATAAAATAAAGCCTGATATGTAACATGATAAACATACCCTTTGAGAAAGAGCACCTATTTTACAAAGCGTGACAGGGCTTTTAGAAACAAAACACATGGCATGTGTTTGGACTGGAATAACTATAGCGTCGTCTGTAGGACTAAACTTTTTTCCTGAAAAAGCTCTACCCAAAACAAAACAAACCTTTCAGGTCACCTCCTTGTCAAGGTAAGTTAATTGACAGCAGAAGAATCAAATGCTGCCCATTTTCCAGTCCACAAATGTTTGAATACTGTCTTTTAACACCTTGCTTCCTGAAAAGTTGCTGTCAGGCATCTCCAGGACTCTTTACTTCCTGATTATAACGTCATGGCAATCAACAGCTACTTCCTGGGCATGGCTAGGATGGCAAGTTCTAAAAAGCAGAGTGTATGGACTTGGGTCTTTTTTCCCACTAATTCACCTAAATAAATTGGTCACCAGCAGTAACATACTAAGAATGAGTCAGAAAATCCCACAGCTATCTGTCCCTGGTGGTCTGGACTACCACTACCCATCCTCTGGGAAAGGGGCAGTGACTTTCCCTCTGTCTCAGTTGGAAACCATAAGCAACAGTGTCCACAACCACAGAACTCAGGGGGCATCTGGAGATGCAACAACGAGCCTCACAGTCTACCAGTGAGTGATACCAACGATTTCTCCTGGAGTGTCGTGCAGACAGACTCACAGCTCCTCCTGGAGTGTCGTGCAGACAGACTCACAGCTCCTCCTGGGGTGTCGTGCAGACTCCTGACTCTATTCTTTGTACTCACAGTTTGTACTTCATGTGTGAGCCCAAGGAGACATGGCAGTAGGAAGCAGTCTCAAGCTAGGCAAGGTGGTCTTTGCCTATAAACCTAGTACTTGGAAGGCTGAGGCAGGAGGATGATATGTTTGAGGCTAGACTGGCTTACAGAGTGAGATTCTGTCTGCAAGTGAAACAACCCAAGCAGTCTGCTCTCAGGCGTGCTAACAAGGACGCCCGTGTGTCATAAAGTCACGCCCACAAGGCTGGCTTGCATCAGTGCTGGACAGCGCGTGCCAAGAAGATTTAATGAAAGCCACTGAGTAAGAATTAGAACACTGGCCGGGCGGTGGTGGTGCACGCCTTTAATCCCAGCACTTGGGAGGCAGAGGCAGGTGGATTTCTGAGTTCGAGGCCAGCCTGGTCTACAGAGTGAGTTCCAGGACAGCCAGGACTATACAGAGAAACCCTGTCTCGAAAAACAAAACAAAACAAACAAACAAATTAGACCACTGGTAGGAAACAAATACAGAGCGGCCATCCCAAGAAGGAACTGCGGACCCGCAGGTAAGACAGCCCCATATTTATCTCTCCATTCACAGATTCCACATCACCAGTCCTAACGAAGGACTTAAGGAAGCAGGATACTGTAAGTGGAACTGTGTGTCTCTTGAGGTAAGGAGCCATACTGACTTCTTGCTGTACATTATTTTTCAATTACAATACAAGACTAAGAGTTGAAGTTCCCACTGGAGTGGAACACAGCACTTCATTACTACTAGAAACCATAGGAATGTTCTAGGGAAACAGACTCATCATTTAGTGAGACGAAATCAAGCCAAAACCCTAGGCTAGCATCAGGTGCTTGCAGATCAGCAACAACCCTTTAAAGCATGCAGCCTCTACAGACACTGGATTAGGCTTTTCTGGGGATGGAGTTTCTGTCAGAGGGCAGTTAACTTCTGCAAGCAGCAGCCAGCAGGACAGGTGAGTGTCTCAATCTGTTTTCCAGTGTTCTCTGTACAGACACTAGGCTAGGCTCAGTTGGGTAGGTCCCATCCTCTCTGATGAGCTCTGCTCTTGAGGGTGAGGATGTAGGCTCTACACCAAGGGCCCCACAGGGATGAAGGATGGGTTCAGTAAGCAGGCCCTCATCTCCCGGAGCTCCTGGACCTCGTCGCTCTCGGGGCCACAGTGCACCAACAGGATCCTTTCTGCCTTCCGTATGGCGCTCAGAGCTTCAGGCACTGCCAGCCTGAAGCAAGAAAGGGAAGCTTGTCAATTCGCTCCCTCAGTCTAAACGAAAGCTGACTCCTTTCTGTACAGAGGACACAAAGGGTCAGGTTCGCTGCATCCTGCAGGGTCTTAAGAAGGCACAAAGGATCCGAGTGCCTCTGCCCTCTAGGTTCTTTCCATCTGAAAGTATAGATAAACTTTCACGAGTGTACTGCAAAGCATATTTGAGAAAACTGTGTATGTGTGCAATAGACTCCAGGATCCTGAGAAAAATGGGCAAATTCAAAACCTTAGTCAACATTTATAAAAGCTTTATACACAGGTGTTCATTTTGGAGTTCTCGAGTCTAACCTGACTGACTCCCTCTCTCTGATCTCGCCCTTGTCTCTCAGGCCCTTCCCGCTCTCTGACCAAACATGCTGTTTCCATGTCTGAAATAGGCCTATGCTTCAAACCCTTTCTCTTACCAATGTACATCATGAGATTTTATCAAGGCTGGAGGTATGGCAGCCATACAAAATACTAAATTGGAGATATACTTCACTTCAAGTGACCTCAGTGGCACACTGGGTGAGGACCAGCTCATCAGGGCTACTCTTCCTTGTATTCTATTTTTTGTGTGTAGAGCTAGGGACAGAACCAGGGCCTTGTGCATACCACCAAGGGCGCTACCAACTGAGCAGTTCCCTCAGCTTCTTTTTTAATCTCTAAAGCAGGGATTCTCAGTCTTCACATAACTAACCTGGATCTCTCCACTGTGGAGTCTGTCCTGTGCACTGCAGGGTTAGCCTTTACCCACTAGATGCTGGCAGTACACTCCCCTCAAGCCATAACAATCAAAACTGTCTCCAAACACTGCCAAATGCCATCTGAAGGCAAAACCTCTTCTGGTTGAAAACAACTGCTTTAAAAGGAATAGGAGGCAAACCAGGGAAAAGGCAGAGCCCTGGAGTTGAGAGAGCAGAGACTGAGGCAGCCAAGGGAGGTGTGATTAAGCAGGGAGGAATGCTAGAGGCGGGTGAGGCTGCCTGGAAGTCCTCCCTGGGAAGTTCCACGAAGACCTAACGGCTTTCTCCACAACTCTCAGGAGGAAATTCAAAGCTTAAAGTCTATCAGTGAAACAGAGGGCAAAGATGTGCCCTAAAGAGGAAATAAAAGAGTTTCAACATGCTTTAAAGCACTGTAGTAAAAAGGTCATCCACAGAAGCACCTAGCAAAACACAGAGCATTGTGTGCCCTGTCAAATGCTAGGAAAAGGAAAGACCTACCCATTGAACAAGACTTGGGCCAGTTTGAAGAGTTCATGGCCAATTTCAACACTGGATGGCCCATGGCGAGCTTCTACCGCCTGGAGACTCTTCTGTACATGGGCAGCAGACTTTAGCCAGTCTCCTGTGAGAAGAGAAATGTCTCATTCCAGAAAAGAAAGACCATTAGCCCAAGGCTCCGAGAGTGAGGAAAGCAGAACAGAAGGGAGAAAAGTGTAGTTCAGATGGTAAGAGAGAAGCAAACAGACTAGATGGGGCCACACTGAACACATGGCAGGGAAGGAGAGCTCCGGCCATACCTAATGTAGCATAGGCCTGGGCCAGGCCATCTTCAATTTCTCCCAGCGTGGTGTGCTCTGCTGATAAGAAGCTCTCAGCAGCCTCCCGGCACCCCAATAACTGTTGAATGGCTTGCTCTATGGATTCAAAGAAAAGATGCCTCACAGCAGATATAGACCTAGTCCTGGACATGAGAGACCAGGTCACGAGGTCTCTATGAGCTAGGCCAAAGTGAAAACGCCCCTTTATCTTACTGAGTCAACCATCCAGCATTCCAGGGAAGCTGTTGGTTGCTTATGTTTTCTCTTTCAGTAGAAAAAGGTGTTAAATGAGGCTTCCCCACATTTACCCTGGGCTCCTAACATCCATTTCCCAGTACAACCAGCTGTACATTTCTCCTGCAATCATTAGCTTTCTTGACTATAGGCTAAAGGTCAACTTCAGAATCTAGGCTAAAATAGTCAAAATAGATTCCTACCATGTCAGGGTCTAATATCGAGTTCTGCAAATCCTTTTCTGAAAAGAGAGGAGTCCTGCTTTCCTTCTCTCAGCTCGGGATAGCTACTGAGCTCTACTCTGGAGCCATACCACTAACCCAGAGCAGGACTCAGGACTCACTGCTGCTGCTGAGGGCAGAACAACTGTCTAGGAGCTTAGGTCAATAAACTGGGAATTAAGATGATGACATTGAATCTCTGGAACCACACAAAGCCCATGGAAGCCAGACAGTCTTTCTGGTGCTCAAGCTGGTAGAACTATCTGGTGCAGCAGACACAGCTTAAACCATCAGGTATATTTTCAAGGGCACCGGAGTAACAGCTGGTCAAAGTCTGGTCTCACTGGCCTACACAGCCATCTTGTGGCCGGTGCTGGGATAATTAAATTCAAGTCCTCAATCATTTATTGGGGACTGCTCAGTAAGGCAAGGCGATATCAGAAAAAAACAAGGGAAAGGTTGAGGCTTAGGGCAAGGGAGCCAGTCTCACCTGGTTTACCACTTGTGAGAAGCTTCTGGGCTATGCGAACCTGTTGCTGAAGGTCCTGCAGGCGAGAGACCAGACAGTCCCTGCTGACAGATTTTGTGCAAGATTCGTTGCTACAGTTCAGCACATCATTTCCCTGCGGAAGTCAGTTCTATATTTATTCCTAAGCCAGAACAGTTAACAATACTGCATGTTACATGTATGTGAGCTAAAGGGTCACTGACCTGATGAGGAAGAGACTCCTATAATAGCACATGCAAATAAGGCCTGAATGAATTTGGTCTGATAGCAATTCTAATGAAAGCAGTAGCTGATCCCACTCTGAGATTTAATTTTTAAGTAGAATTGATAGTTTGTAATCCTTTTCACCTTAGCAGCCACACACATAGAACGCTGGATGTGGTGACATACTGCAGTAAAGTGGCACTTGGAAACTAAAAGCAGTAGGATGGCAAGTCTGAGGCCAGTCAGAGCAATAGAGTAAGTTCTAGATCAACCCTGCAGGGGGAGGAAGAGAGGAAGAAGCAGAAGAGAGATATGGCTCAAAGGATAATCATCTTACTAAGAATCTATTGGAGAAAGCCAGGTGTAGGCATGTAAATATTGCTGTACTTGAGAAGCTGGGACATCGGGATCTCAAGTTTGAGGCCAGTCTGGGCTCTGAAGTGAACTCTAGGTTAGTTGGGGATACACAGTGGAAGCCTGTCTCAAGAGTGAGCAGGAGTGAGGGAACACTAATGCAAAGGGTGCTTGGGCCCAGCATGGTGGCACACCTGGGAGGCAGAGGGCAGAAGCCAAGGCTACACAGTGAGACCCTGCCTAAAACAACAAAATAAAACAAAATGTGCTAGGGACAGATTCATATTTGACCCTTGGCTTTACAATTTTAGCTTCTCAACATAACCAATTCCACTTACTGTATTCCCAATGAGAATGACACGCTCTAGTGTGGAGAACATTTTCCATCGGGGCATGAATGATGAAGATCCCAGTGTCTACACCATTACCCGGTTACAGTACCTCCCTAAGGGTCTTTTTGCATGCTCTCCGGTGTGGCTCTGTCCTCTGGCTCAAAGGCTGAGGGAAAACTGTGTAGGTTGGACTTTCCCACAGTAACTACAGAAAGTGTCTGATGAGGATAGCACAAGGAGATGGACTTGAGCAGACAGAAAATCCATGACCTGAGTCTCTAGGTTAAGCTGTATCTGAAACAGCTTCTTGGAATGTTGTTCTCTTAGATGGGGTCCCACTTGAGATTGGCCTCAGACTTGAGATCCTTCTTTCTCAGCCTCCTAGGTGCTAGGATTATAGGCCTGAACTACCAAGTACCAGGTCTGATATAGAACTTTTGATGACTTATTTGAGCAAGTAAATTTCTATTTTTTTTTTTTTGGTCCCCTTGAGTAAGTTAAGATTTTGTGTCATTTATAAGGAAAATATTAGGAAGTCCAACCTGTGGTTGTCTGCAGGGTCAGGTGACATGTAGGGATGAGTTACAAGAATGGAAGCAATAATAGTGCTTGCTATAAATGCTGGGTCGTTTCTCCTAGGGACTGACAACCTTTAGCTGGAGCACTGACCCCTGGGAATAGTAGAGAAGGTTTACCTGCATGAGCACTCTGCAAGTGTTACAACAGAAGGCTTCCCACCTGGGTGCTGTGGCTGCTCTCAGTGTCTCAGCATGACAGGCTGGACAGCTGCAGTCAAAGAAGTACTGAGAACTCAGCCTCTGCCGCCTCTCAGTAACACCCATCCGGCTCTCATGAGGCCCTGAAGAGAGATTACCCACAGTTCCTATTCACATCAAGAAAGTCAAAGCCTACTCAGCAGAGGGGCTGGGATAGTCATCATGTGACTGACATGATGGTGTGGGGTTGGAGTTCTGGCTCAGTGACAGACACTCGGCTAGCCTATGTGAGGCTGGGTACTATATCCTATCATCAAAAAAGAAACAACAAAACACGGGTGGAAGTGGGTAAGTTTCCAAGCTGCTGGGGCAGGAAGAAAAAGAAGCTGAGAAGGTGCTCCTCACTAATCTTCAGGATAGGCAGTCAAGATAGGCTTCAGCATGGAAGGACATGGCTCACTGCCCTCAACAGGTCTTTTTATTACAGCCAGAAGACCTTTTTTATTGGTCTAGGGATGCATTGCCTTTCCCAGGAAAGACTCAGACGATGAGAGGAGGCACTGGCCCAGTACCTGCTCATTCCTGTCCCCTTATCCCTTTCACGTGAGGCACGGCAGGACAGTGGAAAGAAAGGCTGGCTCACCATAGCAGTGCAGAATCTCTTGTCCTTTTGCAATCCTCCGTGCTGCCCGGACGGTGGCGACAGTGCTCATGAAGGACACACTGGTGTTGGGGCTGCAGGAGTGGTTCAGGAGGCTGACAACAGGGAAGACACCCGTGGCAAGGCGAACCTGCCTGCTCTTGGTAACGATGCTCTCGTTAGACCCTGGAAGTGCAAGAACAGAAGGAAATATGCGTCAGGATATTTGTCCTGTCCTTGTCATCTATGCCTCAGAAGATGAACCGAGCAGCTGGGCCTGAAGCCCATCTGAGTCATGGCTCCGCAGCCGGATCCACTACAAATCAGATGGAACATGACTCATAGAAAATTCTGGTCCTCAGGAAGCGAAGTGAATGAGCACACAAAGAGTCCGCTGGACCCTAACCATTATGCCTGTATGCCATTCAAAACCCCAAGATCAGAATTTATATAAAAAATAATCAGAAAGGGATTACCAGTAGGGTGCTTTCTAGACAGTTTCATAAGCTTGCAGGACACAGAATCCTAGTACTCCTAAGATTGTCTCCCCAAGATGTTTGAAGTCCAAGTGATTTGGTTTAACTGCTCTTTGGCTGGCTATTGGAATGAGTGTCCTGTTACTGTAGCTTACTTTATTTACTTATGCAGCCTTAAGTGTGTACACAAACTCCACAGGCTTCTTCATCCTGCCCTTTGTCTAAAATTTTTGGAAACTGCTCTGCAGTCTCAGGTAAGCAAACTGTCTGTGCCTGTTTTGTTGAAGATAGTCTTACATCCCAGACAACCTCTTTGTAGTACAGTCAGTTAGCAAGACAACTGCAAATCTGGAAGGAAGAAAAGGGACCTCTAGGCAGTGATGCTGGTCTCCATGAACTTCCGTTCACACATATGTGAGTTCTTTATACCATGTGCATAGCTATGCTTAGTTAGGTTAGATTTCGGTTGCCATGGGAAAATCTATTTTGAAAAAAGCAAAGAAAAGGTAAGGTGACAGATGCAGGCTTGTAATTCTAGCATTTGAGAGGCTGGGAAGAGAGGATCAGCCTGGGCCATATAACTGACTTAAACAAAACCAAACGAAATCAAAACCAAAACAGGCAGCAAAAGAGGAGTTGGGAGGTTTACTTCCACTATGCTCCCCTCCCAAAAGTTAACAGTACAGTGGTCAAGGCTTTGGCAAATGGAGCCAGGTGACATTTAAGACCCAAGTTCTAATAGCCTACATGCTCTTCAAACAAAATGCTAACTGATTTGGTTATATAGTTTCTCAGGCCAAAGAAGTTCAGAAGCAGAGAACCTTCACGTGGGGAACACACAGCAGGGTTTTCTGGCAATGGCAAGACAGTGATAGACTAGAGGAGACAGAAAACGGCCGTGTGAAACACAACGCACCCTTCCCATTCCAGGTTCATCACACATGCAACATTTCACTTAACCAGAGGCTCCTAGGACTGCACACCTACCTAGGTTTTTGTAATAGGTAAACACATGCCAGGAATAGGTAAGATATATGTAAGACTGGCTACCTAGAAAAGCTTAAATTATGATCACAGCCTTGATTTAAGCAGGAGGGAAATAATATTTCCAATAAACTGAAATGTGCAAAACATTGATACTTAAAGGGAAACGGTTTCCTAAAAAAAACTAGGAAACAATCAGTTAACTGTGGTGTCATTGTTCGCGTGCCAGGAATCCTAACTAATTGCTTATCAGAAGTAACTAGTCTGGATACAAATGTAATGAACAAAGAAAACACCACGAACCATCATGTGAAAATGTTCGACAAAGGAAAAAATTAAATATAAGAATTATGTTGTCTCTCTGCAGACAATCCTATTATCTGTTGCTATGGAGGACAGGAACAGGACATGTAAATACAATTCACAGGGAATCCAAATGACTCAATTTTAGTCAATAATTCCACAAACTGCATTAACATCTTTCATCAGAGCTTCTCTAAGTGCTTAGCTGGTTTGAGTGCCTGTCCGCGCCTCCAATGCCTGCCTTCTGGAACATGTGCTAATGAGCTCTGAGAATGTTTAAAGGTAGGCAGCAGGAAGGAGCTGTGCAGGCACCAACAATTTGTCGTCTGAATAATCAGCGTCTGCATAATTAAAAGTTGACTTGCATTCTCAACTACTGATAACTGGCAGGCTCTATTAGAACAGTTGCTAAAATTTTCTCAGAAAAAAATGACTGCAACACAGTGAGTAATGTCAGCCTTGTGAGTTATTTATAGATTATCCTCCGGCAGAGGAAGGCTCAGGAACTGAGTAGGGTGCTGGTGTCAGAGTTGAATGTCTCTCTAATTATTTCTAAAAAATTGAGTATTGATTTTTAAAAATTACTCAATATTTCGCATTAGTCACCTATTAGTGGATAATAGGAAGAGAGAATATGTATGTATCATGTCAGCCACAGTTAATAGGTGACATTTTGTATATAAAAATAAGTGAGTGACTCTTTAGCAAAAGTGTACTTTGAAGTGTCCCTGGTGCATATCAAATGGGATTTAAGTAAAAGAAAAACAACATAAGGACGCATCCATACTTCCAGGACATAGCCACCCTGGTAAATAGTTTGCAAAATGAGAAGTGTATGTAGGTGTCAGGTAATCAAGGGAAAGCAAAGGGCAGTTAGCTAGCTCAGGACCACACAGAGCCTCAGGAAGAGTTGTTAAGACAGGAATCCTGATACAACACAGATGTGCCCTTCCCACGGGACAGAACCACACACACCTGTACCACAGTCTGGACGCTCATCAGTGGACAGACATACTCCCTGAGGTGGGAACAGAGAGAAGCTTTTGAGGAACTTTGATTAAAAAGAATTTATGCAAAGATAATAAGATACGTTCTTATAGTTCTTTGTCAAAGTCTATCCTAGTTAACACTGTAATCCTTCTTCTGTGCCACTAATGAAACAGCTGCTAATGAAATTCAATGAGAACACTAAACTGGGAGGTGTTGGAACCCAAGGAAACAATAAAAAGGGATATAACAAGATCAGAAGTATGAATAGACTGAAACAGAATCAGATGGAAGCGAACACTGCTGGTGGCATATAACTGGCACAACTCAACTGGAGGGCAAATCTGAGGTATGTATCAAGTGCCTTAAAAATGTCTGTATGAAAATATTTTTAGCATTTAGATTGTTTCTAATATTAAAAACTAATTAAAATTACAGAAAGAATACATGGTAGCTATGTAAAAATTAGAAACTGAAAATTACAGACAAGGACAGTCATTTAAAATACAGTTAGGCAGGGCCAATGGCTTTGTCGTATTGTCTTTGCAGTGGCCTCTTCTAGTTCTATGTATGAAATTATTACTATTGTTATTATTTGGACAGGATTTTGCTATGTAGACCAAGCTGGCCTTGAGCTCACCATTCTCCTGCCTCTGCCTCAGGCTCATGAGTACTGAGATTGTAAGCATGGGACTGATGTCCATATGGACATTTTAACATAATTTATGACAAGGGCACATGGTGATTTGTAAGCACTTCTTTTTACATTATATGCCATGGCCATTTAAAAAAAATCCCAATTGAAAATGCATTAAAAATGTAATAAAAAAGAAAACGAACTATCTTAGTTAGGGCTTCCATTGTTGAGATACAACATCATAACCCAAAACTACCTGGGGAGGGAAGGGTTTATTTCCTCTTAGAACTCTCATGTGACATGCCTTCACTGAAGTCAAAGTGGAAACCTGGAGACAGGAACTACAGCAGAAGGCACAGAGGACCACTGCTTTGTGGTGAGCTCAGCCTGTTTTTTATATACCCC
The DNA here is from genome assembly GCF_004785775.1 of Grammomys surdaster. Taxonomy (NCBI): domain Eukaryota; kingdom Metazoa; phylum Chordata; class Mammalia; order Rodentia; family Muridae; genus Grammomys; species Grammomys surdaster. Next base: position 7,516,296 of record NW_021621078.1, read on the forward strand.
AGACTATCTTCCCAGGGTGGCACCATCCGCAGTGCCCTTCCATACCAATCATTACTGAGACGTGCCTACAGGCCAATCTTATGAAGGCATCTTCTCATTTAAGACTCCTTCTTCCAAGACATGTCTAGGTTTGTAACAGGTTAACAAAAACTAATCAGGACATCAACAAAATGACACTGTCAATCTCATAGACAAAGTGGTATTTTTATTTAACTTCTAGAGAGAGGATATAGACTGTCATTTTTATCATGATAATGTGTTTGATAGTGTACACTTATGAAGTTTCATGGAGAGGGTGTGGGTGTAGTTCAGTTGCTAGGCAAGCATCAGGCTCTGCATATTTTTCAGTATGGAAAGTCTCCTTTATAAAATAGAACCCTTTGTTTTATTAGATATCCTGAGTTCTACGATTTCATATTAACTTTGTTAACTTGTAATTCTTCTTTTGCTTTTGTTTCTTTGAGACAGGGTTTCTCTGTGTAACAGCCCTGGCTGTGCTGACCTCACTTTGCAGATGCACGAACTCACAGAGATCATCCTGCCTCTGCCTCCCGAGTGCTGGGACTAAAATCCTGCACCATTACACCTGGCTACTTGTGATTTTTGACATGCCCCAATACTCCTATTATTGTTCTAACAGTCACTTTTGTGAATGGAACACAGAAGGATCTTTTGTTTGTTTGTTTTTCAAGACAGGGTTTGTCTGTGTAGCTTTGGCTATTCTGGAAACTTGGATCTGTAGACCAGGCTGGCCTTGGACAAAGAGATCTACCTGCCTCTGCCTCCTGAGTGCTGGGATTAAATATGTGCACCACCACACCTGTCGAAAATACATTTTCCGGGGCAAGCAAGGTGGTTTAATGGGTACTTTTCCATGTAAGGCAGATGCTCTCAGTCAGTCCTAGTGCCCATGCTTATGTGGCGGCTGGCATCAGTAAGCTCAGCTGAGGGCAAGATGAGAGGTGAAGTTCATGTACGCAGCGCAGGGGCAAAAGCAGGGAGAAGGGGAGACTCTGCTCTTGAAAAGTTGACTCCTAACCTAGATACATGTGCTGTGGCCTTTCTACAGCCTCTCTCTCTCACACACTAAGGTTTAAAAAGCTTTTCCCCCTAGAATGAATGATGGGGGCTATTTCAAAGTTTCCTAGTACACTGTTGTACCTTGTTAATAGTGTTCTTTTTCTTTTCTTTTCTTTTTTTTTGTTTGTTTTTTTGAAACAGGGTTTCTCTGTGTAGCCCTGGCTGTCCTGGAACTCACCCTGTAGACCAGGCTGGCCTCAAACTCAGAAATCCACCTGCCTCTGCCTCCCAAGTGCTGGGATTAAAGGCGTGCACCGCCACTGCCCTGCAATAGTGTTCTTAATTAAAAGACACAGAGGACCTCAAAGAAGATAGTAGCAGCCACTCCTATTGCAGAGATGTTTGGATATACCTCTGTTTATTTATTCTGTGGGGCAGGAGCACATGCTATGATGTGTATGAAGGTCAGAGGACAGCCTGTGTAGAAGGCATTGGTTCTCTCCTTCTATCACGAGGGTCCTGATGACATAACTCAGGTCCTCATGCTCGTTCTGCAGTGCAGATGCTGAAGCTGGATGTAAAGAGACAATCAGCACGGCCCCTGCACAAAGGTGACATGAACATTTATAAAGTGTTCCATGGGTTTTTTTTTTAGCTGGGTAGTGTTGGCGCACAACTTTAATCTAAGCACTCAGGAGACAGAGGCAGGCACATCTCAGAGTTGAAGTCCAGCCTGGTCTTTAGAGTGAGTTCCAGGATACCCAGGGTTATGGAGAGAAACCCTGTCTCAAAAAAACAAAAACCAAACCAAACCAAATCAAAATAACTCAGGTGTTTGGGCTTTGAGGCAAGCACTTTTACTAGCTGAGCCATCTTTCTGGCCTAGATTTGGATATTTTGAAGAAGTGGCTCAAAGAGCCAAAGAAGGCAGAAAAGAAAACAAGACACTTGTTGGGCCCTGCTAATTAAGGACAAAGTCTATCAGTGTCTTGATAGCCTCCTGAAGCTTGGTTCAAAATGGGGGACTTCCTTTATTAGCAGGGCTTCTCCTTCTCTGACTTTGTCTGGGGAGCCTGAAACCCCTATACCCTCTGCCAAACATCATCTTGGTGAAATTACGGCCACCTCTCCCAATGCCCTAAGAAACCCGTTCAGCAAGCAACTAAGATTCCTGGAGTGCCTCCTCATACTAATGAGGCATCTCAGCACCTCAGCCTTCAGCCAATGACCTTTGCCCACCCTGGAAATTCCTATCCCCTTCCCTAAAACTATGTAACCCTTGATTTACATGCAATAAAGTGTATGTATACAAGCTCATCCCAAATAAAAGAATACGAACAAGCTAAGATCGTCAGAGAAGGCCTTCGTCTAAAAGAGCTGTAACACTAAGAAGGTCTTTGGAGAAGGCCTTTTCCCCCTATCCCCACTTGTCCTTAGCAACCACTCCCAGTTGGACCAGGATACTGTAGAATTCCACTCGTTTTGGACTGCACTTCATCCTTCCAGCCCAGTGTGCAGCAGCATCTGGACACCCTTAGAGGGAAAAGTGTAAGATGCAGAACTGCAGCTAGACCCCAAAATGCATACCACAGAGACTAACTTGAAATGTGATTTAACAGGACCATGGGCCACATAAATGCTAGCTTTCAAATCCTACTGCTTTAAGATGGGGAAAAGAGCCATGTCACAAAGAACACCTATATATTGTATAAATTGGCAGCTGAATTAAGATCTGTAGACAGACAGACAGACAGACAGATAGATACACACACACACACACACAGACACAAAAGAGGATGGAAAAATCTGGACAATGTAATGTGAAAAGTCTGAAGTGAAGAGTAAGCTTCTATAGTTTAGTTAGGCTAACAGAGTAGTAATCTGTCAATAAATCCTAGGTTTAAGCAATATTTACCTTCCTCCCTTTCAGCATAATTAACTAGAAAAGGAGATGGGGAGATGGCTCAGCAATTAACGATACTTGCTGCACTTTCAGAGGATCTCGGTTTGATTCCTAACACTCAGAGAGTACTATGTAAGTGTCTGGAACTCCAGTTCCAGGGGATCTGATGCCCTCTTCTGGCCTCCACGGGCACCAGACATACATGTGGTGCACAGACATACATGCAGGCAAAATACTCAAACATAGAAAATAAATATTTTTTGTTTGTTTGAGACAGAGTCTGTCTATGTAGTTCTGGCTGGTATGGAGCTTGCTATGTAGACCAAGCTGACCTCCAATTCACAAAGATCCTCTGGCCTCTTTGTCCCAGGTATAGAGATTACAGGAGTGCACCACCACAATTGGGGGTTGGGAGGGGAAGACAAAAAAAAACCTAAACAACAACAACAACAACAACAAAACCTTAAAAGGAATATTCTTTCCTTTGTGCATGTTGTGGGCTCAGGTGTTTGCTTGCCTATGGAGATAATCACTCTCCATCCTACACAGTAAGCCAGAGTTGCTCCCTTGAACACACACTCAGCTAGAGTCTGGTTAGCTAGGGATCCTGTCTGTCTCCAGGGCCCTGGAATCACAGGCAGGCCCCATCATCACCGTCTGCCTGGGTGCTAGGGATCTGAACTCTGGTCTTCATGCTCGCACATAGAGTCCAACACCCACTGAGCCGTCTTCCCAGGCCCTCAAAGGCATTTTTTGATAAAATGGAAACCACTTAATAAGAATACTAGAAACGTCTGGGACTTGGAGGGCAAGATCACTGTAGACGAACTGAAGCAGGAGGCAACCAGCACCAGCAGCCAGGCAGAGCCGCCCCAGTGCACCTCTCTGGCATGGTCTGCAGACAGCCACACTCGGTTTGCTGGCTATACAGACAACTTGGTGTGAGTATGGCAGGTGACTATTGGTACCGCTAAAAGTTTATGACCGAGTCTTAGAAATAAACTGGCTTTCTGAAGAAGAAAAAAAAAAGAGAGAGAGAGAGAGAATACTAGAAACGGTTGGGGAAAGGGCTCAGGAAGTAAAAGTACTTGCTCCAAAGCCTAACAACCTGAGTTTGATCTCCAAGACACACATCGTAGAAGAGAACTGACTCATGGACCCATATTATAGTGTATATACCACACACAAAATGATTAAAAGTTTAAAAATACTCTAGTTTTTAAAATTTAATTAATTTATTGTTGTTGTTATATTTATTTGAAACAGGATCTCACTATGTAGCCTGCTGGGGATCTCACTATATAGACCAGGTTGGATTCAGAGATCCATCTGCCTTTGCCTCCTGAGTGCTGGAATTAAAGGCATGTGCCGCCACCACCTAGCTCTGGCTCAAGTTTTTTTTTTTTGTTTGTTTCTTTGTTTTTCGAGACAGGGTTTCTCTGTCTTCCCAACTGTCCTGGAACTCACTGTGTAGACCAGGCTGGCCTCGAACTCAGAAATCCTCCTGCCTCTGCCTCCCAAGTGCTGGGATTAAAGACGTGCGTCACCATTGCACTACAAATCCTCACATAGTTCAGACTGACTCAAACTTGTACAGCTAAAGCTGTCTTAGACTCCTAATCACTCTGTCTTCACCTCCCAAGCTCTGGGACCATACAAGTGTGCTCAGAGCGTCTCAATATGTGCTCAGAGCATAATGATATATAAGACATCTGTGTTTTCCTTTAAGGTCACTGATTTATTTGATGCTAGTCTTCCTTTATAGTGTTTTTCTCCTTAAACATTAGCTCACCCCCCCCTCAGATCTCTCACTCTTTGTCTCTGTCTCTGTCTCTTTCTTTTGGTTTTTTGAGACAGGGTTTCTCTGTGTATCTCTGGGTGTCTTGGAACTCACTCTGTAGAGCAGGCTGGCCTCGAACTCAGAAATCTGCCTGCCTCTGCCTCCCAAGTGCTGGGATTAAAGGCGTGGGCCACCACTGCCTGGCAAACATTAGCTCTCGAAATACCAATAATGTAAGTAAAAAACTACATTTCTGACTTACCTGTGTGACATATGGAAGTTATTGCCTGGGCATTACACTGCAGTTGTAGCATGTGTCTCAGCATGGCTACTCCCCAAATAGTCAAATCTGCCCACAGCCCTGAAGTCACTGCTTTCAGCCTGGGGGACTTTAATCCCATGGTCTGGGTCTGCAAGCTGGCAGCTCTGAGCTGTCTGCACAGTGCAGAGACACTGATGGCACAGATGAATTTGTGTTCTGGGCTATGTTTTTCAGTATGGGGCAAAAGGCTGAAGACAGCATTATAATTACTTTCATACTTCCCATTGACATTGCATCCGGGAATTGGGGGTTCACCTATTTTGCTGTTTTCTTTACTCTCTCCCTGATTTGTGTAATCAAATGTCTTGACCAGATTCTTGCTTTCAGGTAAACAGGTGTCTTTGCTACCAGCCTTGTCACAAAGCATCTTTACAATTCTGTCACCATCTTCAAATTTGGCTAAAAGAGTCATCCTCAGGGCAACATGGCAGAAGACCCCGAGTGTGAGGAGCAGCCCCCCTAGAGAACACTCTGTGCTATGGTAGTGGTCCCACGCCTGCTGCATACATTCCTGGCTGCAATACTTGGCATAGCTGCAGCTGCCACAGGGTACTGTGGCCAAAGTGTGCTTCAGACAACGGTGACAGTAGAGGTCTCCACTGGTAACTCTGGTATCCCACTTGTTCTCCAGGCAATGATAGGGTGGTGGCATTTCTCCTGGGTTAAGGACACTTACAAAAGCATCTTCCTTCACTAGGAGTTCTCCTGGGAGAATGTCTTTTGCGGCAACTAGATGACGGCCTTTCAAAGGGTCTGTGCATAAGCTGACAGAGAGGGACGCCCCAGAAATCTGTTTGTTTTCTTCCCCCAGGGCCATATCCTTAAAGGCGTTGGTGAGAGCTGCAGGGAAGGATTCTGGGAGAGCCTCCTTTTCTTGGATTTTCATTTTCAGATGCTGGACATTCCTCTGCAGAATCTGATGAGAGGAAAGCACCAGGGTTGGCTTGGCAGCGAGGCTACTTTCGAGATCACTGATGGTCTGTCTTGCTTCTTGGAGTCTCCCGAGGTTCACCAGGCATTCTGTCTTACGCACCATCATCTTGGGCCGCAGTCTTTCAGGATACCCATGCATATCTGCTCTCACTATGTCTTTAAGACACGCCTGAAAACAAAAGGAAATTCCAGGATGACCTGTAGTCTCTATTCTTCACTATGTACTGTAGACGGAAAACCATGGGCATGGAAAGGATCATTAAAAGTGGACAACTTCAGCCGAGAGCTTAGGCCTTAAATTACATCCTGTGGTGTTCTGCTTGGTGATCTTTCCTTTTTCTTTCTTCCTACTTCCTTCTCTCCCATTCATTTCCTTCTCTCTCCTCCTCCCCTCCTTATGCTGGGGATTGATCTCACCTCCCAAGTGACCTTTTAATTGAGTGACAGTAATACTTGTCTATAATATTATGCCTGATTTTTCTTATTAAGCAGTTCTGGCTTTTATTTATTTATTTTTTTTTGAGACAAAGTTTTGCCATATCATATAGCCTCGGGGGGCTTTTAACTGTCTATATAGATCAGGCTGCCCTGAACCCATAGGCCTGTCTTTGCCTTCCAAGTGCTGAGATTAAAGATTAAGCCCGTCTCCCCATGACCAGGTCAATAATTCCATTTTTTAAGAGAAGAAAAGTCTTAGAAAATTAAGAAGGTAGATTTTGCTGGGCTTGGTGACGTATGTATTTAATCCTAGCACTGGGGAGACAGAGGCTATCAGATCTCTGTGAATTTGAGGCTAGCCTGGTCTATATATTGAGTTCTAGGACAACCAGAAACACACAGAGAGATTCTGTCTCAAGGGGGAAAAAAAAGGAATATTCACTGAGTGAATAAGAGGCTAGGTGTGATCTTATGCAGGAAAGTTAGGTTTTTCAATGTCTTTGTTTCTCATCTGAAAAAGATAATTCATCAACAGGTCATTTTAGGATGAGATAAATTATGTATCTAAAGTGATGAAAGGAACTCCTGGATATGTTCAATAAATGGTCACTATTATTAGAAGTAAAACAGATGATCAATATAGGGAAGTGATAAAAGGATGAATCCTTCCCAAGTTATTCTCCACTTGTTCTTAGGAGTCTAAGTCCTTAGGACCTACAGTCAGATTCTTGGAACTTTTCTTCATTATTTAGAGAATACTTTGTTAGTTTCTATAATCAAACTGTACAGTGCCAATTTAAAATGATAGACTGGGATACTTTTTTCCAAAGTTGACAGCACAGCTAAAGCGTACCACAAAATTTATATACATATAATCAAATATTAGCAGAGTGCCCAGCAGCAGCAGCTTTCCTAGGTTCTGTAGCCATCTGAACAAAATCAAGAGACATTCTGCACACTCCATTTTTAAAAAAGGAAAAAATAAAATCCCAGATTATTAGATTTTTGTTTTTTTAGGTTTTAGTAGCAGCTCTGACTGTCCAGTATTGACCATGTAGCCCAGGTTAGTCACAAACACATAGCATGCCTCAGCCTTCTATATGTTAAGATTAGAGTTGTACATCACCACGCCCAGATAGATCCTTGTTCTTCTATTTGATCTGAAGGGCAGTGAATGTGAACTGCACAATGCACACATGTGGAGTATTTTAGAGCCTGTCCTTAGGCACCTCTATTACACATGTCAGACAGCTCACAGGTATCTTCCTAAAACAGATATCTGATCTGTTTGTTTTTTTGAGACAGAATTTCTCTGTATAGCCCTGGCTGCCCAGACTCCCTCGGTAGACCAGGCTGACCTCAAACTGACAGAGATCCACCTGCCTCTGCCTCCTGAGTGCTAGGATTAAATGCTGTACTAGTGCCTGGGCATAGATCTAATTTCTGTCATTTCATGACTTGAAATCCATGGACATAATGCTCCATAGTTGATGTTGTTGTAGCAGTTAGGGGATGAGAAGAAAGCCACTTATAGTAAGCTACCTCACGGATGCTTCTGGGCAGGGCTGGGCACCTTTTACTTTCACACTGCCCATGATTACTTCAGAAGAGCTGAATCATCAGAGGGATAAGCTCAAGCATAGCCTATTTATTTAATATCTTCTTTCAAACCGTTATTTTATGTGTATGTGTTTTGCCTGCATGTATGTCTGTGCATCTGCATGCATGTCTGTGCTTTCTGCCTGTAGAGGCTAGAACAGGATGTCAGAGTCCTTGGAAATGAAGTTACAGCCTGTTATGAGCTGCCATGTCAGGGCTGGGAATCAAACCTAGCCTCGGGAAAAGCCACCAAGCCATCTTTCCAGTCTTTGTGCCGGCTTATCTAGAAGAAACAAATGAACAAGGTAATATCTGGATACACTTGGAATCTAAAATACCATTAGCAGCACATTGGGCTGATAAGGACACAGAAGTGCTGGCCTTTTGGAACCAGTCCATGCACTGTGGACAATGCATAGCCTTTTCTTGTCAATTCTTTGTGGTCACCTATGAGAGGTGGCATGAATCAGAAGAAAGAATGGGTCTGGGTGGATATCAGTGCTTCCAAGCTAACTAATTTCAGTGTGTGCAGAATAACGGAGAGGAACTCAGTTTCCACTGAAGCCACAGGCAGGACACCAGGTACTTCAATACTCACTTCATATTGGCCTAGGTGGAAGAGGGCTGCAGAGCGATTGGCATAGCACAGTGAAATGTCCTCAGTGTTAGGTCTTGAATGAGACACTCCCTGAAAAACAACGCGCTGGTCACATGAATAAACGGGACCCTGCATCTCAGATAATGAGGGATCTACTACTAAAGACTGCACAGAATTGTGAAAAAATACTGACCCTTCTGTTTCACTTACTTCCCGTTAGCAAACCTCTGAAGATCAATGAGGAAATAAAGATCCAACACAGAATACAGCAGTGTCAGCACAGCTTCTGCCACTTCTGCCAGTCCACCCAGGCTCACCATGAATTTATGATCCCGCTTTCTCAATTTCCCAAGTAGCTGGATTATAGGCCTTTGTCACCAAGTCTAGTGTAAATGATCAAACTCTTAATGTAACAAATGAATTGTAGTAACTCTGGAAGAAACTATGAAGAGTCAAAAGTAATGCTGGAGGAATCCCATTCTAACACGAATAAAGAAACCCAGACATTGTTGGGTGTGGTGGCACATGCCTTAATCCCAGCACTTGGGAAGTGGAGGAAGGAAGATCAGAAGTTCAAAGCCAGCTTCTGCTACAAAGTTTAGGCTATCCTTGGCCACATGGAACCAGTCACAAAAAAATAAAAACAAAAATTAAAGAAATAAAAAAAAGGGCTGGAGAGACGGCTCAGTGGTTAAGAGCACTGACTGCTCTTCCAGAGGTCCTGAGTTCAATTCCCAGCAACCACATGGTGGCTCACAACCATCTTTAATGGGATCTGATGCCCTCTTCTGGTGTGTCTGAAGAGAGCAATGGTGAATACATAAAATAAATAAACCTTTAAAAAAAAAAACAAAGAAATAAAAAAAAATAATAAGAAAAAGTAAAACAAAGCAAACAAAAAACCTAAACAAACCCACAAAAACAAAATTCTAGAGATCATAAAAGGATAATAAACTTGAGTCCATAAGGGGAGTTCTCTGTGTGTTTTAGGCTAGCTGAAATACTTTTTCACCCATCAATTTGGCAAAGAAAACTAAAACCAAGAACATATTACTTGACAAGGGAGTGGGACAGTGAACATCTCATTCTGTTGCTAGTGGAAGTGGTAAATGATCAAACTCTTAATGTAACAAATGAAGTTAATGACAGCAGTCTGACAACTAGCAGTGTAATTAACAAGATAGGGCAAATGTAGGATGCTAGGTTTAGAAGCCAGAGCTTCATGCATGCTAGGAAAGCATTATAACACTGATCTATGTCCTCAATTCTTAAAATTTAATATATTATTTGTATAATATATAAATAAAATATACATTTTATTTAGTCTTGCTTTGTTTTGTTTTTCAAGACATAGTTTCTCTGTATAGCCCTGACTGTCCTGGAACTTGCTTTATTGAGACCAGGCTAGCCTCAAACTCAGAGATCTGTCTGCTTCTGCCTCCCAAATGCTGGGATTAAGGGTATGTGCCACCACTGCTATACTTTTTGCACCTATGTGCATGTGCATACCTAGACTTGTACCATGACATGTGTATTGAGATCAGATGACAACTCTCAGGGGTTGGTTCTCTCCTGCTATCTTGCAGAATCTGAAGACTGAACTCATGACCTCCAGGCCTTTGCATAAAAAGGCCTCTATACACAGAGCCATCTCATTGGCCCACTTGGAGCTCTGAAGATTAAAAAAAGAAATATATATATATGTATACATGTGAGTGGAGTGCCCAAGGATGCCAGAGACATTGGATCCCTTCCAGCTGGAATTACAGGAAGGCTTTCAGAGCCAAAGTCATGTCCTCTGCAAGAACAGTTCTCAAGTAACTGGAGGTTAATGCCACTATAGTGGGCTTTTAAATTCACCTACATATGCCTTATATACAGCATATTTAACAAGGGTAGCTTATGGGGCTGCAAGTGAGATTAAACTATGGAACAGGAAAAGAAACCACACTATATATTTTTGCAATTCTTGAAATTTAACTATATGAGCATATTTCCTATCCCCCAGATAAATGTATAATAATAACAACAAAATAATAGCATCTAATAATAACCAGTGTTGCTTAAGAAACGAGCATTCCCACATTCTGTCAGAATGGATGTTAACTAGTCCTTTCCTGGAGAACAATTCAGCATCACTCAAAGGCTTGACCCAGCACTTTACTCCTCTACTAATTCAACTCAAACAAAACATCGGTTGTACATAAAAATATTTATACAGAAAGATGCTTATTATAGCATCATAATACCAAGTAATATGCCAATATTAGATCTTAAATTAAGTACATTTCTTCTCTGTAACAGAACACAGAGTTAGCAATGGAAAATTACTTGGAGCCGAAAATTTAATACTGTGAGAAAATGGGTACAATAAATCGTTGAAGGGAAAGAGTAGGTTACAAAACAGTAAGTGCAGCATTATCTCAATTTTGTTAAAGAAAAACACATTCTCACAGGAAAAACTCTGGCTGGCCAAAGAGAAGCAAAAATGTTAACAGTACTTATCACTGGTTATGACTTTTTTTTTTACTCTTTATACTTCTCTATATTTTCCAAAGTAACATTTATTACTTTTACAGACAAAACAACAAGCATTACTTTAAAAAGAAAGAAAATAGCAGCTCTCTATAAAATTGCAAAGTACCATAATCACCAAAATACCAGCTTCATGGAATACGAAGTGCATCTCCCTCTCCATCCACAGCAAACCTTCATCTCTTTTTGAGACAAGGTCTCATGTAGCCCAGGCTGATGTCAAACTCATTCTAGAGCTCATTTTAAAAGATTTATTTTATTTTTAAAATTATGTGTATGTGTGTGGGTATGTGCATGTGTTAATGTAGGTGCCTGTGGAGGCCAGAAGAGAGTCTTGGATTCCCTGTAGTAGGGAGACCCACTGCCTGCCATGGTCTCTGCAAGGGCAGTAAGTGCTCTCAAGCCCTGAGCATCTCTCCAGCCCCTCCTTTCTTATTTTTACCTGTTTTCATTGAGCAACTTTCCATGGAATAACATTTAGGATACAAAGACATAAAACTGAAGCCAAATACTTCCTTACAACATTACAAAAAAAAAGGGGGAGGGACTTTTACATGTTTGTAGAATGGATGTTGTAGCTTTAATATTTTTAGGAAAGTTAATTCCAAGGGTTGAATATTGACTTTTAAAGATGCAGGACATGTACAACTCTCTCAACCCCAGGGCTGGGAACAAAAACCTTGGGCATCATGCTTGCTAGGCAAGTGATATAGCTTGGAGCTATACCTCACTTTCACCCCTTTACATTTCTTTCTCCTCTCCTAGACAAGTCTCATATAGCCCATGCTACACTCAAACCTGTTACAAAGCTAAGACTACTGACTAGCCTTCAACTCCTGGCCTTCTTCCCTTCATGGGAGTGTGCCAGCCTTCTAGGCTTACTCCATTCTTTTCATATATAAAATCACAGATCAAAGACTTTGACATATTCTTGTTTTAATCCCATACAGATCTCTGAAAAACCAATAGAAGGAATTTTCTCTTTCTTCCTTGTTCCACAGAAGCAATTGAGTAAGAGTAACACAGTGTTCAAAGCCTCAATTCTGCTTCACAATCTAGCTTGGTAGCACTGGAGATGGCACAGCAGTTAAGAACACTGGCTGTGGGGGCTGGAGAGACGGCTCAGTGGTTAAGAGCACTGACTGATCTTCCAGAGATCCTGAGTTCAATTCCCAGCAACCACATGGTGACTCACAACCATCTGTAATGGGATCCGATGCCTTCTTCTGGTGTGTCTGAAGACAGCTGCAGTGTACTCATATAAATAGAATAAATAAATCTTTAAAAAAAAAAAGAGAACACTGGCTGTTCTTCCAGAGGACACAGGTTTGATTCCCAGAACCCATATTTCCAGGGGATATGATGCTCTCTTCTGGGCTCCTCTGGCACCAAGAGTACATACATGTAGTGCACATACATGTAGGCAAAAACCCATACATATAAAATAATAATTAAAAAATAATAGTTTTCATGGTTAGTGTAAAGTATCTGTTGATTGTTGGTAATAGTAATATGCTAACATATGACCAAGAAAATCTAGTTTGACCAGGCTTTGGCAAATCCACTCTTCTCTCTCTCTCTCTCTCTCTCTCTCTCTCTCTCTCTCTCTCTTTCCTTTCTTTCTCTTGCAATATTTAAGTCATTCTGGTTATTTACTTTATTGAGACAGAGTCTTACTACATATCCTTGGCCAAACTGGAACTTGTTATGTAGACTAGGCTGGCCTTTAACTCAGAGATTCACCTGTTTCTGCCTCTTGAGTGCTGGAACTAAAGGCAAGTGCCACCAAGCTCAGCCAAAGTTGTAAACTAGCCAAGTGGCTAGCTAAAAATCTAGCTATTCATTAAATTATGACTATCAAGCTACAATGTTCATTAGCTCTTCAGACAAATGGTGTACAATTCAGTGAGAATACCTGGCAAGGGCCAATAAGCCTGTTGCTGCTATGGGTCTGAAGAAATATGGGAAGAATCTTGCCAAAATTCAGGACATATAAACTGTCTTTTGTTTGCAAATACAACCAACAATAGAATTCTACTATATTTTCCCCAAATCCAATCCGACCTATAAACAAGAAGAAACAAAAAAACCAACCAACCAACCCAACTGACCAACCAAAGAGAACCAATGGCCTGGCTATGAGCCTGCACTTGGCCTCTACCTTCCGCCCTGTTCAACTGCTGGTGGGACTCGTGTTACCTTAGAGTACAGCACTGCAGCACCTGTGTACTCCTTCTCCTGGAACTTTTTGTTTCCTTCTTCTCTGTAGAAAAGGGGAGCATCATAGTCCTTGTCCACCAAGTGACTACTAGAAAGTCGCTTCAAAAACACTTCATCCTCAGGTCTTTGTAAAGAAAGAAGGAAACAAACAAAAAGGAGAAATTTGTTATTTCAAGGAAGACTCTGAAGTCACTGTACTTGAAATGGCAACAAGTGGCTGAGAGCACAGTGCACACGGGGCTCTATGCACTATGTGATCCAGCAGGAGAATCCTCGCTGGTCTCTGAGACACAGGGACGGGGGACCCATTCAGGGCTGAGAGTGCTAATTGTCTGACTCTAACTCATACTTTGTGGCCAATGACTCATCGCTTGGATCACACATCCCAATGAAGCCTGGGTGTAGAGAATGATAAAGTATACAGAATCTTTGCACTAAGGCGTGCTTTCCAGTTTACACTATGTTGAAATACTGAGGAGGGCTGAGGGGATGGCTGAGCAGTAAACTGCATACACTGGAATTCTAGTTGTAAGCTACAAGGTGGTCCAGAGGACCCAGGTTCATCTGGTGCTCATATCAGATGGCTCAATCATGCTTAACTCCAGCTCCAAGTGCATCTTACATCTCTGACTTCTATGAGTACCTGCATTTATGTGAATATATACACATACAGAAACATATATGTAATTAAAAACAATAAAAATAAATTGTCAAAAAAAATGTGAGGGGACTAGAGAGATGGCTCAGCGGTTAAGAGTGCTGACTGTTCTTCCAGAGGTCCTGAGTTCAATTCCCAGCTATCACATGGTGGCTCACAACCATCTATAACGGGATCTGATGCCCTCTTCTGGTGTGTATGAAGACAACTACAGGGTACTCAGATACAATCAATCAATCAATAAATAAAATATTTTTTTAAAAATGTAAGGATCTGGGCATGGTACAGCAATGATATTCCCAGGCATCAAGAGACTGAAGCAATAGGATTACCATCAGTTGGAGGTTAGCCTGAGCAAGACAGTAAGTTTTTTTTTTTCCCTCCAAATACACGGGCATATAACTAACACACACACACACACACACACACACACCCCCCACTATCATCACCATCATCCTATACTAAGGATGTTAAAAGTGTGTGTGTGGGTGGGGGGAAGGGGCAACTAGAGTCTCAACTCACAGAGGCACTTGTTATCAAACTTACAACCTGAATTTGATCCTGGCACCCAGATGATGGTAGGAGAACTCCTACAAGATATCTTCTGATTTCTATATCACAGTGTACACATATAACCACAAAAAATCAAATAATTAAAAAAAATCTTGCTGAGTGTGGTGGTGCACGCCTTTAACCCCAGAATGTAGGAGGCAAGAGGATCTCTGTGAGTTTGAGGTCACTCTGATTTACATAGAAAATTCCTTAACAGGCAGGGATACACAGTGATATCTGGTCTCACAATAAGTAGATAAATGGGGGCTGGAGAGATAACTCAATGGGTCAGTTCCCAGCACCAACACAGAAGCTTACCACCAGCTGTACCTCTAGTTCCAAGGGATCCAATACCCCTCTTCTGGTTTCCACAGGCATAAGGCATGCACACAGTAAACAGACATACCTGTAGGCAAAACACTCATACACATAAAATAAAAATAAATTTAAAAATGAAGTGCAATAAACCCTTTTTAGTTTGGTGTCTCTTTAGGTTTTCTTGCAAACACAGCATAGAAATTCTAGTCTGACGCCCTTGCAGACTGCATAAGGGTGAACATTGCTTTTTGTCCACTTTACGACTCGCTGTCCACTGTGATCCACCCAGGGATTTTGGCAACTTAAAAGGCATGTGCTACTTCCTCTCAGTTTCATTTTTTTTTTCTTGACATGTCCTTTGTATCTAACACAGACAGGCCTCAAACCTACAACTCTCCTTCCTGGTAAAATGCTGATAAAAGGTTTTGTTTATTTTTTTTATGTGTACCTCTGTGTGTGTGTGTGTGTGTGTGTGTGTGTGTGTGTGTGTGTATCACATGTGTGCAAGTTTCCATGGAGATTAGAAGAGGATGTTGGATTTCCTGGAGCTGGAGTTACAGGTGTTTGTGATCCAACTGGTCTGGGTGCTGGGAGGTGAACTCTTACAAAAGAGCAGCAAAAAGCAGGGTGACAGTGGCAACACATGCCTTTAGTCCCAATACTTGGGAAGCAGAGACAGAAAGATTTTTGTGAGACTAAGGCCAGCATGGTTTACAAAGCAAGTCTATGACAGCCAGGACTACACAGAGATACCCTGTCTTAACCCTACCCCATCCTCACCCCCCAAAAAAGAAAGAGCAGCAAAGCCTCTTAGCTGCTGAGCCTCTCTTCAGTCCCACAGATGTTTTACTTAGTTGAATTTGATCTTATATAAAAATAAAAATACACATATTTATAATATCAAATATATTTTCAAATGAGAAGAAATTGTACTGTATAACCTACATTATATATTTTTATCATAATGCTATCAAGTATAATATGCATAATAAAGGTAAGAAAAAAAAGACAAGATATTAGGTGTGGTGGCATACACTTTTCATTCCAACACTCAGGAGGCAGAGGCAGGTAGATTTCTGTGACTCTTGAGGTCAGCCAAAGCTACACAGTGAGACACTGTCTCAAAAAACCAAAACCAAACAAACCTCTTCATCCCCCCAAAATGACAAGAAAAAAGTAAAGCTTCTCTTAAGTAACTTCAGTCAGAGAAGGAATTACAATTAAAACTAGATTTTTTTTTAAAAGATTTGTTTATATAGGTCATACATATGCCACAGTGTATAGGCAGAGGGCAAAAGTCAACTTTCAGGGGTCAGTTTCCTCTTACAAATATGTGGGTCCCAGGAATTGAATTTATATTGCCAATCTTGACCACAAGTACCTTCACTCACACACACACACACACACACACACACACACACACACACTTGCCATTTCCTCAGCCTTTGCAAATATGGGTACCAGAAATAGGTATGGTCCTGCCCATGCCTGTAGCCCCAGCACTGAGTCAGAGCAAAGACAGTAGGAAGTCACTGGAGCTTGCTTGTTTCCATACTGGGGGTAGGGATGAGGAGGAAGCAATCTCCATGTTCAAAATGACACCTTTCCTCAAAGTAATGAAATTTATTTCTTTGGGTATGTGTCACAGAGGGTATATTCCAACTCTGGCATGGATTTTGTTTTTTGGTGGTGGCAGATAAATACTTAAAATAAGTTTGATAATGAAAGTATAAATTTTGTTTTGTTTTACTTTGTTTGCAACAGGGTTTCTCTATGTAGACCTGGCTGTCTTGAATCTCACTATGTAGAGCAGGGTGGCTTCCAACTCAGAGAGATCCTCCTGCCTCTCCTTCCTGAGTATTAGAACAAATATCATTCCCTATCACTGTGGCTGAGAGTATAAATTTTAATATATGTGCTGCTGAAGTGAACATAAAAATATAATTTTTAAAAATAATTTATTTATGTGCATTGGTGTTTGAGGGTGTCAGATTCCCAGGAACTTGAGTTACAGACATTTGTAAGCTGCCATGTAGCTGCTGGGAACTGAACTCAGGACCTCTGGAAAAGCAGTCAGTTCTCTTAACCACTGAGCCATCTCTCCAGCCCCCGCAAGTATAAACTTAATGTGAAGCTCCACAGTTTCCGATCTGAATGCCTAGTGTAACTGTATAGAAGTTGCCTGAGTTGTATAGACTTTGGGTCTGGTTAATTTTGGTGTATGATGTTTTTATTTATTTCCAAGGTATTTTATAATAAAATTATTAATGGGGGTGGTGTTTTAAAACAGGGTTTCTCTGTGTAGCCCTGGCTCTCCTGTAATTTACTCTGTAGACCAGGCTGTCCTTGAACTCAGAGATCTACCTGCCTCTGTCTCCCAGGTGCTGGAATTAAAGGCATGAATTACCACTGCCTGGCTAAATTATTTTTACAAAATTAAAAAAAAAATGTGGAGAACCTGACCTCCTCCACTGGCTTCCATGCTGCATGCATATGCAGGCATACACATCTGCACCCATCTCATACCTATCACACGCACGCGCACGCACACACACACACACACGAGTAGAAAGAATTCTTACTAGTAAAACAGAACAATCAAGTTTTTGTTATATAATACACATTAAATAATACCTCTAAGTACATGATTATGCACATTTATCATATTGTGCAACCATCACTGTTTATCTTTTTGTTTCGTTTTGTTTTTTGGAGGCATGATTCCCCTGTGTTGCTCTGGAATTCACTCTATAGTCCAGGCTGGTCTTGAACTTGATGATCTGCCTGCCTCTGGCTCCCAAATGCTGGGATTTAGGGTGTGCACCACCACCTCTGGCTATCACTGCTGTATTTTTTTTAACATTTATTTATTTTGTGCATGTGTGTGTGTATAAGCATGTAATACATGCCATGGCATACATGTGGAGGTCAGAGGACAACTTTCAGGAGTTAGTTCTTTCCTCCCACTGTGGGTTCTAGGGAATTAAACTCAGGTTGTTAGGTTTGCATGGCAAGTGCCTTTACCACAGAGCCACCCTGCTGGCCCTATTATCGGTTCCTTATATAAAGGGATCATATAATATTGTGGGGGAGTGGATGAAGTCCTAAATAAATGAGTTCTGTTGACATGGCTGTACTCAGACCCATGGGAATTGGCAAAGCCTTCCTCTGGTCCTGTGAGGATGCTGACAGTGTGTCTAAAAACTAGACACCAGAGCTTTCTCCTCTGAGATGACTGTTAACTCCAGACTGTTCCTCTACAGAGACTGTCCACCAAGACTAGCTAAGCTGCCTACTTGTGCTGTACACTACAAATGAGCTGAGTTTCCAGGTTATGGCATAGTACATACCGTCTATGTTAGGGTAGAGCACAGCCTACCCTAACAGTTTTTCTGTACACATGTCTGTTCTTCCTTCAGGTTTCCAGAACCAAGCCTTGCTGGATAGAGCATATTTGTCTGTTTTGGGTTTGGCTTATTTCACTTGATAAAAATTTTTCAAGGTTTAATATATTACAGCATGTCACAGAATTTCACTATTTAAAAAAATGGGTGAATATTTCATTATCCATTCATGTATTTGTAGACATTCATGTGTGTAGTGGTTTAAATAAAAATAGCCCCCCATAGGTTCATACAGTTGAATGCTTAGTCATGGAGTAGCAATACTTGAGAAGGATTACAAAGTGTGGCCTTATTGGAGTAGGAGTAGCCTTGTTGTAGAAAGTGTGTCCCTTTGAGGTCCCAGCAACAAGGCTGCTCTGATCACATCCAAAGACCTTCTAGGTCTATGTGATCTGGCTGGAATTGAGACATGCCCTCAATATACACCTTTAATCCCAAACAATGAAGGAAAAGTTAGTTTGTAAAAGGAAGCATTAATGTTTGAAAGTAATGTCTAATTAAGAGGTGACTAATCAGACTAATCAGAGAAAGATCTGACAGAATAGGATATGCCCAAGTTTCACAAGAACAGAGAGGAAAGAGAGGTAGCATAAGAGGGAGCATTGCAGAGGGAGAGAGGAGGTTTCATTGGGGCATTTGTACAGAGACAGGTTGCAGAGATAGAACAGGTGAAGACAGAACAATCCAGAGAATGAGAAGGAGCCAGAAGATTAGGACAGACTGCCAATATTAGTAGGCTAAGCAGAGCATTCGCAGTCAGAAACTGAGAGAAATCAAATTGAACCACACAGCTTGGAAAGGAGTTTGAGCAGCAACAGCTGAGTTAAACTAGCCAACAGAATTCAGAAAGAACTAGAAAAGGGGAGCTTATTCAGCAGTAAATCTCAGAGGCTAAAATCATTCTAGGCCTAGGTTAGACTGCATGGAGGCTAGATGCTTCCAGGATTAGGCCTAGGTTAGCAGACGGAGGCAGTAAACCTTGGAGAAAACAATTACTATAAGAGAATATGTCACAGGCATGGATATGAACCTCTCAGCTACTTCTCCAGCATCATGTCTGTTTGCATTGTTAGGAGTCATCTAGGAAAGGCTAAGGCATGTGAGTGACTTTCCTGGAGATGGTCCACCGTGTTTTGCATGGCCTTCAAGGGGTAAGTTCTGAGAGGCAAGGTCCCAAGAAACTTCATCCCAGAATTGCTACTTACTTATGATATGCCTTTCCTTGTCACTATTATTTAATATGATTCCTGGGCTTTAGCCCATCCTATTGGGCAGATTTCCTGCAGATTAACGTAAAGATGAACTTTCACGACTTAATGCTGTTCAGATGAATTAATGATTTTATAGAATTCCTGATTTGATTCAAATAATTTTAGGAAGAATTAGGAGAGAGTTTTAGTTGGTTTGCCAGAAAGATGTAATGAAGTCAGAATCAAGAATAGAATGTGCCTACTCCGCATAGAATAGTAAGTAAAGGCTGCATAATAAAGAATACAACAAGTTTTCACAACTACACTAAAAAGAGAAATAGGCTTGGGACAAATCTGTGATCAAGGAAAAACATTCATTCTAGATCAGGTCCAAGGATGAAGCCACAGGTGTGCACTATGATAAAGTGAGGCCATGTGAAACTGTTGTTTTGAGCTTAAAGAATAAAATACTACTCTGAACTTAACTATCAACATTCTTCTACGTAACTTCCCTTTTGTATAAAATTTTATCTATGAGGTAGTTTTCTAAAGAACTTGTGTCTATAAAGGTATAAAAAGGCTGAGAGAAAAGAAATAAGATGGTGGCATCTGGGCCTCTGCCCCATCCACTCACCAAATGTATGCGTGTGGCTTCGGGGGGCTCTGCCCCATCCATCCAAATATATATATGTATATGTCTGTTTATCTATATGTATATACATATGTGTATAGGTATATGTGTATGTATACAAGTATGCATAAACACTGTGGAGTTGATGAGACAAGTGGTTGGGCCATGGCCAGAATGTGTGTGTTTGCATGTGTCTATGTGTGCTTGAATTTTCCCTTTCTTTTTTTCTCTCTGGTTCACAAAGAGTTAACAAGTTCTAGGCCTCTTGCCTGGCCAGCAAGATGTCCTCAAACTAGAGAAATAAGAAACTAGCGCTTATTAATGCATAAGCAGTAAGATTATAAGGCCAAGGATCCTCAGTGTTTAGCCTTCGTGCGACTCTTGTGTTCCACCTCAGCTCATTCCCCAGCCAGAGGCTGCTCCAGCACATGCTCCCTCCAGTGATGACAATGAACTAACCCTCTGAAACTGTGCGCCAGCCCCATTTAAATGCTCCCCTTTATAAGAGTTGCTGTGGCCATGGTGTCTCTTCACAGCAATAAAACACTGACTAAGACAGAGTGTTTTCCACTTCTGGCAACTGTGGATAATGCTGCTACAAACACTGGTGTGCAAGTATCTGCTCATATCCTGCTTTCAATTCTTTTGTGTATAAACC
Source organism: Grammomys surdaster (assembly GCF_004785775.1). Lineage (NCBI taxonomy): Eukaryota > Metazoa > Chordata > Mammalia > Rodentia > Muridae > Grammomys > Grammomys surdaster. The sequence goes on from NW_021621078.1 coordinate 7,537,055, forward strand.
CAGAAGTGGGATTACTGCACCATACAATGATTCTCTAACTTTCAGGCAGTTTCCAAAACGGTTGTGTCATTGTACATCCCCACTGGCTATGAGAAGGGTTCCCACTTCTACACATCTTCACCACCATCTCTGTTTTTGTTTTTTAGTAACAGCTGTCTAACGACTGTGAAGTGGTATCTTATCTCAGTGTTGATTTGCATTTCCCTGATCATTAATGTTGTAAGGCATCATTTCATATGTTTATTGGCTGTTTGTGTATCATCTTCTTTGGAGATGTTGATTCAAGTTATTTGTTTATTTTTTAATTGGAGTTTTAAAAATTGTTGAGTTGTGGGAGTTCTTCATTAACTCTGAATATTAATACCTGATGAAAATGATTAACAAGTATTTGCTACCATTTTGGGGCTTCCATTCTGGGTTATGTTTTTATTCTTTTGATACTCTTTTGATTCTCAACAGTTTAATCTGGATGAAGTCCAGTTTGTTTTTGCTTTTAATGGCCATGCTATTGACACATCCAGTAATCACGGTCAAACCCAGTCACGAAGTTTCTTTTAAGAGATTTATAGTTTTAGCTCTTTAAGTTTGTAATGTCTGTTTCACTTAATTTTGTATATTGTATAAAAGTCTAACTTCATGCTTTTCCATATGGCTTGTAAGTAGTATACAAAGAGCTAAATTTCTCCTTCCTCAAGTCTCAACCTCTGATGTGTAGCAATTTCTTCAGAGAAAAACATCCACCTTGGTGGGAAGCTCCTTAAACACAGAATGTACCATGGAGGTGAAATAGTCCATCCTACATGGAAACTTGCTAACACAGGAAGTACACAACTCAGCAGCTCTACTAAGTGTGTAAAACTGACTGGAGGCACTAGGTTCCTCCTTCCCTATGCATATAGAAGCTGTAAGGATTGGGGAGAGACTGTCCGGTCAGCTCAGCTGCTGCACAGAAGACGCTCAGACCCACTGTGCTGGCTCCAAGAGACTTTCCAGCCTGTTGAGCTGCCTGTAGGTTGTGCAGTGAACTCTAGGTTTCTAGCTTTCATGAGCTTTCCATGCTATGGTGAGCTCTTAGAGATTCAGGGTGTCACACAACACCCTTCCTCATTCCTTGTCTTAGTTAGGGTTCTGTTTGGGTTTTACTGCTGTGAACAGACACCATGACCAAAGCAATTCTTATAAGAACAACATTTAACTGGGGCTGGCTTACAGGTTGAATGGTTCAGTCCATTATCAGCAAGGCGAGAACAAGGCAGCATCCAGGCAGACATGGTGTAGGAGGAGCTGAGAGTTCTACATTTTCATCTGAAGGCCACTAGGAGAAGACTGGCTCTCACACGGTTAGGATGAGGGTCTCATTGCCCACCTCCACAGAGACACACTTCCTCCAACAAGGCCACATCTCCTAAAAGTGCCATTCCCTGGTCCAAGCATATTCAAACTATCTCAGGTTACTACTGCTGTGAAGAGACACCATGACCAGGGTAACTATAAAAGAAAGTATTTAATTGGAAGCTTGCTTACAGTTCATTCATGATCATCGTGGTGGGAAGCACACAGGCTTGGCACTAGAGTAGTAGCTGAGAGCTCTACATGCAGCAGGCAGAGAGAGACAGATCCCCTCCCCCTCTCTCTTTGAAAGACTGGGTCTGGCATGAAATTTTGAAACCTCAAAGCCTCCAAGATATACTTCCTAATCTTTCTAAACAGTTCTACCAACTGGAGACCAAATATTTAAATATATGAGCCTACTGGGTATTCTCGTTCAAACTACCTCCCACTCCCCAACCCCTTTCTCTCCTCCTTCCCTCCACTCTCTCTCCCTCCTATCTAGTGAGACCAAGAAAAGTCTCTTAATGGAGCCAGCTTGCAAAGTGGAAAATCCCTACTTTGGCCTTAGACTAGGTACAAAGTTTGACTGGAAGTAACAATTTAGTAACTGGCATCCATCTATATTTATGTCTATTTTTTTCCTCTCACCATCTCAAAGCAAGTGTAGCTGAATGTGGTGGTACACACCTTTAATACCAGCACTCAGAGACAGAGGTTAGTCTGGTCTACATAATAAGTTACAGGCTAGCCAGAGCTACATAGTGAATCATGCCTCAAAAAAAGAAAAGAAAAGAAAGAGGAGAAGGAGGAGGAAGAAGAAGAGGAGGAAGAGAAAGAAGAAGAAGAGGAAGAGAAGAAGGAGGAGGAACAGCAGCAGCAGCAACAAACACAGCAATTACCAGTGTTTACCTTTGATATTTTTAGGCATCTGCTAGGCGTGAAGATAACAATATTATAGTTTGAATGTGGCAAGTACCCCAAAAGCCCATATGCTTGAACATGGTCGTTAACTGGTAAGACTGTTTTAGAAGGTTGTGATAGGCGCCCTTTGTATATAAAACCTAGCTAGCAGATATACACAGCATCCTCACATTATATAAGTGACTTAAGAGTAGAGAAACAGATATGAAGCTCCTGGTTCATTCTGAGACTACCACACTCTGATTCTAAGAGTTGACAAAGAAAACAGAAGATATATGTAGGCTAATATTTATAACTATCGCTATAAAAATCTTACATTAACAGATTAAGAAAAAAGGTTGCCGGGCAGTGGTGGCGCACGCCTTTAATCCCAGCACTTGGAGGCAGAGGCAGGCAGATTTCTGAGTTCGAGTCCAGCCTGGTCTACAGAGTGAGTTCCAGGACAGCCAGGGCTACACAGAGAAACCCTGTCTGGAAAAACCAAAAAAAAAAAAAAAAAAAAGAAAAATGGTCATTTCTCTCAAGATATTTTTTAAAAATTTGATAAAGGCCAATGTGTATTTGTGATAAAAAAAAATGTTAGCATTAAGGAACATTGGGTAACTTCCTTGAACTGAAGCATGCTGCATATTATAAGCCTATGGTAAATACCTTAAATGTTTATTAGTACTCAACACAGCATAAGATGTGTATGCTATGGAAGTTAAAAAGTGAGACATGCAAATACTGGATCAGAGGATTACTCTGTATGGATATCATCATTTAACCTAAACATGTCAAGGAAATTGACATAAAAATGAAATGATGTTCAAGTAGAGCAAAGCAGTCATTCATATAGCAATTTTAACAACTCTACCTCTTATTTATACTCCTAGCCATCAATTATGATACGTAATTGGGGGAAAATGTTTATATACAATACCAACCCAGGAAACCTTATAAGTAAAAATAAATCTAACAGGAAATGTGCAAGACCAACATAAAGAAAACTATAAACCTTTACTTAAGGACATAAAAGAAAGCCCAAATAAGTGGCAAGACAACCTTTTCCGCGGATGAAAACATTTAATATTGTAAAGTTGTCAGCTCTCCCTAAATGAATCTATAAATTTAACACAATCCCAATCAAGAGCCCAGCAACAAACACTTTTTATGAAACACAACAAGCCAATTCTAAAGTTCACACGGGCGAAATGTACATGACATGACAAAGGTTCTGAAGAAGGGTGATGACTGTGGATGTGTGCATCTCGGCCTACTTATATAGCTAGGAAGTCTCATTTGTACGGGAGGGCTCCCTGCTTTTTGAGTGCCCCTTTCCTTCTGCTAGTAAATCTCAGCGGGAAAACTATTCTGGAGAGGAAACAGGGTTGACCTCCAGAGCACAGGAAGTTTGGGCAATCAAAGTTGAAACTGAGTATCTTTGACCAAAGGGATGTGGGAGATCAAGGTTAGGCTAATCAATTCCCGAGGCTGGGCACAGTGGCCAACACCTTTACTCCCAGCACTCAGGAGGCAGAAGCAGTAAGATCTCCGGGAGTTCAAGGCCAGCCTGATTTACAGAGTAAGTTCCGGGACAGCAAGGGCTATACAATGAGACTCTCTCTTGAAATATAAAATAAAGTCTTCCCAGAACTTTTCAATGAAACTCTCCAGAAAGAAGGCCTCCTTCTCTGGGGTTAGTAATCTATGAATGTATCCTGGGCTAAGTATGGGTATAGTATTACCAAATGCAAAGTCTATTGGTTGTTGAAGAAGTCTGATGGCATGCTCTGAGCCTCTGTATGTATACAAACTGGCCTGAAAATACATATCTGCTTTTGAAATTTTTAGTTTCATAGTTACAAATTTCAAATTTGAGCTGGGTTTCTGTTAACCTGAAACTCAAAGAGTTATGAAATGAATGAAGTTTTCTCTTCAGGGCCCAGGCACTATGGGAGCTGCAGGTTACCATGTAGACATGGCCAAGTCTAAGAACCACACCACACACAACCAGTCCTGCAAATGGCACAGAAATGGCATCAAGAAATCCCGGTCACAAAGATACAAATCTCTTAAGGGGGTTGACCCCAAGCTCCTGAGGAACATGCACTTTGCCAAGAAGCACAACAAGAAAGGCCTGAAGAAGATGCAGGCCAACAATGCAAAGGCAGTGAGTGCACTCGCAAAGGCCATCAAGGCCCTGGTGAAGCCTCAAGCCATCAAGTCCAAGATGCCAAAGGGCCCCAGCCGCAAACTCAGCTGCCTGGCTTTCATCGCTCACCCCAAGCTTGGGAAGCGGATTCGAAGCTACATGGCCAAGGGTTGTAGGCTCTGCCAACCAAAGCCCAAGGTTCAGACCAAGGCAGAGGCCACAGCTCCAGCTAAGGCTCCTAAAGGTGCCCAGGCCCCTGTGAAGGCCTCATAGAAAAGGCTCCTGCCAGTGTGAAAACAGATGGACTGCTGGGACACACCTGCCTATATATTATTAGGATATGATCAGTGTCCTATGCTTGATGGTGCTGGAGACGAAGCCCAGGCTTTTACATATGCTAGGTAAGATCTCTACCATTGTCCCCATATGTTACATACAATACCTAACATAACATAAACACCTTATACATAGTTGTTATGTCGTATGGTTCAGTGCCTAATGACAAGACAAAAGAGCCTATACACGTCCAGTACAGATGTGTCCTAAGGCTACCTACACATACCACAAATGCTATAACAAATGAGAATAAGGGGCTAGAGAGATGCCTCAGTGGTTAAGAACACTGGATGCTCTTTCAGAGCACCTGGGTTCAATTCCCAGCCCCCATGATGTGGCTCACAATTATCTATAACTCCAGTCCTGGGGAATCTGTCAACTTTTCCCAGCCTCCATGGACACCTGGCAAGCACATGGTATACAACAACACATGCAGATAAAATATTCAGACACAAAACATTAAAAAACAAAATCGGATGCAGAGAATACCGCTCAGACTCGTTGTGGTGGATAGAGGATGTGTGTCAAGCGGGAAGTTATAACGGTGTGCCTACACATGACAAGTACACGGACTCAGTGCAGTGTGATGCAATTCAAGTTTGGATTTTGAGGAGTTGCTGGTTTGGATTTTGAGGAGTTGCTAGGATTCTTTTCCCTGCTTAGTATTTTTCATCTAAGGTCCCATGAATCTAGGTATGTAGAACCTGTGGATATGGATGGCTGACTGTACATTGAAAGACATCATTAAATTTTAAAAGATTTTTAAAAACCAGAAAAATTAGTAGCATACATACTGCAGTATATCAAATATTCAAACAGCTAGGCTTATAGATAGATGTAAGATGACCCACTAACAAAATGGACAAAGGACACAAATTGAACACACAGAGGAAATGCAAATGAGCTGTAATGGCAGAAAAGGAATACTTTTTCCCTTGTGATCAGAAAGCTGTGGATTAAACACCAGCCTTTTTTGCCTTTGTTCTTTTCACATTCACTGGTTCTGGGGACTGACCCCAAGGATGGACTGCTGCTTTGGAATGTTGGAAACATCTCTCACACATTGTTTGTGGTAAGCTGACAAAGGGTTTCTGAATACATACGGCAGTATCTATTCATTTTAAGATGCCCATAACCATGGGTGGAGCAATTCTCTGCCTAAGAGTCTCTCTGAATTTCTTAAGTATGTGCTCAAAAACACACATAAAGATTGTTTACTGAAGCATTGTTTGCAACAGTGAAACAAAACCAAACAACAACAAAAGTACTTAATAGCTCATTAGTAGGAAAAGGAACAACTAAATTGGGACACAATTATACTATTCTAGTTCTATCACATAACTATTAAGAAGATTAAGGTGTGATGTTGAAAAGCCCCCTTAGAACAACACACACGATGTAATTGAATAGAGAATAAAAAAAGATATGTAATGTATTTATGTACAAACATATGCAAACACACAAAAGGACTAGAAAGCTCTTTGACTAAATATCTTTGAAAAGAACAAGCAGTGTTACAGATTACAAATGATAAGTTCCCTCAAACTCCTAAATTGAAAGCTCAATGCAGAAAGTGACTGGATCAGGAATGCTCTGATTTAATCAACAGATTAATCAACTGAGAGATTAAAAATCTGAAGGCAACACTTCCAAGGGATAGAAACAAGGTGTACTGGCTGGTTTTCTGTGTCAACTTGACACAAGCTGGAGTTATCATAGAGAAAAGAGCCTCCCTTGAGGAAATGCCTCCATGAGATCCAGCTGTAAGGCATTTTCTCAGTTAGTGACCAAGGGTGGGAGAGCCCATTGTTGGTGGTGCCATCCCTGGGCTGGTCGTCTTGGGTTCTATAAGAAATCAAGCTGAGCAAGCCAGGGGAAGCAAGCCAGTAAGTAACATCTCTCTATGGCCTCTGCCTCAGCTCCTGCTTCCTGACCTGCTCGAGTTCCAATCCCAACTTCTCTTTGGTGATGAACAGCAATGTGGAAGTGTAAGCTGAACAAGCCCTTTCCTCCCCAACTTGCTTCTTAGTTATGTTTGTGCAGGAAGAGAAAACCTGACTAAGACACAAGGTGAGGCCTAACTGGAGAAGTTTGACACCAGAGGCATGTCCTTCAAGAGTCTATCTCATCCATGATCCTTCCATTTCTCTGCTTCCTGGCTGTAAAAGTATTTATTTGACTGACGTAATTGTCATGTTGGAGGTTTACTGCCTCCACTGGCTAACTTAGGCCTAGTCCTGGAAGCTTCTAGTGTCCATACAATCTAAGTCTAGAATGTTTCCGCCTCTGGGACTTGCTGCCAAGAAGATCAATCACTCTTTCTTGTTCTTTCTGAACTCCAGCTGGCTGATTCAACTCAGCTGTTCTGGCTCAAATTCCTCTCCCAGCTGATTTTATTCATAATCTGTCTTTTCTCTTGGCCTTTGAATGCTCTGCTTGGCCTCAAACTAACTCTACTAATCTTTGCTAACCTCCTGTCTCCTTCCCATTCTCTCGCTTGCTTTGTCCTTACCTGTGTCTAGTTTGTTCTGGCTTCCATTCTTCTCTGTACAACTGTCCTGGTAAACCTGCCTCCTTCTCCCTCTGTGCCACTCTACTCTCCCTCTCAACTCTCCTGCTGTGCTCTCCATGAACACTACTGTATTCCTGTACTGTGCTCTCTCCTTCCTGCACTGTTTGTCTCTTCCTTAAGTAGCTTCCCTTTCCTTTCTTTCTCCTGAGAGTTGGGCAGATCCTATTCTGTCAAATCTTTCTCTGATTCTTCCCTTTGTCTGCCACTCAATTAGACATCATTTTCAAATGAGGTGCTTCCTTCTACAAACCAACTTTACCTTCATTGTTTCAAATTAAAGGTGAGTACTTAAGGATGTGTCTCTTTTCCAACCAGTGAGATTAAAGGTGTGTGCTAGAAACAGTTCCCCCCCATAAATAACACAGTCTTGGGGTTCACAGTATGATCAAATATCCTGAGACACTTGGCTGCCCTGTGGTGAACAGAATGCAGATGGTTAAGGATATGCTCATGAGGTTTCAGATGGGAGTCTGAGTCATTGGCTTAGAGTCATTCCTGTGACACTGACAAAGGACTTGACTACATTTTGCCTCGAGATTGTGGAAGACTGAGCTTAAAAATGATGGATTAATACACTGGAGTGAATTTTAAGCAGCCAAGGCAATGGCTTGAATGTTACTGGTGCTGGGCAGTGGTGGTGCATGCCTTTAATCCCAGCACTTGGGAGGCAGAGGCAGGTGGATTTCTGAGTTCGGGGCTAGCCTGGTCTACAGCGTGAGTTCCAGGACAGCCTGGGCTATACAGAGAAACCCTGTCTCGAAAAACCAAAAAAAAGAATGTTACTGGCTGCATTTAACTGGATTCATATTAACAATTGGGAACAAAAAAGGAGAGTAGAAAGCACAGTTTTGGCAGAAAGAGGGTTCTTCATATACAACTTAGTTTTTATAGTTAGCATTTGTGTTGCTGTGACCAAAATACCCAATGGAAACAACTTCAGAGGAAAAATTTATCCTGCCTCGTGGGTTCAGGTATCCTGCCTCATGGGTTCAAGGGGTTTCCTTCAGTAACTTCAGGGAAGACAAGATGGAGCAGCTCACCCTGCTGACAGAAGGGTGTAGGAGAAGACAAGTGTTCATTGTGTGGTAGACAGGAAACGGAGAGCTGCCTACAACCTTACAGACCTACCACCACTGACCTACCTCTGTTAGCCAGTCCCTACATCTTAAAGGATCTACAGTCTATTAAAAGAACACTACCAGCTAGGAACCAAGTATCAAATCACCAGTTTGTAGGGGATAAAAATACAAGGAACACATCTCAATAGGAGTGCGTTCCAAAATGTGGACAAGAAAAGCACAGTTGTTAATAAGAGTAATGCTGGCCAGGAATGATCCAAACCTTTAATTCCAGCACTTGTAAGAGAAAAGCAGGTTGATCTCTGTGAGTTCAAGACAAGCCTGATCTACATAGTTCTAGAATAGCGAGAGCTACATTGTGAGAGCCTGTCTCAAAACAAACAAAACCAAAACATTAAATAAACAAACAAGCAAACATTTCTAAGGCTTTGGGTTTAATCCCTATGACCCCAAACAACCAAACAGCTCTCCTCAGTCCAAGCCAAACTACAACATTGGGGCTAGTGAGATGGCTCAACATATGAAAGTGCTTCCAAAAAAGATTGACAATTGTAGTTTGATCCCTGGGGACACACACAGAGGGAGGAGAGGACCAATTCTTACAAGATACCCTCTGACCTCCACACATATGCCTCCCACAAATAAAAAATATATATGATAAAAAAGAAAGAAATCTATAGCTACACATGGTCATACATATCTATCATCCAGCACTCCAGAGGCTGAGGCAGGATGATTGTCAGTTCCAGACCACATAGCAAGCACTAGGCCAGACAGGGCTACATAGTGTGAACCTGTCTTAAAAAACAAAAAAATCAATTAAACAGCAACATAACAACCATCACAATAAAAACCCAAAAGAGTACTTTGTAATAAGGACAACACCAAAAACGTTCCTTTAAGGACAGTTCTGGAATCAGCAATATCCTTCCAAGTGCTCAGGGATGTAGAAACATTTGGAAAACTTTCCCTGGAGAAATGAGCACCAGGGTACACTGCTCTCAGAGCTGCCCAGCAAGTTGTTTATCCTGGACTTATTTCAGCCTTCCCAACTGCTCAGGCATTCAGGGGCCACTTTTGTAGTAGCCAGTGTCTAAAAAGGCTAAACTACTGCTCAACATGGCTGTGGAACTTGGCGTTATCCCTATGTGGCTGGTTCTGTAGTTATACAGAATACAAGAGTTATAGCACCATGAAAGCTTCCAACAAGATCCCGATCCAGTCACTTCTCAAAGGTTGGATCCAGCAACTAAGGTCACATGCGTCTTTGGGGTGATAAGTTATATTCAAATCATGACATTCCACCCTGACACCCATCTCATAATGTAAAATGCTGAGCCATCTCACCAGCCCATGGCTTTGAACTCTTGATGCTCTGAGCCTCTGTTTGGATTATGAGTCTGTCAGTGAAGCATTCCTTTGCTGGTATCACAAGCAACTTCTTCCAGCATCCAACCCAGATTGAAGACCAGCAGCTCTGCAGGAATCATACAGGTTTTCAATGCCAGACTGGCACAGCTGAGACATCGAGCCTTGTGGACTCAGCAGGTACTATATTCTCAGCCTCTTCAGACCATCCACTGTTGGACTACCCAGACCATACTATGTAAGCCAATCTCATTTTAATATGTATATTCATCTGGGTGTATGGTGTATGCCTTTACTCACAGCAATCGGGAAGCAGAGGCAGGCATATCTCTGAGTTCAAGGCCAGCCTGGTCTATAGAGTGAATTCCAGGACAGCCAGGGATATATGGAGAAAACCTGTTTCAACAAAACCATATATTCATTCTATTAGCTTTATTTCCTTAGAGAATTCTAATACATGTGGGTACCAGGGGTTTGAACTCAAAGTCTTCATCTTTATGTAGCAAGTTTCCTTGTGCTAGCACTAGTGAAGCTGAGGCAGGAAGATCAAACCTGACACCAGCCTGTGCTACACAGAAAGACCCTGTCTTTAAAAAAAAACAAAAACAAAACACCATAAACTTCAGTATAGCTGGTTCTTTACTGGTCCTTGGAGGCGGTCCTCCTGAGCTTTAGTTTGAGAGCCTAAAAAGAACTCTTCTTTCTTTAGGTCTCCAGGTTTTTCAGTCTTAGGAGGTTCTAAACTTGGATCTGTGGCTATCATATCACAGACATTCAACATCTGGCAGATGTCTTGTCAGAGAGATCATTTGTGTTTGTGGCAGTGTCCCTTCTGGCCATGGGATTTTGTTCCTCAACACTGCAGGACTATAGACTTGTTCTGCCTTTTTAGTTGACTTTCCATTCCTGAGAACCGGGGAAAACTGATTCTGTACTCAGGCTTTGAATTTGCCCATCTGTCAATCAGTCACACCAGACCTAAACAACTGCCAAGAGTTCTGCTGACTTCTGTTTCCTCCAGGGTGGTCACTTTGCTGGGCTCATCCTCATCCCTTGGTCTGCAGTTTATCCCCAGAAAGAAAATGGCTAATGACTGCTAAGAAGCAGTCTTTCCCTTCAGAAATTTTAGTCCATCTAGACCTTGCTGCTATCTGATGTCTTTAAAATGTGTTTGTTATGGTAGAAATTTTTAGTTTTTTTAGTTGCCTTAGGAGTATTGCCTGCTGTGACCTATCATAGCCTGCCAGAAAGCAGAAGTCCCATTTGGCATAAGTGAAGAAAACTGGCGTCAATACTTACTATAAAAATTGTACAAAAAAAAAAAGAAAGAAAGGAAGGAAGAGAAAAAGAAAGAAAGAAAAGAAAATAGATTTAATACAGAGTGCAAGGGAAAAGAAAAAAAAAAAACAGCCAGTTTCTGGGTTGTAACTGGACAGATGTTGGTACAGTTCAGAAAGAGGTTCTACAAGATGATCTGATGTAGGCTGAGAGGTGGGAATATCATGAGTTTACTCTTTCTCTCTCCTTTCTTTCTCTCTTTCTTTCTTTTCTTATGAAAACAAGGTCTCATGTAGTCTATGGTCTCAAACTCAGCACTGTAAATTACCTCGAACTTCTGATCCTTCTACATGCTGGCACTGTAAGCATGTGCTACCAGGCCTGGCTCACACATTTGGTCTTTCAATACAGAATAGCTCTGTGATAATTAATGTCAATCAACAACTTGACATAACCAAGAATCATCTGGAGAGTCTCAATGAAGTGACTGCCTACATCGGAGTAGGCTAAGGGCATGCTGATAAGGGATTATCCTGATGGGTAATTGATATGGGAAGACCAAGCCCATTGTGAGCAGCACCACTCCCAGAGCAGAGGTCTTAGGAAATATAAGAGGAGAAAGCCTGCTAAGAGCAAGCAGGCAAGCAAGCCAGGATCCATGTATTTATTCTCTTTCTGTTCGTGACTGTAGATGTGATGTTGCCTTGGCTTCCTGGGAAACATGAACCATATCCTGGAATTGCAAGGCAAATAAACCTTTTCCTCTTCCAAGTTGCTTTATGCTAAGATATTTTATCACAGCAATAGAAGTGAAACTTAGAATAGGCCCATAATTTCCAGCTTTGGAACTGTACCTAAGGGTGTTGTAATTCACTAGGATAGGGACTACTGGAAGGCAATCTGATTTTGATGGTAAAATCATGTGTTTGTTTTTAGATATGCTAAATTTATAAATTTGAGACTCAGAAAAGAGGTCAGGACTTGAGATCCGTTTTAGAGACATTCCAGAGAAAGCTGATGTCACTGGTCTGAATGCAAGTACCTCAGCTGAGAATATAAAGTGCATAGGGAAGAAAGCCCAGGCTACACCCTCTATTACACAACCAGACAAACCCTCCTCTTTAATTAACTATTCCTGTCAATGTACCAAATAGTCAATGATTCCTGTTTATTTAGTACGTTTCTGTTATTAAGCCAGAATAACTTACCTAGCCAAAAGTCTGCCTATTAGCCATACTTTCATCAGTTCTCAACCATTTTTGGAATTCTGCAAAGGGAATCCACAGATCCTGTAGACTGCTTAGACATTTTTCAGCTTTTTTCAAGTTGCAGGTCATGATTCAGTGGGTCATGAAATTAATTTAGTGGGTTCTGATTAGCATTTCAAAATGAGGCAAGCAAAAGGCATACTGTCACAGTACAGCACATGAAGTAAGCATTCACACATTCTTACTCGGTGGCTTAGTCAGTTTTATGGCTCTAAATGCCACAGAGACCCCCCCAGGTTTGTATCTCTATCCTAGGCCTCTCTCTTAAATTCCAAACATATTTAGACATTACCATTGGGACACATTGTAAGGAGGAGGCCCTTAAACAGGACCAACTCCATTTTGTAAAAGGAAACTTGTAGAGACTAGTCTGGTACTTGTAAAGGCAAGTCTGGAAATGAAACTGTGCTGAGATAACCAGACACGAGTGGTTATCTGCCATGCACGTCACCAGTAATGCTGAATCCAACATAAAAGAGAAGCCCGTCCAGAGCACTTCATTCACACTTGTAGCCATGACTGGCCAATGTGATCCTCCAGACAAAGCCTCCTCAGCACCCAATCATCAAAGAGTTAACTGAGAGACCTATGCCTCCAACTTCATGGCCAAGCCCCAACTTCAAACCAAGAGACCAATGCCTCCAGCTTCTTTGTGGTCAAGCACCCTACAAGGTCAAATTATCTGGAAGCCACAGCCTCACCCCGCCTTACCGGACTCTGGACCTGTAACCCAAAACCAACATAAGGACTCAGGTCATATAATCCATGAATGAATGATGTGTTTATTGCTATGCTTATTTCTTTGGTAATTAGCAACTTATTATTTGTGTTAATTGTGCATATTGTTAGAAGCAATGTATAGGAAATGTGGCAATATCTTGTTGTAGCAATAGCCTTAGCATTTGTGTTTGTTTGCTGTGCATTATCATTAAAGAAGTAACTGAATTCCACAAACTCTCTGTCTCTTGGTGTACTCTCTCTTCCCTCTTGAGGAGCTGATGATCTCATAGTCAAATCCAGTATATGATCCTTGAGTGGAGCAGGATCTGTCAATCCTCTCTCTGGGGGGATTCTAACCCCTTGCTCAGAACAGATAAGAGTAGCCTGCTCGAAACACACATGCAACTCAAACATGGACTGTGGGAGTGTGGTTCCTTTCCCCTATCTTCAGTTCCTAGATTTGGCAATGTCACTCTCCTCCCTTCTCCCTGGAGTCAGTTTTACTTCTCATACTCCACAACACAACACCCCTCATCTAAAGAGCTGCCATTAAATCTACCTCAGAGTCCAAATGCTTCTTCCTCCCCTAACTACACTCACGCTGGCCTAAGTCCATCTTCTTTTTTCCTTTTTAGTATTTCGATACAGGGTTTCTCTGTGTAGCCCCTGGCTGTCCTGGAACTTACTCTGTACACCAGGCTGGCCTCGAACTCGGAAATCTGCCTGCCTCTGCTTCCCAAGTGCTGGGATTAAAGGCGCGTGTCACCACCGCCCTGCCCTACGTCCATCTTCTAATTGAGGTTACTGCATTGGTCTTACAGGGTTCTCTGCTTCTACCCTGGCTCCTTCCACTGTCTATCTTTGACACAGCAGACAGGAGGTTCTTTAAAACAGGGCTCAGGACCACGGGACTGTTCAGAGCTGGCAGGAAGACTGTTGACCTGAGTTTAATCCCTAGAACCCACATGGTAGAAGAACCAACTCCCCTAAGTTGTCCTCTGACCACCATGTGTAAACGGTCCATGTGCATGCATATACATGGTTCACACACACAGAGAAGTAAAAAGAAATTTAAATTGAAAATCATTAAAAAGAAAAATCAGTGCTCAGCAAACTTTCCATGTAGAAGGCTAGAGTACTTAGGCTTTGCAAGGTAAGAAGTAAATATTAATTATAGTTACTCGTATAACAAATAGATTTCCAAAACCTTTTGACAAAACTAAAAAATATAATAGAGTATAATTTTTGTAATGTACATCTACTAATGACAACAGTGGGATTTGTTTCTTTTTAAAATTATTATCATTATTAGTTTTTGCGTGTTTATTCATATTCCACAGCCTGTGTGTGGAGGTCAGAGTACGACTCTGTGGAATTGGATTTCTCGTCTTTGTGTGGGTCCTAGAGATTGAACTCAAGTCATCAAGCTTGCACAGTAGGTGGTCAGGCTTGCACAGTAGGTGGTCAGGCTAGTATCTTAGGAAGGCAAGCATTTTACTTCCTGAGCCAGCTCACTGGCCTTTTTTATTTAAAAAAAAGGAAAAAAAAGTCTTTTTTTTGTTTAATTAGGGTTCAAGGCCAGTGCTCTTTATCTTAAAATCAACTGCAAATGTTTATCTGCTAAAAGCCATTCTTACCCCTGGTCCTAAGAGACAATTGGATGGCTTTATCCTGCAGGCTTAGTTTGTTCATCGCTCTTTGAGAATATAATCAGCTCACATCCCACTCAAGCCTCTGCCAACTAGTTTTCTATTGCTGTTCAACAAACTACCCAAGCTGAGCAGCTCCAAACAACAGCCATTTATTATCCTCACAGTCCTGTGGGCCAGAAGCCTAAGCAGACGCATCTGCCTCTCTTGCTATTTATTGCCTGAATCTGCTCAGGGCATCCACATTCACATCCTTTCCTGGTGATCCTTGTTCTTTGCCTGGTTATGTGTTCTAAGTATTAGTATATGTGCTGTCAAAAACAATTGTTAGTTAGTTAGTTAGTTTGTTTGTTTATTTATTTATTTATTTTTGAGACAGTGTATCAATATGTTGCCCTTGTTGCTTGCTGACCTGGAAATCTCTACATAGACCAGCCTGGCCTTGAACTCAGAGACCTCAACCTGCCTCTGCTTTCAGATTGCAGGGATTACTATTCTTGATTGCCACAGAGCAATAATATTTACTGAACATGTGATCATGTGGTGCTTAGGACTCTTGCACCTAAGGCTGAGGGATCATGGAGGAAGAGGGAGTGGAAAGATTTTTTTTTTTTTTTTTTTTGGTTTGATTTTTCGAGACAGGGTTTCTCTGTGTAGCCCTGGCTGTCCTGGAGCAGACCAGGCTAGCCTCGAACTCTTCAACTCAGAAATCCACCTGGCTCTGCCTCCCAAGTGCTGGGATTAAAGGCATGTGCCGCCACCACCACCGCCCGGCATGGAGTGGAAAGATTCTAAGAGCCAGAGGAACAGAAAATCTGTGAGACTGCACCTTCTAGAAATGTCTGGAAATGTCAGGGAGGCTATATCTCTGAAGTCTCAACAACAAGGCTGCCTAAACAAGCCTTGCTTATATAGGTTAACCTGAAAGTGGAAAAAATTCTTACAGAGGCCCAGTGTTAGACAAAGAACTATAAGGAACTAAGGAATGTTGAGAGTGGGGGGAATAGTCTTCTCCAGGGGACACTCTTCTACCCCTCAACTCCCACCCACCAAGTTGGTTATCCAAAACAAAGTGGTCAGTCCTGAAGCCATATACACACAAATAACATTATATGGATGGGCAGATTGTATTTAGGAATACACACACACACACATACACACACAGAGCTTTAAAAAAGAGGCCATGAATTTGAGAGAAAGCAAAGTGGGAAGGGGTTCATGAGAAGGTTGGAGGGAGGAAAGGGGGAAATGATGCAATTATATTTTAATTTCAGATAACTAAAAATTTTTAAAAATTTGCTGAATAAATGAAACTTCTACATACATATACATTTACTAGCTTGTGATATAAAATGTCTATCTTACCAGTGAATGCAGTCCATAGAATTTGAAAATCTCTGGGGCCCAACTATACGATTTCTAGGGTTCTTTCTCACCTTTAGTACTTAATGAGTTTCTATGGGCAGCTACACAATCTGTGTCATATCCTTTGAGTGATAGCAAGGGACTACAGCAAGATAACTAACTTACTGAAGTATAACACATGCCGAAAGAGGAAAATAGTTATGCCCACCCATTCTATAATAACAGACTAGGACTAAATGTGAAAACAAACAATAACTGCTAAATGCCCCATAGTATAAAAACATAAAGCTACTCTTTCCTTCAAAAAGAGGTATTCAGACCAAATGACAAGACAGAATGGTTTCCAGATCAAAATTTCCCTAAGGTTTCCATTCACTTACTGAAGAAGGGAAGAGGAATGAAGAAAGATGTCGCTCAAAGTCTCTGCTGTAGAAATTGTGACCTGCACAGACTTCGGGAGTAAAGCCCACTTCTCAAGTAGGTAGGATTTCCATTCATCCACCGGTAGGTCCATGCTACCTAGGCTCTGTAACGTTAGAACATAAGGATTCAGCTATCTACAAATGCACAGTTCTAGAAAATCATCCTACCAAGTGAGAGGCAACAAAAATCAGTTCTTCTGGTGCTTATCTATAGTTGTTGATACGATGAAGGAGTATTAATCTTCTGTGGTGCCCATTCATCAAACATTCTGTCTCCATAAATATTCTTTGGAAGACTGTTCGAGAAACTATGGTACATAGTGGTTGTACAAATAGGGATCAAATACCAGCGGATGGCTACTATTCCAGTTCTTCTAGACTTCTGTTTACCCTAGTTGCCCAAGGTCTTCCAGACTTCTTTTCACTCACTCCAGCAACTAGTAAGTTAAATATTTGCATTTCTTAGATTGTTCAATTTTCTGTTTCCATCTCCAGGCCTTTCTTTCAGTTGCCTCTCTCCTTTTTTATTTATTATTATTATTATATCTGAGACTGGGTCTTCTTATGTAACACTGGCTGGTTTCGAACTAAAGAGATCTGCCTGCTTTTACCTCGAGTGCCACCATGCCAGGCTCCCAAATTTTTATTTTTCAGGGTCTCATTTAGTCCAGGCTGACCTCGAACTCAACGGGGTTGGTAAGGTTGACCTTGACCTTTTGCTACCTCCACATCCCAAAGGCTGGGATTACAGATAAGAGCCAGCAAGCCAGGCTCTCTAGTACTTTTGCACAGGCTATTTGGGCTTTTAGAAACAGCACTACCCTCACTGGCATCCACCCGACAAATTTCCACACGGACTTAACTCAGTTCAAACGGCATCTCCTCTCGAAAGCCTCATTGATTTTTTTTTCCCCCAACTCTTGTTGCTCCACCACATGTGTGGCCCATATCGCGTCTACCAACCATGAGGCTGGGCTAGTTGCTGCCACAACACTCAGGTGGAACTACAATCTTCTGAGGGCGGAGACTGAGTCTGATTTACCTTGTTTATCCCCCAGTGCCAACCTCTGGGCCTGGCACGGGCGCCGGGTACGCACTGCGTGAAGGACACAGGTCACTGCTTTGACTATATTTAGCAGCAGTTACCAGGGAAGAGCTCCGATTGTCCTCTGGGTTGCCATTCTGTCTAACCGCAAAACGACAGGGCGGGCAAAGTTGCGACAGCTGGCGGGGGACCAACTCAGCGGCACCGCGCACACATGGGCGTACCGCGAAATAGCGCCCCGCCCTCGGGTCCCGCCATCCCGCCACTAGGCCTCGAACCCGGCCTCGGAAGGGTCACGTGCTCCGCCCGTCGCGCGGGAGCCAATGCGGTGGCTGTCAGAGTATAGGCCCGCCCCTCGCACCGCGCGCACGTTGTGGGCGGAGCTGCACGCACAGTTGCTCTAGCCAATCGCAGAGCAGCCCGCGGGACACCCGGCAGAGAAGCTCGGGCGGTGCAGAAGCGCGAGCGCGGGAGTTAGCTGTGCAGCCATGGTGGGACACCTGAGCGAGGGGGCCATCGCGGTAAGGAGACGACCCGAAGCGGGGCCGATGGCCCTAGCAGCGCGGGCTTGGAGCGGTGCAAAGAGGATAGGGGGAGGGAGCCTCTGTTGATCGGGAAGAACAGCAGGGAGGAAATTGCGCATCCGCGGGGGATGTGGCCCCGGGTCTCTTAAGACCATCACCCTCCGAAGGAGGCATCCCGGTCCTCGCAGACGAGTTCATATCTTTTTTTTCTATCTAAGAAAACAAGACAAATAAACATGCCGCTGTCTACCTTCGGCGTCCTCTTTTTCCTCCCTTTCTCCATCATCCTAAACTTTTCTGGACTTGTTTGTTTCGGCTGTTTGACTTCTTTACCTCCTCGTAACTCTTTACTGCTACTAGACATTTCTCTAGTTACGAGAGAAAACGCCGACCAAAGTCACCAGTGGCCTCTCAGTAGCCAAATCGGAAGACATTTTAAACTTTTCAGCTGACCTAATTGTTTGGGCATGTTGGCCATTGCTTCTTTCTGCTAACATGCCTCTCTAGTGTTCTGTGATTCACGTTGACTACTGTTTCCTTGTCTTTCTGGCAAGCCCCTCTGAATTTTTGTTGACCCAACAGTCCCTCACCAGCATGTTAGTGTCTCCTTCGATCTGCCCTCTATCCTCAAAGTCATTTTCAATTGAACATATATCAGAGCAAATCCTTTATGCCCCTAAGTCTGGATTTTTAAAAGAGTACGTGTGTGTAATGTGTATAGTTGATTACAAATGCATACCATGGTAGAGATGTTGCATGTATATCCAATGCCTGAGGACAACTTTGGGAAGTTTATTCTATGCCCGCTTTTCTGTGTATTCTGTGGATTGAACTCAGGTAGCTGGTCTTAACATAGGCAGCACCTTTACCCTCCGAGCATCATTGTGCCTGACTCTGGGTGCCTAGTCCATCACCAATTGAAATATTTAACTCCACATTTAACTTTCCATCCACACTGGAATAGTCATTTGTTGCCTGAACTAGTGAGTTCCAGTCAGCAGACTCTCTTCCCCCAGTCTCCTTGCCAGGCCTTTGGTTTTTTTTAAAAAAAATATTTTTGCCCTAGATATTCTTGCCATTAATAATTGTTTCAATTTCTTTTGCTACCACAATATTCCTGTTCAGCTTAGTTGTTACTGAGTTGGTTGGCAGAGTAACTAGCCTGAATCCACATATTTTGAGACTCCAAGGCCTTTTTGTTCACTTATAATATGTATGGCTTTGGGCAACATTCCAAACTCTTTCCCTTGTCTGTAAAATGAGGTTGAAGCTGAGCAGGGGGCTAGTTGGAAAACTGAGTTTCTAAATTTAGTGGTTAGCTTCTGCTGGTGCAGCTAGTAAGCATCACAGATGTAAATGTTTATTTGGTAAATATTAGCTACTTTGTATTTCCTACACATCCTGAACTGGCAGCTGTTTTCAGTCCCTCTTTAGGGTGATATACCTAGTATCTGGCAAGTTTTAGGTGCCTAAATAATGTTTGCTAGTTATATGAATGAGTAAAACTGTGGAAAGCAGGGGACAAAGTAGAAGGGAGAAAAGAACCAGCTTAGAAGAAAAAAAAGAGGGAAAACAGTTGTCAGAATCAAAGGGGTGTTTGAATGCATCAGGGCTATAGAAATACTGCCGCTTGGGATGTGATGCTTGAGTTGTCCTGGTAACACAGGCGCCACCTTGTACCCTTAAGGCAATTACAAATAATTCTTTACTTTTATAAAGAATGTTTATAGGGTTATTTGAGTAATTTGCTGAGTTTTCTTTAAACATAAATATTTTAGAAAGAAAGCTATTTTCAACAGTGAGTGAAGTATAAGATTGTGTTGATAGATAAAAGTTGTGGGGTTTTGTTTCTTTACATATTTTGTTCATAAATAAAATGGGGCTTTCTGTTTTGTTTTTGTTTGTTTTAAAAACTATCCTGGCTGTCCTGGAACTTGCTATGTAGACCAGGCTGGCCTTGAACTCAAGAGATCCATCTGCTTTTGCCTTCCATATGCTGGGATCCATAGTGAGTTTTTTAAAAAATACCTGTTGATGGTGATGGAGTGTAGAGACCCCTGGTTACCTGATGATTAGCTAACAAAAGTGTCAGCACAAAAGCTTCAGGCCCCAGTGGTTAAGCAAACAGTGGAAAATGGAGGTATCAGGGCCCAAAGTTTTAAAATGTAACTGTTGTGATGAAGTACAGGTTCTATTTACTGCTGTTCCCAGGGGTTTGAGGTCAAACCCAGGACCTCAGATGTGTATGCTAGGCAAGCACTCTACTGCTAAACTATACCTCTGCCATCCCATCGTGCATATCTTTACACAGTTCAGCTAGAGACAGAAAGGCAAGGAAATTAATATTTTTGGTTTTGTTTTTTGAGACAGGGTTTCTCTGTGCAGCCCTGGCTGTCCTGGAACTCACCCTGTAGACCAGGTTGGCCTCAAACTCAGAAATCTGCCTGCCTCTGCCTCCCAAGTGCTGGGATTAAAGGTGTGCGCCACCACTGCCCGGCTTTGAAATTAATATTTTTGATGTTCCAATGTCAGTTCTTATTTTTTAAAAACATCAGATTTTATGGTCAAATATGTTAAAGTGCAAAGATGGGTAAAGAGCCCACGACAGACAGGGTTTCTCTGTGTAGCCTCTGCTGTCCTGGAACTTTCTATTTAGACCAGGCTAGCCTTGAGCTCAGATTCACCTTCCTCTGCCTCCCAAGTTCTAGGAGTAAGAGAAAGCACCACCACCCAGCTCCTAGTATACACTAAAAAATTGATTTGTTTTCGTATTTTATGTATATGGATGTTTTGTTCTGAAAAGGGCTCAAATTGCCTTATTATAGACAGTTGTGAGCTGCATTTGAGTGCTGGGAATTGAACTCAGGTCCTCTGGGACGAACAGCCAATGCTTTTAATCCTTTAGCCATCTCTCCAGCCCAAATCTAAAGTACTTTTTTAAAAAAAGTTTGTTTATTTTTTTATTATTATTTTATGTAGATTGGTGCTCTGCCTGCATGTATGTCTATGTGAAGATATCAGATTCCCTAGAATTGGAATTACAGACAGTTGTGAATTGCCATGTAGGTGCTTGGAATTGAACTCCCATCCTTTGGAAGGGCAGCTAGTGTTCTTAACTGCTGAGCCGTCTCTCCAGGCCCTAAAGTACTTTTAAATGTACATGTTATGATATGTTCCAGAGAAAAGTTTTTCTTTGCTTATTTATGATACTTTTAAAATTAAAAACAAGTAATAACCTGCGTACAGTTTTAAAGATAAATAGAACTTTAATGAAATTATTGACTTTATGATGAAATTAATTGACTTTTGTTTCACCATGCCTAGTGTTTTAAAATGGGGTTGGGTCTTGCCATGTGTTGAGTATGTGGCCGTTACCTCACTGTGTAGCCCAGGCTAGCTCCCACCTCTGTTAGCCCTCCTACCTCTTCCTCCTGAGTGGTGGGATTACAGGTGTGACCTATCACACCCAGGCCAAAAACAACTTTTCAAAGAAAAAGTTGTTCATGGGACCTGCAAGGTGGCTCCAGTAAAGAACCTGCCAAGATCCCCAGGACCTACACAGTGGAAAGAGGAGACTGAGTCCTACAAGTTGTCCTCTGACTTACACACACACACACACACACACACACACACACACACACACGATGAATACAGATTAAAAAAACAACAACAAACAATCATCCAGCTGGGTTCCGTGGAACATTTCCATAAACCAAGAACTCTTAAGGCAGAAGTTGAAAGTTGAGACTATGTAGTAGGATCCTGTCTCAAAAAGGAAACCGATAAAAAAGTCCAAGGCCCACTTTGTAGAGTATTGCCTTGTTTGCATAAGGCCCCGGGCTTCATCCCCTGCACTGCACAAAAGGAATTTGATGGTTGGTCCAGGTTAGTGGTCTCAGCACTTGAGAGGTGGGAGTAGGGGGATTGATACTCATCTACATAGAGTGTTTGTCGGGTTTGCTTTGGTTGTCTTCCCCCCTCCCCCCATGCTACACAGATTGGCTTTGAACTTCTGGCCTCAGTCATTTCCTGTTTCTGCCTGCCAAGTAGCTGGGACTACAGGCTTTATATATAAATATATATTTGGCTATTATAAATGAAGATGCTTTGAACATTTATATACAGATCTTTAGGCATATAAATATTTAAACATATTACATATACATTATTCATAATATACACATAAATTATGTAATATGTATTAAATTTCTTGTACATGCAAAGTAATCCAGATATTTACAGATAAATATCTGAGAGTGGAATTGCTAGGTCATATGGTAACTGAATGCTTAATTTGACAAGAAATCGACAGCTTTTCCAAAGTCTTTATGAGAATTCTAGTTGCCAGTGCTTTGTGTTATTCTTCTCTGGGTTTTACTATGCTGATGGGTGTGTAAGTGTGAGGCTATGCTGGCTTGCCGTGCTTTATTTGTATTTTCTTGATTAGGAACGACACTGAACATCCTTCTGTGTCTTTACTGTCCATTTGTATATCTTGTGAAGTGTTCACGTCTTTTGATCCCTTAAATTTGGGTTTATTCTGGAATGTGGTAGCATGTGACTGTCATCCCAGTGCTGGAGCAGCAGAGGGATCAGGAGCTTGAGGCTGGCATAAGCTGCAAAGCAAGAATAGGTCCTGAAGAACAAAAACCTGTAGCATTAATGAACTGGAAGAATTTTCTTGTCTTCTGTTAAATATAAATACCTCAACTGTTTTCTCATAAATTGTGTTGCTTTTTCATTTAAGTTTTTAAGAATCAGGCACAGAGACTCTGTGCCAGACAAGAGCTTAACCACTGAGCTACACATCCATCTTACCTTTCTAGTTTTTTTTTTTTAAACATCTATTTATATGAGTGTGGGTCTCTGTGTGCCACTCAACTTGGGTAGAGGTCAGAGGGCTACTTGGAGGAATTGCCTCTCTCCTACCAAGTGGGACCTGGGGTTCAAATTCAGGTCATCTGGCTTGGCAGCAAGCACCTTTACCCCCTAAGCCATCTCATTGGCTTCATCTTTTCATGACCCCCTCCCCCTCTGAGGCAGGGTCTCATTATATAGCCTTGGCTGGCCTCAAGCTCACTGGTCAGCCAGTGAGCACCAGGTTTCTGCTTGTCCTTACTTCCCCGGCACTGAGTTACAACCATGTGCCATCATGTATGGCTCTTTAAAGCACAGGTTCTGGGGATCAAACTCAGTGACTAAGCTCTGCCAAGCACATAGTCCAGCCCTTGAGTTTACTGTTTGTATGTGTGGTAATTTGTTACACCACTTTTCGTTCCATTGAGGTGTTTTGTCAAGTTTGACAAAATCAGCTGAGTATGTAAATCAATCTGTTTTCTGGAATCCCACGTTACAGCATCACGAGGTCTTGAACTCATCACGATCTTGCCTCAGCCTCATGATTATTGGGATTTACAGGCTGTGTGACCATGCTCAGCTGTGTGTTTCAGCACGCGTTAGTCATCTGAAAAGCATTGGCTCATTACACTTTTCAGATCTTCTATGTTTGATATGTTTTATTTAATCAAAAGTAATTCTAAAACCAGAGGTGGTTCCAACACCAGGGTTAGGATAGGGTTACAGTTACGGTTAGGAGGAGCTCAAGGTCAACTAAAGATACAGAACAGGAGCGCTGTGCCCCCCCCCCCGTTATGTTAATGTTATCACTGATTTCAGCTGATTTCAGGAGAAAAAAGTCTTAAGTATTGGATGCAAAAAGCAGGAGGATCAGAAGTTCAAGGCCATCCTTAAGAACTTAGCCGACTTGAGGCCAGCCTGGGCTTCGTCAGACCCTCTCTTTAAACCACTAAACAAATTTAAAGAAAAAAAAAACAATAAAGCTCGAGGTAGTGAATGTAAGAGTTCAAATACTCCAGTTTCCACAAGAAAACAGGGTTACTCTTAAGGGCTTTCTTTGAGAACTGGCACTCTTGTGACTTGTCATTGGACAAATGATGTAATTAAGACTTTTCTACTGGTTGCCTCTGAAGAGGTTCTTTTAAATTTAGTTTAATTTTATCTCATTGTTAGTATGGTGTGCTTGTGCACGTGGCAGAGCACATGGAAGCGGGAAGGCAGCTTTCAAGAGTTGGTTCTTTCTCTCTTCCACAGCTCCTGGAATCAGACTCAGGACTTTATGTCCTGAGCCATCATGATGGCCCTGGCTAGGCAAGCTCTTAAGACAGTTTTATCTGTGGTTCATTACATTTTTAAAAATGTTTATAAGAATCTTGTGTTTCTTGTTCAGGCCATAATGCAGCAGGGAGATACATCCATAAAGCCTGTCCTTCAAGTCATTGTAAGTACCTGCACGTGTGTTGAGTAGAATGAATGTGTTTCAACTCATAGATAATTAAAAATTGCATTTAATGAATGATATACAGTTTTGTCTACATCCCAGAAACACACACACACACATTCTTTCTCTCTCCCATTTCCAGAACACACATTCCCCACCCTTCTCTCTAACACACACACACACTCACCAACAGATACTATAGGGGTTTGTAGTTTGGGTTTTTTGAGTCAGGGTTTCTCTATGTATCTCTGGCTGTCCTGGAACTCACAGAGATCCACCTGCCTCTGCCTCCCAAGTGCTGGGATTAAAAGGCCTACACCACGAGCACCCCCACTTAAATTTCTTTTAGTTAATGGACCCATCATTTAGTGGGTTCTAAAACATAATGGGAATTTCAGATATCAGTAGATGAGAGACTCCAGGATCGTTCCTGCAGACTTTGAGTCAGGAGGTGAAGATGGACATCA
Organism: Grammomys surdaster; assembly: GCF_004785775.1. Lineage (NCBI taxonomy): Eukaryota > Metazoa > Chordata > Mammalia > Rodentia > Muridae > Grammomys > Grammomys surdaster. The sequence goes on from NW_021621078.1 coordinate 7,561,833, forward strand.
CTCCTGGGCCAGTCACCTTCCGCCTCTGTTGGCCTTATTAACTTCCTTCAGAGGCTGCCCCCACCCTTTCCGGCTGAGTCCATGCCTGCCCTGCCCCAGGTCCACATGTCCATGTGTTGCTATTCTCTCTGCTTCTGTCCCTGCTTTAGGAAAATTGTTTTTCTTTCCATTTTTAATTTTACTTCATATTTTCAGCATGTTCCCTAAACAGTTCTTGAATTTGTTAGGTGTCATCTTACACACTGTTTTGACATGCAGGAGAAAGAACACATGATTATTGAAACTTCAGTGTATATTCTTTTTAATAATGTCAGCTCAGTCCAATGTTTCATTTGTATTTAGGTGTTAGGAGGATGGGCAAGCAGTTCGTCTTGTCTTAAACTAATGGCAAACCCAGTCTCCTGCTACATAGCTTTGCTTACCCTTAGGAATTGGGCAAAGAGCCTGCTTAATGAATCAACTTTTCTATCAACTTTTCCAGAACATCCGTCCCATTACTACAGGGAATAGTCCACCCCGGTATCGACTACTTATGAGTGATGGGTTGAACACGCTTTCCTGTGAGTATGATGAATAAATCTAGGCTTTGGGAATCCTTGAATAACAGCAGCACCCCCTACCCTTTGATTGCAGTGTTTGGAGCCCCTGAAGCCCACATCGACTGCAGGCTTTGTTCAGGCAGAGTTGCCACTGGCAGAGAGCTGTCTGACAATAGACTGGATACAGTGGAAAGCTGCCATTCAGCTTAATTAATTTTCTCTAACTGGTGTTGTATGTTTTCTTTGATTAATTTCCCTGAGGATAGTATTGGCATTTTGTGAGTGTGATGGGTGAGCCGTCCTGTCCTTCCTTTTCAGGAGTTTTATTTCTGTCCTAGAAGCTTTAAAAAGAAGATGGGAGCCCTTCTGGAATATTTGCCTGTTGTCTCTAGTCATGGTGCTAAAGACCTAGAAAGAATTGCTTTCATTTTCCCTAGAAACTAGAATGACAGTAAAAAATTATTTGGAGACGTTGAGAAACAGATAACATTTCGAGGCCAGTCTGGTCTACAGAGTGAGTTCCAGGACAGCCAGGGCTACACAGAGAAACCCTGTCTCGAAGGAAAAAAACAAAACAAAACAAAAAAAACCATAACATTCAGGAGTAGCTGCACATTTTCACACGGGGCAGATTGATGCTGCTTCCTCTCTGCAGGGCTGAGGAGTTTTAACCAGCTGTGTTTAATGGTTCTCCTTGTGATGAGCTTTCAGATTAAGGCAGGACTTGGAGACTGAGCCTCTCTATCTGCTTCTGCAGCTTTCATGCTGGCCACGCAGCTGAACGCCCTGGTGGAGGAGGGGAAGCTGGTCAGCAACTGTGTCTGCCAGGTCCACCGGTTCATCGTCAACACCCTGAAAGACGGAAGGTATGCGCTTCCTTATCCACTTACTTGCACTGTAGAACGGGAACTACATGTCGAAAGTTCAGGTAGGAGTTTTTATCAAGGCAGTGAAGGGCATCAAGGGAGAAATAACAGAAGAAATAAATTGGAAATCTCAGAGAACAGATTAAAGTAGAAAATATAATTCTACCTATTTCTGGTTTCTTCAGCATTACTGTAGTATCTTTTAAGGAAGAGGTCGCTTACTGCAACCAAAAAAAAAAGACATTTAATTATCCAGTCTGGGTCCTTTTTTGTGATCTTAAGTTTTCGGTAGTAAATGTGTTGAGCTGACATAGAATATGGTTAAGTACTTGCAAGATGTTGCGTGCTAGAAATACAGCATGAGCAGAACTGTTATTCTCATTTCTAAAAAAATGACGTACATTTAGAAATGAAAACTTTATTTTAGGGAGAGGTTTATATAGATACTTTTTTTTTTATTTTCAGTGATAGAATGCAACCAAAACCTCATGGGAATCAATATGATAAACATTCCAGTGCTGAGGAAGTGTGTGTTATAGTGTGTGCGTGCGTGCGTGTGTGTGTAACTTTTTTTAAAAATTCATTTTATGTATGCGGGTGTTTTGTCTACATGTATGTCTGCATACCAGAAGAAGGCATCAGATCCCACAAGACTACTGTTCCCGACAGTTGTCAGCTGCCATGTTGGTGCTGAGAATTGAACTGGCGTCCATCCAGTGCTTTTAACCATTGAGCTATCTCTCCAGTCTTATTACCTGAATATCTTAAAACACTATTTTTCTTTTCATATTAACCTGCGATGTCTGTATTCTAATTTTAACATTTTTTTTTGTTTTGTTTTGTTTTTTTTGGTTTTTAGAGACAGGGTTTCTCTGTATAGCCCTGGCTGTCCTGGAACTCACTCTGTAGACCAGGCTGGCCTCGAACTCAGAAATTCGCCTGCCTCTGCCTCCCGAGTGCTGGAATTAAAGGCGTGCGCCACCACCGCCCGGCTAATTTTAACATTTAGCCTTTCTGTTGTCAGTTTTGAATGTCTTTTATAAAATTCAATAAGATTTGATTGGTAAATTTAGACTTGATGTTAATTTTTAAATTTTTTATTTTACTTTATTTTTGAGGCAAGAGCTCACTGTGTAGCCCTGGCTAGCTGGAACTCACTATATAGACCAGGCTGACCTCTAACAGATCTGCCTGCTTCTGCCTCTTGCGTGCTGGAATTAAAAGGGGTGAGCAGCCTTGTGGATGTCGGGCTGTCTGCAAGCAAATGTTTTAGGCCGCTGAGCCATTTCTTCTCCTGTACCTTTGTGTGCGTGCAATCCTGTGCAGGTGTGTCTGTTTACTGTGATTTTGCTTTGGTTTCTTCTGTCTGTCATGAACTGGCATATTTGTTGAAGAACTGAGGGTAGCCAGGACCTCTACACAAGCAGTGCACTCCTGAGCTACATACCAGCCCTGATGTCATTTTTTTTTTTTTTTTTTCTGATGTCATTTTTTTATAGTCACTGGTTACCCAGGCTACCTCCACATTTTCTCTAGCTTACCTTTATCTCTTTGGCTATACTTCCTCTTTCTCTCTCTTTCCTTCTTTTCTTTTTTTTCTTTCTTCAGTGGGTAGTCTGGTCTAGAACGCATAAAAGATCTGACTGTCTCTAACTCCTTTCACTAATTAAAATCTTTTTTTTTTTTTTTTTTTTTCTTTTTTTTTTTTTTGGTTTTTCGAGACAGGGTTTCTCTGTATAGCCCTGGCTGTCCTGGAACTCACTCTGTAGACCAGGCTGGCCTCGAACTCAGAAATCCGCCTGCCTCTGCCTCCCAAGTGCTGGGATTAAAGGCGTGCGCCACCACCGCCCGGCTAATTAAAAGTCTTTTACAAGCATCTTTTAGCAATTCTTATAGGGAGATTTTGGAATGTTGACTCTGATCTTTAGCGGGCTGAGGATAATACTAGCTCTGCTGATAAACTGCTTGCTAGGCAAGTGTGGAAATCTGAGTTTGATCCAAAAACGCTGGTTACAGAGGCAAGAGTTCATAATTCCAGTAGAGACAGAAATCAGGGAAAAGTAGACCTCTGGGGTTTTCTGGTTAGCCAGTGTAGCCAAATTGGGAATATCCAGGTCTCAGTGAATAATTTCTCAAAAAATAAGGTAGGTGGATCAGTGGTAAAAATGCTTTATGCGAGCTGAGAGAGGTCCTTGTTCAGTCTCCATGACCCAGTTGGAGGGGAAGAGAACCAGCTTTCCAGAAGTGGTCCTCTGAAGTTTGTGCATGGATGACCATGTGCACAAAGAAAATGAATAATGCTTAGAAGAAAGCCAGGCCTGGGATTGTTAATGCACCTCCTTTGGTGAAGTGCTTTCTTCCAGTTCACACTGCTGTGGGTCTGGTTGGCAGCACCGAAAACCAGGTGTATGCTTGTAATCCCAGTATTCTTTGGTCATCGGTAGGATATGAAAAACGAATCCATGTTCGTATATAGCGAACTGTAAGCCAGCCTGGGCTACATGAGACTTTGTCTCAAAACAAAAGAATACTCCAGGAGGATGGCTCCCGAGCACTGTCACTTGAAGTTGACCTCTGACCTGTACATGCATGTGCACAGACACGTCCTGCACAAGTGCACTCAGACACACAGACACCTGTGTCTGCTCCCCGACTGACGAACCTGTGATCTAAAAATGATTCCAGTGAAACCAGTATACTTTGAGAACTTCACCTTTCTAGTTACCGTTGTGTATTTCTTGTGATCCTTCTGAGAACTGTGTAGTTAGGTCAGTTCCTTGCACGAACTCAGTGTGGCTTCTTGGTGCAGTGAGGAGACGTAGTGGAGGAGCACATACTAAAACAACAGCCCTGTAGTAGATACATAACATCAGGAAGGGAAACTTCACACGCCCTCCCATGTAGCATCCAGAGACACTTGAGTGATGTTTCTGTGTGACCTAGCAGTACTTTTACACGATAGACTTTTGAATTCTCAGTTCTCTCTTCCACCACAGGGGATGAAACCCAGGGCTTCTTGCACAGTAGGGAAGACTCTATTAATCTACTGGTTTTCTCTGTGCCTCACACTTGTGTCAGTTTGAGTCGGTGTCTGCTGCCCTGGCTGGCGTTTCATCTGTGGTGCTTTTGCTGCTTCCACAGCATCTAGGAGTACAGGCGTTAGGCAAAACTGGCCCATGAGCTGCAAAATCTCATACATGCAAACAAGGTTTGTGTTTATGTTTTTAACTGTTGTGTGTTGTATTAGTTGCCCTTCTCATTGGTAAGACCGAATACCTGATACAAGCAGTGTAGAGAGGTTGACTTTGGTTCATGATTTGCTGGTGTGGGCCTCATGGCAGCTAGAGCATGAAGCAGTGTAGAGAGGGGGTGACTTTGGTTTGTGGTTTGCGGGTGTGGGCCTCATGGCATGAAGCGCCTTGTCACACTGCAGCCACAGACAGGAAGCCGGAAGCAACGAGCACTGACGGTCAGCTCACTCACTCCTTTTTATTCGGTCTGGGGCCTCAGTCCATAACCGGTGTCACCCACACTTATGGTGGCGCTTCCCACCTCAGTTAACCTAGTCTAAAGACCCCTTCAGGGGCGTGCCCTGAGATTTGCCTGCTGTAGTTCGAGAGCCTGTTAAGTTGACAGTATCAGCTGTCAGACGGGTGATGTTATTTTGACCTGTTTTCTGTAGGTTTTTGAGCTGACTCTGAGTTTATCTTTGGCTCTTGTTTTAATGAATTCAGTCTATTTTATGACTCCCTTCTGGGAAGTACCACTCTCCGCTTAGGCTTTCTTGTATGCCAGTTCTTTGTCCTTTGTGTGCCTCGTTCCTTTGATTTCATACCCTGTGTGTTGACTTGTTCCTGTGCCATTTCCTCTTCCCTGTACATGATTGTATGAACTGTCCTGGTCAGCTCTGCCAGACTCCATGATTGTTCTGCCATTGTCTAGACAAGGCACGTGTTCTCGCCAGCTTGCCTGCCTGGGACCCGGTATCTTCCACTCCAGGCTCTCCTGTGCGACAAGCAGTGCTTCTGCCTGCTAGGACATGACTGGGAGAGCGCACACACGCACATACACTTGCCATGGTGCACAGCTTTGGAGTTGGTTCTCTCCTTCCAGCTTGTCAGGGATTGAACTCTGGTACCAGGCTAATACGGCAGCTGTTTCTACCCACTGAGCCATATTACAGCCTATTTTAATGTTTGTAAATTAAAAACAGAGAGACAGAGAGAGAGAGAGAGAGAGAGAGAGAGAGTGAGAGAGTGAGTGAGGTGCACCGCCTCATATAAGTATGTGGTGTGCACATACTCATAAGAACCCTGATGTCTTCCTCTGTGGCTCTAATTCCCTTGTGAATCTCTCACTGGCCCAGAGATCACTTTTTTTGGCTAGACAGGTGGTCAAAGTGCCCCATCCACCCTGCCTCCGACTCTTCTAGACTGGGTAACAGGTACCACCCGTTAATTAACTTTGTAGATGGGTGCTGGGATCTGAACTCATGTCTGCACAGGTATTCTCGCTGAACTGTCTCCCCAGCCCCTACTTTGTTCTTTAAAAAAATAATATGAGGTACTTTTTTTTTTTTAAGTTTTATGTGAATGGGAGCTTTGTCTGCTACCATATATGTCTGTGTACCATGTGTGTGCCTGGTATCCATGGGCTGCACAAGAAGACATTGGATCCTCTGGAACTGGAATTGTAGACAGTTATGAGCCGTCACGTGGATGCTGGGAATCAAACCTGGATCCTCTGGAAGAGCAGCCAGTGCTCTTAACCTCTGAGCCAACTCTCCAGCCCTGATACTTTGACCTTTAATTTTTATTTGTTTCTTTTTATTTACAGAAGCTCTTAGTAAAGCAGGCATATTAACTCTGTTGTCTATGTCTGTGTGTTACATACTCATCCATTCTAACTAGGTTTGTTTGTATATGGCATTTTGCAGTATAAATCTGTATTTGCATTTGTCCGCTTTCTGCATTGTGGCCTCTGAATCATAATGCTGGAGAAGCTTTCAGACCAAACTTAACTATATTTTTGTACTTACAGTGAGGTTTGTTTTTACATAAGACATGAGCAAGGAATGTAACTTAGGTGTTTTTCCTAATGGGCAGTCCTTAAAGGGCCAGTGAGCATGTTTTATTCTGAGTGTGATGGAAAGGCATAGAGTTTGATCAGGAGTTTTAAATTATTTTTATGTATTTTTATGAGAAAAGATCTCATCTAATGAAGCCCAGGCTGGCCTTTTAACTTACCTAAGGATGACCTTAAGCTGGGATCCTCAGTAAGCCTGCCTGATATGTATGGTGCAGGGATTCAATGCGGAGCTTTGTACAAAAACTACATAATCATCCCTGAGTCGTGAGTGTTTTTACCTCTCTTTCACAAGTGCTGGACAAGCCTAGAGCCTCACACGTGGTAGGCAAGCACTCTAGTTACGTCTTGTGTTGCATTAAGGTGCTAAGGCTTGCACACATTTCTCTGATAAGGCTGGGGTGTGATTCAGTTGGTAGCATGCTTGCTGGGCATAGCGGTGTACTCCTGTGGTGGTTATCCTACCTCTTGGGAGATGGAAGCAGCAGGATTAGAAGTTCAAAGTCATCCTCAGCTATAGTGTGAGGCCAGCCATGTATCTCACTATATAGAGAGTCTACCCAAAGCAACAAATAAGATGAAACAAGCCCAAAAGTTCTCTGATAACTATGGAAAATTGATAGTTGGCAGCAGATGTAGAAAAGACTGGTATTCAGAATTTGCTACTCTCCTCTTCCCCTATCCGATTGTGTTCATGTGTCGCTGGCAATTTTGAAAAGTATGATTTTGAACACTTGACAGTGTTGAATAGTCATTATTACAGTTTAGAACACTTCCTTACCCCCATAAAGAAACCCGGTACCGTTTAGCTACCAATGCCAAACCTCTCGAGTCCCAGGGGCTCACTGACCTTCTCATTTCTATAGATCTGTCTGTTCTGGACATGTCATGTGAATGGAGTCATACATTTCCTGGTCCTTTGTGACACTTATTTATTTAGCATAATATTTTCAGGGCTGAATTAGAGATATGTTACTATGTTGTCTCCTTTTATGGCTGTGATATCCTGTTGTGTAGACAGATCACATTTTGCTTTTTTTTTTTTTTTTTTTTTCTTTGTGGTACCGGGGTCATCGCACATGCTAGACAGATGGTTACGTTGAGCCTCTTTGGCCTCTTTTGAGATAAGTCTTGCTAATTTGTCTAGGCTGGCCTTGAACTTTTGATCTTCCTGTTGGGATTACAGATCTGGGCCATTTTGCTTATCTTATTTTTCAGTTTATAGGCTGTTGGGTTGTTTTCATCTGTTTGCATTTAGAATAATGCACTGAATATTAGTGTATAAGTTTTTATATGGTTGGCTCTCTTTCTGTGGATTCTTGGTCCGTGTATTCAACTGATGACTGATGAGAAGTATTCAGGGGAAATACTGCATCCGAATGGAAACAGTGCAGACATTTTCTTGTGATTCCCCAAACAATACAGTGTAACATAATTTGCATCATCTTGGCCATCGAGGGGATATCAATTAAATGCAGATGCTCCCTTGATCCATGGACAGATCCTGTTAGGAGTGGTCTCCTGGTGGCGAAGATGTTGAGGGTAAATGTATCTAGGAGAGAAGTTGCTAGTTCAGGTTCTGACTGTATGACTTAACTAATGAGGAATTACCAGATTACTTTCCCAAATAGCTGTACCCATCCACCTTCTCCCTAGCTAGGCGTGGATGATATACACATCTCTCATAGCTGGTAGAAGTATGTGCTGCCAAATGCCATCTGTGAAGGAGTCTAATAATGTTTAACAGTTTTTCATGGAATTATAAGAGCGCTATCAAGTTCAAAAGCCAAACCGAGGTCTCCTGAATATACATAATTGCATTAAATTGATGTATTTTGACATTATATCTTTTCATCCAAGAATATGATATTTAAAGCCTTGAATTTTTTAGATAATATTAAGATATGTATATTATTTGTTTGGCATTTGTTTCTTTGAATGATTTTTTTTTACTTATGTAGATTTATTTGTGCAGGCACCCATGCTATAACATAGTTTAACTTATTTTTTTTTTTTCTCATTGGTAGAGGGTGTGTGTGTGCTTGTGTACCGTGTATGTGGATATCAGAGGACACCTTTCCTTCCTCTATAGCTTTCAGGGATCAAACTCAGGTGTGAGGTCTGTGCAGTGAGCGCGTACACCCACTGAGCCATCTCACCAGGCCTGTCACCCACTACTGAACCATCTCACTAGGCTGTCACCCACTGAGCCATCTCACCAGGCCTGTCACCCACTGAGCCATCTCACCAGGCCTGTTTCTTTGTTTTTTGTTTTTTGTTTTTTTCTGGTTCTAAATCAGTTAACACCATTACAACAATGTTGACAGTACTGTATCAGCAAGTACCTTTTCTCTACCTGGCTAGTAAGAGACATGCCCTTGGTTTCAGTGGTCGTGGTCGGCATAGTTTATCTTGTAAAGTGCATGTACTTGATCGTGCTCTTAGCTTTTGTAGGTCCATAAGTTGCTTGGGGTTTTATGGGAATGGCTCTTGGATTTTTTGAAAAGCTTTTACTACAACTTGATATAATCATATTATTTTTAATCCTTTAATAGTAGGAATTATTTTAACAGATTAATATTGAACTGTTCTTTCATTTTTACATAATAAATCCTGCCTTAAAAAATAATCCTCTTAGCTTCCTTTCTCTATTTTCAAATCTGTTTTATATTTTCATGATTTTGAACATTTATAAAAGTAGACAACACAGTAGAATTGAGTCCCCGTATAGCCGTGCACATAGCTTCAGATTATCGCCTAACAGAGGTCCTGCTTCGTCTCTGTTTCCTCACACAGACCCCTGATCATTTTGAAGTAAGTACCAGATACTTTATTTCATAGATAGAGATACAAAGACAAATAAATGATTTTACTTGCTGAACCATTTCTCCAGGCCCCAAGATGAAATTTTTAGAAGACATTATTATTACTAAATTATTTTTGACTTACGTGTATGTGTCTCTGTAGTTATACACGTGTGTGTATATTGGTAGGGGGCAGGGGTGCCTTTTGAAGCCAGAGATATCCCCTGGAGTTGAGGTTAAAGGCAATTGTGAGCTGCTAAACATTGGTGCTGGGGACCAAACTCGAGTACATACAACAGTGTGCACTCTTAACTGCTGTGCAGGCTCTCTTCCCCTCGACAGTTTAATGTTTCTTTTTTGTTTAGTTTTGTTTGACTTTTGACTTTTGGAGCATGGTATAATGTTACTGAGGCTGGCCTCTAACTCTGAGGTGCATCTGAGGTGGTCCTCAAGCTCCTGGTCCCAAGGGCACACATCACCATACTTGGCAGACAGTTTTAACAGGTCATCTTTATCCAGGTCTCAGTAGCAAACCACTTTTTTCAGGCTTGTTTTTATTGAAGTAGTATAACCCTGATAGGATAACTTTACAGTAAAGATAGCACATACTGAATAATTCTGTATGATAAAGCCCGGCATTCGGCAGGCTGCCCATGCAGGCAGTCAAGCGTGGTGATTGCTGAACCCTTGTTCAGACTCATCTGTCCTTCTCATTGCATGAGCATGGCTTTCCCTCGGCCCACCTCAGTTCATCTCTTCTGTCATCTTGCCTGCCTGTATTTATGTGGTCTTCAAATTACATTTTTCGGTTGCAATTTTTCCCCCCAGTGTGTGCATGTGCCCGTTGACATTTGACATGAACATCAGAGTCATCATCCTTTCACTTGGGAGCTCCTCATGGAGGCAGGGTCTCAGTCAAGCCCAGAGCTCTCTGATATGGCTTGTCTTGCTAGCCAGCTTGCTCTGGAGAGCCACTATCTTAAAGACGGAATTAGAGGTGGATTGCCACATCCACATTGCATTTATGTGGGTTTCTGGGCATCTGAACTCCAGTGCTCACACTCGGTGTGCCCAAGCACGTTAGCCCTGAGCTCTCTCCTGACACCAGCGATTCTTGTTTATCTACAGATGACATTATGGCATCTCATTCCAGTATGTATTGAATGACATCTTTGGGCTGTTGCTTAATTAAGCACTGTGGCTGACTACCTTCCTTTATTGAAAGTGCAGCCTAGCAGAGAGAAAGAAAACAATCACTAATTAATATAGAACTTAAAACCAAGACAAGTGTTCCAAAGGAATGAAGTCATGGCTGCCGGGAGGACTAAGAAACCTGATCTAAATAAGAGACCAAGGAAATGTCTCTTAAATGATTCTTGAGATGGGAGTTGGAGAGGATAGCTCCACAGTAGAGCATTCGCCAGGGACGAGTAAGTCCCTGGTTCAATTCCAAGTTTGTGCTAAGAACTAAAAAGTGCATATTAGATGAAGCAGAATGAAGGGGAAAAATGCAGTCAGAGGACCATGTGTAGGCTTAGTGGCAGAAGGAAGCGTAGCATATGCCAGAAACTGAGAGAAAACAGCTGGGCTAGAGGACAGCAAGCTTGGGATTGTGGGATGAGCTCAGAGGAAGAGCACAGACGAGACGGATCATGTAAAGAAAGCCTTGTAAGCATTTCCAAAAGAGTATGAGTGTGTGCACGTGCACAGACCCCTGTATGAGTATGCACACGTGCACAGACCCCTGTATGAGTATGCACACGTGCACAGACACCTGCACCTGTAGTTTGAGATCTGTACATTGGCCTGGAGCTTGCTGGTTATGCTAGGATGACAGCCCAGCAAGTCCCAGGGCTCCACCAACTACACTGTTTCTCAGCCCCCACTAATTAAAAATTTAAAATATCTACTACTATAATTGTTTTTCACTGGGAAAAAAGTAGTGATTTGGATAAGTACATAGTTCTGGAAACAGGTCATCTTTTTGTGTTTTAGGATTTTGTATTTAATCTAAATCGTATCAGTGCCTCCATGAAGATAATGGCATGTAATAAGGTATACTAGTTTAATTAAGGAACTAGATGGAAAATGAATAGTTCTATAATAAATTAAAAGCAAAAGCCAAACACATTGATGATGTGGGGAAAGAATAAGAGAAGTATCTACTGAGGAATGAACACTTCTCAAGTTAGTCAAGAATGAGAAAAAGTTGATAAAGGATACAGTTTTAGCCAGACAACTATTAAAATAAACTTCTTAGTAATTCACCTGAAAGGCTCCAGAGTTCTTAATTCTAACTTGTGTCTGTCTTTGTAGGAGAGTAGTTATTTTGATGGACTTGGAAGTTGTGAAATCTGCTGAAGAAGTTGGATTAAAGATTGGGAATCCAGTGCCCTATAATGAAGGTAAAATCCTCCTTATAGATTGTATAGCCTCTCAATTGGATATTGCTTTTTGGATCCAGAATGCTACCTTGTGACTTAGTAGTCTTAGTAAAACAGTGATTCATTGGCGTCTAAAAAGTAATTCTGTCTTTTGTTAATACTGAAGAAATGATACATGGATAAATCAGGAGAAATTACAGAAAGAGTAATGGTCATTCTGTGTAAGAGTTGACTGGCATTAGAACCTAGAATGTTCTGATAATGCAGGACTAATCTGACGGCTTAGTGTGAGGGAGCCAGGTGCATTCCTCCGTGTGTGGTGCGGCGTGAACATCTCCATGTTTATGCTTGTGTGTGTGCATGGGACTAGAGACCAGAAAGTCGTGACTTTCTCTTGATTCGTTGTTTCTAGAGAGAGGGTATCCTCCTGACCTGGAAGCCCAGGGATCTGAACTCGGGCTCTCATGCTTGAATGACAAGCTCCTTACTGACTGAGCGCCTCCCTGTCCTGGCATTTGTCGTGTCTTACCTTTTATCTTACAGGGTTTTGTTACTGGTTTGGTTTATTTATGTTTTTATTTTTAAGCGGCTCTTGTTAGCCATGAACTACTGTTTCAGCCTCCTGAGTGGTGGGGTTATGGGTGTGTGCCACCACACCTGGCTCACAGTGCTGCCTTGGCTGGCCTCCAACCCTGTGTAGCTGAGGATGACCTTGTATTACTGATCTTCCTGCCTCTACTTCCCAAATACTACTATTATAGATAGGCCTGTGCCACCGTGGCTAATAACAACCTTGATCTTAATGGCAAAACTATTTTATTTTTTTTTATTTTTTTGTGCAAGTTCGAGACCAGCCTATACTACTAGAGACCTAGTCTCAAATCAAAACAGAACTATTTAGCCTGTGTGATCTTTGTCTTGTTCTTTCCAGGCAGCTCTCAACTTTGTACTGTCAAATATTGTTAAAATTGGGTGAGGTGGTTCGTGATTGGCACTCTGGAACCTGAGGCAGAAGAGTTTTGAGGCAAGCATTGACTCCATTCAGGCTAGCCTGTGCCACTGCCCTGTCTCAAACCCCTCCTCCCAGAAATTTAATTATGGATTTAAATGTGTGTGTCTGTTTATGTAGCATGTATGTCCAGCATATGTGGAGGTCAGAGGACAACTCTGAGGAATCTGTTCTCTCCTGTCACAGTGTGGGATGCAGGGATGGAGACCCTTGGATCATGGAGTGTTTGGGTGCCTCTTACCCATGGTTCTCACGACAGCCCAGTCTGGCCTCTGCCTGGGTGCTGGGGTTTCAGTATGAACTGCTGTGCCCAGCCAGTGTATTTCTGTTCACCACAGTGAGGAAATTTTACTTCTTCCTCTTGTTTGTTAACATTTTTGTTAAAAATGAATGGTGAATTTTGTCAAACGCTTTTCCTGAATCTATTAATGATCAAATGCCTTTTCTATTTCGGTTAACTAATATGGTGAGTTATGGTGATTGATTTTTGGATGCTAAAGCAACCTGGGGCTTCTGGGATAAGTCTGGATTTGCATTGTATTATCCTTTTCACATATTTGGATTTGCTTTGCTGAGTCTACCTGATTAGATTTCATTCAGTATTTTTTTGCATGTCTGTCCATGAGATTTGATTTTTATTTTTAATTGTGTTTATGTGTGTCTGTGCTTGGAGAACAGAAATGTTTAGGGTCTCTGGTTTGTTACAGGCAGGTGAGCTGCCTGATGTGGGTGCTGGGAACTGAACTCAGGTCCTCTGCAAGAACAGTGCATATTCTTAGCCACTGAGCCATCTCTTCAGCACCGAGTCAGTTTGGTTTTGGTATCTTAGTAGCACTGAGTTAACAGAGCGTCTGGAGAATATTCATTTCTGCATTTTCTAGGTTTGTGTAGAATCCCTCTTTCTTACTTAATGTTTACTTGAGTTCGCTAGTGCTCCCTGGACCCAGGGGCTTCTCCAGACTTGATCCTGCTGCCTCAGCCACCACTGTGTCACCGTACCTGGCTCAGACAACAATTCTGAAACAAGTGTATTTGGTTTATAAATGTGGAGACTCACCGGGCAGTGGTGGTGCACGCCTTTAATCCCAGCACTCGGGAGGCAGAGGCAGGCGGATTTCTGAGTTCGAGGCCAGCCTGGACAGCCAAGGCTATACAGAGAAACCCTGTCTCGAAAAAACCAAATAAATAAATAAATAAATAAATAATGTGGAGACTTTGTAAAGATCTTTTCTGTTACCGATAATTTAATTCCCTTAGGATCAAATAACATGTGTGTTTGATGTTTCAACTTCTATTAAATTCTCAACATGTCTCAAATTCTGTTAACTTCAGGTGTTGTTTATGCCTCAGATTATGATACCTTTTGGTAAAGTATGTCTACACTTGAAAAGAGTGTATGTAGCTGTACAGTATTGAAATACATTCTTCCTGGTTTTCTCTGTCAGTTGGGAGAGGGAGACTGGACCCTCAGACTGTAATTGTGGGTTAATGTTTCTCCTGTGGGGCTCTTTGCCTCCTTCCCTTTTTTCTGTTTCTTTCTGTCTCTGTTGGTTTATTGCTGTGACCTTGTCACGCTGGCTGTGCTGTGGTGTTTGCAGTGTGCATGTTTTTAGCTTATCACAGCCTGTCACTAGGCTCAGCTGTGTCGATTTGTAAAATGTAGTGCAAGAATCCTGTTTCTCCTTCCCAGTCTTTGTGGTATGCCTGTCAACCTATCTGTCGTAAAGCTGACAATTCATTGCCAGTATTTTATTTAAACTGTTTGTAAGAGATTGTGCCTGTGTTTTGTTTTGAGATGGTTCTCGGTTCAGCCTTCTTGCGTCAGGCCTTGCGGGCTGGGTTTATAGGTGTGTTCTGTCCAGGCTCAACTTCCAGACTTTAAATTTGTGGCCTCCCTTCCTCAAACTCCAGTTACTTTAATGATTAGCGTGTAGCTATTGCTTTTTTTAAAGTAGTGTCTCACTCGAGTCCCAGCTGACCTTAACTTCAGGTTACTCCTGCCTTAGTTGTGTTTGGATAACAAGCATGAGCCAGCCAACACCCAGTGATTATTTAAATGAGTTTTTAAAACTTGTGTTTATTTGTCCATACTTGCCATTTCTGGCATTTTCTTTGATTAGGCCCATCTTTCCTGCTGGTGTCATTTAATAACACGGACATTCAACCCCCCACTATCCCTAATTTGCTCTCAGATCCACTTCCTTGCTCCCCAGTCAGTGTTTTTTGAGACAGGGTTTTTCTGTAGCCCTGGCTCTCCGGGAACCTACTCTATAGACCAGGCTAACCTGGAACTCACAGATCCACCTGCCCCTGCCTCCTGGGTGCTAGGATTAAAAGCATGCAGCCCCATGTCTGGCTTCTTTTTTTTTTTTTTTTTTTAAACACATGCTCTGGGAGGTTTTGTTAAATAAAAAGTTTTTGTTTCCTTCTCTCCAGTCTGGCTTTTTTCTAATAATGCCAGAGTCGCCTGGGTTGACGATAGCCAGTGCGCATACTCCGTAGTTTTTTCTGTTTTCTGAGTGTTGTGCTCAATTCAATGACTGCCATTGTAGTGGTGGGCACCAATTTGGACCAGCATGCATAGTATTATGTTTCCGATTTCCTCAGATGACCAGTCTCTCTTTATCCTGTCCTGATCACCTTCAGAGCCTGCTTCTATCTCAGTGGGTACTGGCCACTTTTCATAACAGGTGGAGCCTAGAGTTGGAAATTCCAGAGACTTTTGTCCTTTTTGCAGCCAGTTTTCCTGCCTTAAGTGTGGGATGGCTCCCAACCATGAGCAGCCACTGTGGTGGGCGGGACTTGCCAGGTCCAATGGGTGCGGGACCATTCACTAGAGCATGGCTGACCCACTGGGGCCCATACCCATAAAGGAAATCGACTCCTCCAACTTTAGACTCCATCAACTCTCTACAGCTTCTCCTTTAACAATAGGGCCTTGTGAGCCATCCTGCCTCCTGGTTAGACTCAGCCCTCGCATAGTTTTGTGTAGGCAGCCCTAGCCACTAAGAGCTGACAAGGGCAGAGGCCCTGTCTTGTCCAGAGGACACTGTTTTGTTCAGATCTTTTAATGCCTAATGTTGAAGACCAGAGTTCAAGTTCCAGCAGCCATGTAACAAGACTGGTGCTTACACACACGTATAATATTGGCTCAAAAAAAGATGAGACAGGAGGGTTGCCGGGACTTTCTGGCTTGTAGCCCAGCCAAGGAACAGGAGCCCCAGGTTCCAGGTTCGGAGAGAAACCCTGCCTCAAGGGGGATAGGCAGGAAGTGATAGAGAAGAGACCCTCTATACAAGCATGAGTGTGGACATGTACACGCACTAATGAGTCTTAGACAAAGAACGAAAACTCTCATTTGGGATTTCCAGGTCACATTTCTCATATATCCAGAAGTCTTCACTTCAAAGCTTTTCCTTATTGTGAAAATTGTATTTAAGTATATAAGTTGTGTGAGCGAATCTTTTGCAGAATGTGGTATAGGTATATTTATGTATAATTTATTTCATATTGGTATTTTGACTATCATATTTGCCTATAAAAGTATATAGTATTTTAATTGAAACTTAACAAAAAAAAACTTAACAAAAGCTTTTAAAAAAAAGAAGAAAAATATATGTATAATGTGTGTGTGTAACACACCTTTAATTCCAGCACTGGGGAAGCTGAGGCAGGCAGATCTCTGAGTTGGAGGACAGCCTGGTCTATGGAACAAGTTCCAGGATAGCCAGGGCTACATAGAGAAACCCTGTCTCAAAAAAATGAAAGAATCTTAAGATGATCATATATCTGGTTTTTATAACATTTTGTTATTTTTCTTTGTATGAGTGTTTTTCCGGTATGTATGTAAGCACACTATGTGCATGCAGTGCTCTTGGAGGCCAGAAGAGGGCGCTGGCTCCCCTGGAGTTGGAGGAGCAGATGGCTGTGAGCCTCCATATGGGCGCTGTGCTCTTAACCACTGAGCCATCATCTCTCCAGCCCTGTTTCCTTAACAAGCATTAGTGTTTGTTTTAATTTTCGAGTCGAGCTGCGTGACTTTGTGATCAAAACTACAGCGTGCAGGCGTGGACTCCTACCCACTACAGTGTGCACCCACTGCTGCCCTTTATAGATAATGCATTTTAAGGTTTCTTTATCCTACCAGAGCTATTCGCCAAATAACCAAATGCAAATGCTTGTCATGTACCCCACGTGGTTTACATAAACGATAGCTAGTTCTCTACGCTGTCTTTGTTCTGTTCTTTTTTTAAAATATTATTTGTTTTTGTGAAATACTCTTACCTTGTGCCCAAGTGAGCCTGAACTTGTTTATCCACCTCTGTATCCTGAATGCTGGGATTACAGCTTCTCCCTCCCCTCCTTCTGCCTCCCTTCCTTCTCCCTCCCCTCCTTCTCCCTCTCCTTTTTCCTCTTCCCTCCCTTCCCCTCTGCCCCTCTCAGCAGTTCCTGTGTGGCTGTTAGGTTTTTTTATTTACCCAGCTCTGTGGTTAGACACTTTTGTCTCCATATTCTGACTGTTAAAGGGTTCGTGATCCTGATTTGAACCCCAGACTTGCAAGGAGACAAGGTCAGCAAGAAGCTGCAATGAATTACTTCCTGGGTAGACCAGTATGTAGGAAGAAATGATTGCTGGGTTAACTGGGAATGTACCTGTGGTTGGCAGACACAGTTAGATCCTCTCCTCTTTGCTTGCTGCAGCATCCCCCAGCAATACTTGAACATGCTGGTTTCTTCCCAGCCATGCCAGCAGTATCATGGTTGTAGTTTGTATTCCGAGTGAGGTCAGTTCTTGTAAATGTTTACGAGCCCCTTTGCTTTTGTTTTTTGGCCTCTGAAGTAGACTTGGTGGTGGTGGTAGTTGTTGGCTTCTTATGTGCTGTTTGTTTGTTTTTCTTCTCAATTTCTGTGAGTTCAAAAATTGGGAGTTGTTGTCCTTTGGCTCAGATGTGAGCGCTATGCTTTTTTTGGTATTTTGGCATTGTTACCATTGTTCCTTGAACCACCATGGGAATGTCTTGACTGGAGAGACTGTTGTAGTACAGTGCCTTTCACCACAGCAAAGGCTCTGAGTAGGCCGAGAACCAAAGTTAGGTTTATGTCCTCTGGAACCTAATCCAGAACCTCTAGGGATCAGAAGACCATTAGAGTTAGAGAACAAGCACAGCCTAGACCAGTAGGAATTCCAGCATGCGTGAAAATGCAAATATACATTTTATTACTGCTGCCATATTGAGCAAATGTAGATGATTGAAAGTATGTGAAATAAAACTACGGACAGTTCATGCTGCCTATACTACAGAGACGGGTGGCTTTAAATCCTTCATACTGCTGGGCGGTGGTGGCGCACGCCTTTAATCCCAGCACTTGGGAGGCAGAGGCAGGCGGATTTCTGAGTTCGAGGCCAGCCTGGTCTACAGAGTGAGTTCCAGGACAGTCAGGACTATACAGACAAACCCTGTCTCGAAAAAAAAAATCCTTCATACTTGCAACTGTGTGTGTGTGTGCGCGTGTGTGTGTGTGTATATATCCTGTGTATCTGTGCTATTGGTGATAATAGCTTGCTTAGACTTGAACTAAGTACTGTATAATGTACTTATCATTCATATTGGAATTTTGGAATTATACCCAGCCTAATTGTGTCCATTTTCTGTCAGTAGGGACTTAGAAATAGTCTACTGATCCATATCTTCTTATTTGTTTTTAATAGTTTGGGAGTTCAGACAGGGCCTCACTATATAGCCTTATCAGTCAGTCCTGCATATATAGACCAGGCTGGCATGGAATTCCTGGCAGAGATCCGCCTGCCTCTGCCTCTGCCTCTGCCTCTGCCTCCCAAGTGCTGAGATTAAAGGTGTACACTACCATGGTAGGCTCTATTTATTTATTCTTTGTGTTTGTTAACAAAGTGTTTGCTTGGGGAGATGGTAGGTTTGTGAATTTTTCTCTGCCCAGAGCTCACTTGATGTATGTAATAGACAGTAAGAATGAAAGCCGTGAGCACAGACACCGAGGGGTGGAGCCTGCTGTAATCGAGTTCCCTTCTGGCTCCGGGCCAGTGCGTAGCCAGCAGAGCCTAAGAATTAAGATCTAGTTTCCTGGGATGGCTTGATTGCAGGTGACCCAAAACAAGTTATTATAAAGCCCACATTATTGCTTTGTAGAATAGTTTTGGCTTTAGGAAGAGTTTTCCTTAGCTATAGACTGATTGATTTGGGGTCTTGTGGGCAGCTGCTGCGTTACAGTGCGTTAATTGAAGGGCAGTTGCTGCTATTTAGAATGCTCTGGAATTCTTGCCATCATTTGATTCAGGACTGTCTCTTGTACCAGATTTGCAAGAGATAAAGGTTACTCTATTAAGTGGATTAGTAGCTTTTCCTAATTACCACATCTTATGTTCTATATAATTAGAGTTATTGCTGCCAGGATTGGTTGTTTACAAATTAACCGCATGATGATGAAGTACATGAACTTAGTCAGACAGAGCTGAGTAATACCAGGTTTTCTCTTCTCGGCTATGGTTAAAGATGTAGTACTGTCTCCATCACTGTGCAGGCAATTACTGGAATAATGCACTTAACTCTTGTTCCTGGTCCAGAGTGAACACTCCAAACAGTTGTTGCTGTTACTGTTGTCTCACGTATCCCAGGCTGGCCTCAGACTCCTTATTAGGGGAGGAAGAGCACCTTGAATTTCTGGTCCTCCTCCTACCTCTGCTCCCTGAGCACTGGGTTACAGGCAAGGCACTGCCAGGGCTTATCGATTGCTAGGCAGGTACTCTTCCAAATGAGCTATGCACCCCAGCCTCAGATTGTTACCAGTTGGATTCGTATTGTATTATGTTCAGCTAAAAATTATAACTGTAATTCATATAAAAATGAAAATTATATGTTAGAATAGCTGCATGCGTTGTATATTTTTTAATTGTAGTAAAATATACAGTTACTATTTAACTCTGAGATGGGGGGGGGTGGTTGTCTGTGGTACCTATGCTGGCCTTGACCTCCAGCTTCAAATGATTCTTCTGGCTCAGCCTCCTGGGTAGCTGTGGCTACAAGCAGGTGCCACTGCAGAAGACCATTTACCGTTTCACAGGCACAGCACAGTGACTTTAAATCAGGTGCATCATTTAATCTTCTCCAAGTGAAGCTGTGGATGCACTCAACACTCCAGTTCCCACTTCTGTCTGCTCTGGTTACTCTACTTTACATTCTGTTTTTGACGTTCCACGTTCCTTCTGAGGGGCACACGAGAGCACACACATTCTTTTTAAAGAAGGAGAGAATTTAGCTGGAAGATGGGTAACTTTTTAACGTGTGTTTTATGAAGCAGGTAAGTGCACTTTCTTTCAGTGTTCTTTACTGAGCAACTTACCTTTCTCTTGCCAATTTTAAAAAAGCTTCACTTAAGACTAAAACCGGGCTGGATGACTGAATTCAGTGATAATGGAAAGGCTAAGCTGTAAACGCAAGGGCAAGGTTTTGTTGTCAGTAGCCTATGCCCCTTTCCTATGTAAATAGGTGTCTCAGTTTTTTTTTTTCTACAGGAAGAACTAAAACATAATCCGTTCTATTTAGTCTTTTAAACTTTATGCTAAGTGCATTTGTCTCCAGTGACACAATTACATCCCATTTCCCTGAGCTACTCAAGAGTAATTTTGCCAAAAATGAATTAAATGGGTATGTAACATGCCCAGTGAGTTAGGACCTCAGGAAGCCCAGCAAGAGTTAGAACTGACAGTTGGAGAAGGGAGAGCCTTAGTGGCAAGGGAAATTTCCTGCCTGTGCGCCATTTTTGGAGCTCTGGGACATATTTTTTAGCTGCCTTTGTAATCTGCGAGTGCTCTAGGAGAGCAGCCCAAATGAGGCTGGCTTCAGCCTTCAGAGCCAATCACAGAAGTGAAATCAAACCCCATAAACTTGTTATTTTAAAACATAGTGGTAGGCAATTTACAATGTTAACATTCTTCAACTTCATAAACATTTGTATAAAGGGTGAAGGGCAAATGCGTACTCTGGCGGTGTGGCGTTTCTTATTTTCTGCTTGAGAGACGTGTTCCTTTCCCCTCCTTTTTATCTCCCTGTTGCCTTGACACGGCTTCTTCTGAACTCTGTTCTCATCTCTCCCTGCTGTGACAGTTCACTAGCACTTCACGGTACCTGAGACTCTTTCAACTCATATTTTCCACCAGCTGTCAGTTGCAAAATAAGGTTGCTTTGTTTGGGGGAAAGGGTAGAATCCTTTCTAAATGTCTCCTTTTCCTTTGAAGCCAAAGCACTTGAGAGACAATTGAACTGCTTTTAGGTTTTCCTTACCACCCTGCTTTCTCTTCTGATGGATCCTGCCATGAACACACCGTCCTGTTGATGACATCGATTTGTTGCTATGGAAATAGTGGTAGTATCACAGATTCAGCCCAGTGACTTTACTGCAGGTTCTTGAAGGAGAAATGGGCAAGGCTTCAGGGAGAGCCTCATTAAAACTGAAAGCTGTCAATTCTAAACAGTTGAAAGGTAAATGGAACCAACCTTTACTACACACAGACAAAAAAGTGAGCCCTTTGCAGACTCAGGGTGCACAGCCTGGTGCATTCTGTTCCTCTTAAGAGCTAAAGGTGGGGTTTCCTAAGGTATATACTGCTGGTGTTGAAATCTCTTGACTATGTTTGCACTGAATTGGCCTATTTTGATCTCCAGGACATGGGCAGCAGCAGCAAGCAGCCCCTTCCCCAGCCTCCACAGCAACACCACCGGCCAGCAAGCCCCAGCCGCAGAATGGGAGCTTGGGAATGGGTAAGATGGGACGGAAGAGGATTGAAGTTATGGATCAAGGTTGAAATAATGTTTGAAAATTTACTGACACTGATCAGTTTCAAAATTCTCTTCTGGAGTCAGGCAGAGTAGCCTAGGCCAGCACTTGGGAGGTGGAGGCAGGGAGATGAGAAGTTCAAGGTCGTCCTCCACTACTTAGCAGGCTCAAGGCCAATTTGAATTACATGATACTGTCTCAAAAAACAAACAAACAAACCCCCCCCAAAATTCCATTCATGGTAGATTTGCAAAGAATAATCCTAATTACTGTAGAGTTTTTTTTTTTTTATGAAGGTAGTTAAAATATGCTGAGCCTGACCCAAAGATATACTTTTTCTGGTAGTTGCTCATTTTTACCTTACATTCTGTTCCCTTTTGTGAATTTGTTTTAATTCCCACTGTTTTCCACCTATCACGCACTTGTTACATTTGGCTTTTTTCTCCAAGTTTCTCGTTTGACTTTATAACTCTCATGGACTTTATCATCTCTCTTTAGACAGAGTGTTACCTTTGGCGTGGAGACCCACCTGCCTCCAGAGCACTGGGGTTACTGGTCGTGGTGTCTGTGTTTTCATCTCTTTCCTTTTTTAACTTCTGGGTTCTTCGTAAATTTCGCATCATGCACCCCGATCCCAATCATCTCCCTTTTCCCTCGTACTTGCCCTCCACCCTTGCAACCTCCCTGATGAAAGAAAAACAATCTGATTGAGAAGCTGTAGTGTGTGTGGCAGTTGTTCCAGAGTACACCCCTTTGTCCACACGTCTTCACTCACAAGTGTTTGTTGCGGGGAAGTTGTTGGTCTTGTTACAGGCCTCTGGCTTCTGCTACACCATCAATACTGGGTCCTCACTGGGACTCCTCAGATACCCTGTTGTTGTCCTGTGTCGTGGAGATCCTATAGTTTTGAATATGTCAGACCCCCAAACCCCCCTCACATGCTCCAATGGCTCATTAACAGGATAGAGGTTGGAGTGCACCGACTCAGAGCCCTGAGTTTGGGCCTGGGTGGTAACTGAGCTGGCATGATCAGCACCCATGCCCCCGGGGCAAGCATTCCATCAATGCCTTGGCGAACTTATCCAAGGTTGCAGCCAGCTAAGTTCAGGGACAGCTCTGCTGCTCTTGTGCCCTTGGGGCTGGGTGTCCACACCCATGCATGCCGTCAGGGACAGCTCTACTGTGCTGCCCAGGGACTCAAGGTTGCAGGGCCTGTTTGCTCCTCTAGACTTCTCTGTAGAAGGTCTTGATGGGACCATTTTGTTTACATCCTGGGCTTTGTTTTAGGACCCTCATCTAGGACACCATCCTTGAACATTGTGACCTGTGGACCATGACTAGATTTACTTCTAGAGTTCTGTTGCTGGTTCTTTCTGTGTCATATTTGCCTTCTCTCCTCCTTCTTCAACTCTTAAAGGAGGCTGGAGTACAGGGCTCCCTGTTGGACCAAAAACTGGTTCTTAGACTCTGATCCCAGCTGAACACCCCCTGTAGATGTCATCTTAGGTTTTCCTACGCTGTCTGCACAGGGTTGAGATAATACACTGGCGATAAGTGTCCTTAGCTCCTAGCTTTCCTGTGGCATGTTCATAATGAGAATTAACTTTAAAACTTATAAAAGTTAAATAAAAAATGGTTGTCTGACAGGGGAGATGGCTTGGTGAATAAAAAATTTGCTATACAACCATGGGGATCTGAGTTCAAATCCTCAGAACCCACATAAAAGTCAGATGTAGTAGTAGTCAGAGCATCTCTAATGACAATGCCCTTAGGAGATCAGAGGTGGAGAGGGGACAGACCTTGGAAGCTGTGCCCACTAACCTGGCAAGTGTGGAAGAAGGACAGCAAAGGAAACCTGTCTCACAAAAGTTGGATTTTCTTGAGATTATCATCTGACCTCCAGATGTGTGCCATGGTACCTGCACCTGCACTTTGAGAAATAAAAAGGAAGTGACTGCCCTTTTTCTGTGTGTTTGTATAGGTTCCACTGTGGCTAAGGCTTATGGTGCCTCAAAGCCATTTGGAAAACCTGCTGGAACTGGCCTGCTGCAGCCTTCAGGTGGGACACAGTCCAAAGTGGTGCCCATCGCCAGCCTCACCCCTTACCAATCCAAGTGAGTTGGTGCTCAGGACCAGTGTGGGGCTGTTTTACAAATGGCCTAGGAAGTTACTGTGTGCTCACGTGTGGCTTCCACGTAAACTCAAGGGCACTACCTCACAGGATGTGTTTATTATTTTTCTAAGCTAAAAAAGGATACAAATTATGGCAGCCTTTAACACTTTTTTTTTTTTAATTTAGAGCTTAAAATTATTTACTGCTTAAAGAGTTATTTGGTAGGCTTAGGAATAAAAAGATGTGTGTGTGTGCGCGTGTGTGTGTGTGTGTGTGTGCGTGAGTGTGTGTGTGTGTGTACGCTAATTCACATTTCATCTCATATAGATAGATGACTTTGAGTCCAGCACTTGTTCCTATGGTTTAATTTGACTAAGATAATCTGTCCTATTTGTATTAACCACATTAACACGCCCTAGACATGGATTTCTTTGATATTACTTTTTTCCATTAAAAATTAATTAAAACATTGAACATTAGTAGGCTTTTTTTTTCTAGAATTCTTTAAGCTATGTTCTTGTTTATCCTGCAATGCTTGTTAAAATAGTGGAGATAATTTCCCCTGTATGGTTCTAAGTAAAGAAACCAGTGTGCCTAAGCTGTGTTTCAGGATAAGTGCCAGGCCAAGGTTTTGAGTCTGGGGACTCCTTTTTGGTAGCCTCTCTCTAGGGTCATACCGTTTGGTGTCATTCTTTGGTGGCCCATGAATGCCATGCTTTGTGGCCTGTGTTTCTATTTGGGATGCATTAGAAATTGTGGCAGACACTGGTTAGGGATTGTGTCAGCTACTGTAATTGAAAATAGTGGCGAACTATAATTGCTAGTATAACTGCATTTTTTCCCTTGGAACCTTTCATTAAAGGGATTTTGTTGCCTTGGTGATGTTTTTTGAGGAAGGGAGAGGGCTTATAAATTTACTTATTTGACAGGAGAATGAGTTAGTGTTAAACTACCTGGTATATTTTACTGTTTGCTTATTCTATAAACTGTCAAACCTGTGTGTCATCTTGGGGTTTTAATTAGCTGGATTAAAATACAGCTAGCATTGACAGACTGCAGAAGAGAAGGAAGGCCATGGGAAGATGATTTCCTGCCTCTCTTTATTCCACGTGAGAAGGAATCCAGACGCTAATGTTATCTGTTTGGTTTTTAGGTGGACTATTTGTGCCCGTGTCACCAACAAAAGTCAGATCCGCACCTGGAGCAATTCCCGGGGGGAAGGGAAGCTTTTCTCTATAGAACTTGTGGATGAAAGCGTGAGTATGCGCTGTGCCACTCAGGAACCTACTGGCCTCCTAGACTCGGGGCTCAGCTCTGGAACATGGTGGTCATTGTGGCTTTCCTTCTGTTGGAGATCTTTGATGCTATCTGGGGCACAAGGCTAGACAGCACATAAAATGCTCCTTAAGGAAAGCATCTATAACAATAGAAGTTAGTATACTGTAAATAGTTTCAGGGTCTGCAGAGACTACAGCACTCTAATTACATTGCTGGGGGCACAGTTGAAGCCTTGGGGTGATACCTGCAGAGCAGGGCGTTTGCCTCCAGCAGAAGCAGGCAGCCGCTACTCAGCTTTAACTAGTCTGTGGGGATGGTTTCTAGCCATTTATACTCACTATGCTTTACTTAAAGCAAAATGCATGGGCCAGCGAGATGGCTCAGCAGTTAAGAGCACTGGCTGTTCTGCTAGAGGACCTGGGTTCAATTCTCAGCACCAACACAGTGGCTCATAACCATCTGTGACTCCAATTTCAGCGATCCAGCATCTCTCCTGGTCTCCCTCAGGCATCAGGCACTCAAGTGATACACATATATACATGCTGGCAAAACACCCCACACATAAATAGTAAACCATGAAACCGGTGAGGTCAAAACTTTGGAGCTCCTCCCTCCTCCTCCTCCTCCTCTTCCTCCTCTTCTTCCTCCCCTCCTCTCTCTCCTCCTCCCTCCTCCTCCTCTTCTCTTGTGTAGCATGGCAGATATCTTAACTGTGATGGCAGATTCAGTATCAGAAACCAATTTCCTGCAGCTTGTCTGGATAAGATTTTAGCCATTTAGTTAAGTTTCTTATCCATCTGTAACATATTGCCTGACAGAAAAGTAACAGTGAAATCAGCTTGAAAGCATGACTTGTTGGAACATTTTTGGCACCAGCTCCTGACTGTGAAGTAAGCCGTCACTTAGGTTGCAGGCGTGAGGAAGACTGCTGAATCATTGGAGTTCAGCACGCCTTCCTGTGGGCTTCCAGCCCGTCACTCAGGACCCAGAACCTTATGTTTTCATTATCAGAATATTAAACTACTCCTTCTAAAAATGTTTTGATAAAATGTAAAAATTATTTTTCTGTGTGTGCATGCATACGTGTGCAAAGACTAGAGAACAACTTGGTGTGGTGATTGTCTTCTACATTTATGTAGGTTCCCGGGATTGAACTGGGGTGGCCAGGTTTGCACAGTAAGCACCTTTATCTACCAAATCATCTTGCAAGCTTCCTTATTTTATGTTTTAACTTAGATGGTTAAGTCATAACTATAGGCTCCGGTACCTGAGCTTCTCTTGTTTTATCAGAACTGATAGCTTGACATACAGTGTAACTGTATATGTGGGTTTCTGGAATGTCTGCAGCCCTGTGAGACTCTCTTTATACTCGGGCTGTTGCTCCAAAGATGCCAAAATGGCCTGCTCTAGCTGTTGAGAGTGCAGGCCTAGCAGCGCCATTCTAATGTGCTCTCCCTTGCCTTTGCAGGGTGAGATCAGAGCTACGGTTTTCAATGAACAGGTGGACAAGTTCTTCCCCCTTATTGAAGTGAACAAGGTAAGACAGTGTTGAGTCAGAACTGACAAGCTGAACAGTGAGGGCCGTGAGCACGGTTGGAAGGCTGTGTTGTGGGGACGGGGTCTGATGGACTGACTGGCATTCCTTGACTTGGCGTCTTTCGCAGGTGTATTACTTCTCAAAGGGCACTCTGAAGATCGCTAACAAACAATTCTCGGCTGTTAAAAATGACTATGAGATGACCTTCAATAATGAGACTTCTGTCCTTCCCTGTGAAGATGGCCACCACTTACCCACAGTTCAGTTTGATTTCACAGGGATCGGTGACCTAGAGAGCAAGTCTAAAGACTCACTTGTAGGTGCGTCCCGGGTTGAGGGCAGGGAGCGGTGATTTTGTCTCCAGTGTTTAGGGTGATGCACCATTAGCGTGCTTGCCTTTCTTCCCTTGGTCGTGTTTTAAGAGGAGCCTTGATGTTTGCAAGAGGAGCTCTTACAAAGTGTTCTTTGTTTCAGACATAATTGGAATCTGCAAGAGCTATGAAGATTCAACTAAGATCACCGTGAGGTCTAACAACAGAGAGGTTGCTAAGAGAAATATCTATTTGATGGATATGTCAGGGAAAGTGGTGACTGCAACTCTGTGGGGAGAAGACGTGAGTCCTTGCACTGAGCCAGTCCTGTGGGTGGGTGCTCGTCCTTTTGCGCTGTGGGGTTTTAGCTCAGAGTTGTGCTGTCCAGCACATATTTGAGGACCTTTGCTTGTGTGAGATAGATGATCAGTTATTGCAGCTTCCCATAGTTCTCCTTACTCTGTCTCAGGGCTGCTGAGACAGGTCAGCTTTCCTGAAGCCTAAGCAGATTCTTGAGTATGAGGTCTGTCTTACAGAGTCCACAGACATTGACTATATTCACTCTGTATTCCTTGACTGTTCTCCATAAAACTGTACATGCTTCCTGCCAGTGATGTTTGTGTGCATCTGCTTTGCAGGCTGACAAATTTGACGGTTCTCGGCAGCCTGTGATGGCCATCAAAGGCGCCCGGGTTTCTGATTTTGGTGGACGGAGCCTCTCGGTCCTATCGTCTAGCACTGTCATTATGAATCCTGACATCCCAGAGGCCTACAAGCTTCGTGGATGGTAGGTTTTGAGGAACTCAGCTAAGGGGTTGTTTGTGCTCCAGCTTTGGGAAGAGCTGGATAGTGTCAGCATGTGGACTTCTGCCAAGCTATTTTGCCAAGCCTTTGCTTTGAGTGGTTCCTATATTCCTTGGAGGCATTCTGTCTTCTGAGATGGTGGCCTGAAAGCCCTCTTAAACCGACAAGCCCGCGATCCCCTGATGAACCTAGAGAGTCAGAGAAAGCAATTAGAATGTAAGTGCTGCGTGCTGACCTTGATTGCCCCAGGCTTCAACAGCTGCGTGCTGAAGAACAGTGCAGGGGGAGCATCTTTGGTTTGCTTGGTGGGCAGCTGACGTGGGGGTAGAATGTACTTTCTTACCCTGCTGAGTCTCTGGAGCTGGTCACGTCTTCTGTTGTGTAGTCTCTGGACTCGGAGACAGCACAGCAAGAACAATGGGCTCTTTGTCGCCTTTACCTTGTTATTCTCAAAGCACTCGAGAGATGAGGAGAGCTTGTTAGAATCTCCACACCGTATCTAGCTTTTTAAGGCGTTAAACTCTGCCTTGGAAGAGCACTTCATCCTGAGAGTGTCGTGTGGAAGAATCGAGGTGGTCAAAGAAAATTCTTTACCTAGCCCAAGCTTAAGGGAAGTGTATAGCTGTAGTCTGGAGCGGGCATGTATGGTCCTCTGTGTCTTACAGTTTAGGGGACTCCAGAAACAGCTCATATCTCGTGCTCCTTATTTTTGTTTTGAGTCTGATATAAACCAATAACAATATTTAACACTTAGAGCATCTGGGGTGTCCGTCACTTAAGTCATCCTCAGTGGTGTGTGTCCGTCTGTGTAACTGTGCTGATAGCTAGGATTGCATTGTATGACAGAATTCCATAATAGTCTGACCAGAGACAGCCATGCTATCGGTCTGGTTTGTTGGTTGTTGTTTTTTCCCAGTCTCTAAGCACAACTCCAGGTTAATTACATTAAGGTGTTCATATTTCACTGTCAGTAACTGTGGTTACAGGGATCACAAACAGGCATGTCTGTCCCCTGAACAGAATACTCTGTCATTGATCTACAAGTTTGCTGTACACCCCACCCAGGCAAGGATTAGTGAGCTTTAGATCTTGGCGCTGACAGAGTGAAATTTTTATTGTAAGAGGGGCTGCCTGTCTCCTTGCTCCGTTGACTCCTGATGAGCTGTCTTTGGTGGCAAAGGCCTGGGTGAAGTTTTTGAAACCTTAAAGTTGTGCGGCTAGTAGTGGTGAAACAGATTTATGGGCCTTGTCCTCTGACGGATGTGGCTGCTTACCTGACAGAATGAGAAGGTGATTGTCTGTGGCCTAGGGCAGCAGCCAGTATGTTGGGTAGTTTGTAGGGAGTCAGTCCTGTGCGTGGGGAGCATTTAATTACCTACTACTCATGTGGTCGATGTGTTTGTAATCTCAGGCTCGCTGTTCTCTGCTGATTCGTTTATAATCTCAGGCTCACTGTTCTCGGCTGCTAACCTGTCCTTGCTACCGTCTCCCTGGCTTCTTTTCCTTCAGATTAGACAATAGATGGTCAAAAAATATAATAAATCTTAATAATAATTTCATATAAATGAATTTAACCTTGATATTTCCATAAACAAATCTCACTGAGAATGCAAATCTCTAACACAGCAGATAATGCCTTCTGATGAAGTACATTTCGTTCTATAGCTGATTAGGCTTAAAAGATTTTCTCCCATGAAAACATTTTTGGCAGACTCATTAAACATAAATGTCCCTTTTCATCTGATTCATTTTGGTGATTGGGGTGAAGGCTCGAAGCCTGGGGGACTGTGCCAGTGTTGCTTGCTGTTGTCGACTTTGTTCATGGCTGTCAATATGCAGCCCAGTTTGGGGGAAGGGTCTGTGGCACTTTGGCACTGTTTGTCTGACCTTGTGGGTGAAGGGTGAGGGACATGAAAAGAAACGAGATGGAAAGAAAGGCATTGCATTTCTTGAGTGGACCAGGTGTGCTGGGACCCAAGCGAGAGCTGGTGGGGCGGAGCTTGGGGCTGGTGGGGCGGAGCTCGGGGCTGGTGGGGCGGAGCTCGGGGCTGGTGGGGCGGAGCTCGGGGCTGGTGTGTTCAGACAACACATTGGAGAAGGATGTGAAGTTCCTATCAACAGTATGTTTTCTTCTCCCCTAGGTTTGACTCAGAAGGACAAGCCTTAGATGGTGTTTCCATCTCTGACCTCAGGAGTGGAGGGACCGGAGGGGGTAACACCAACTGGAAAACCTTGTATGAAGCTAAATCAGAGAACCTGGGCCAGGGCGACAAGGTACCTCACACCCCTCACTTCAGGGGCCCAGAAAATGACAGAGGATTGAGTTTTTATGCCTGTTCTCTGGTGCCAGTTCAGAGCTGTGTTCTTACCTGGGACCCTGGAGGCCTGCTCCAGAACACCACGTTACTGCTTTTCAGTCATGGCCGGTGTAGAGGTTGTGCTTGCTAAGGGATGTATTGTAGCCTCTGGTGTGAAGAGTTCTTGGATACTGAGGAAGTGGTGATGACCATGCTTTTCAGTGTAGTGTGAACCCCCCTCAGGTCCATGTTGGTTTTTTGAGCAAACTGTAATTCATGCTGTCATGCGCCAGGCAGCTCCCATGAGCCGCAAGCCGAGAGCCGCTGCTGTCCTGCAAAGTCTGGGTCTGGTATTTAACTTTAGTTGCATCTTCCATTTCATTGTGTGCTTAGTGGTCCTCTTCCTAACCTTGGTCTAACCTGCGTTCTCTTGGATATTTGAACCATTTATTTCTATTGTACTCCTGAAATATCACTCGCCGCTGCTCCTTTATTGTCATTGTATACAATATAGGTTTTCTTCCTCACTGTCTCGTTTCACTGTGCGCCTGATCCATCACTGTCATCCACAGCAACTTATAATGCTATTACAGGACATCTTGAGGATTAAACATCGGCTAGATTCTTGGTTTTCTTCTCACCCAGTTGCTCTCTTAAACTAAAGACAGACAGTAGACAGCCAGGACCAGGCATACAGAACACCTATCTGCACTCAGACTTTTAAATCAGGCTTTGAGTCTGACTCTAACCTGGAAATGCAGAGAAGCTCTTTAGGCATTCTCCTGAAATGTATTTCTCTACAGCTTTCTCTTTAAATTTTAAGTTATTTCTTATTTGGGGGTAGGGCATGCGTGTTCCACCTTGGATGTATAGAAGTCAAACTCTCTCTTGTGGGTCCCAGGGACCAGACTCAAGTCCATGCAGCTTGGCAGCCAGCAGCTTCACTCCTGAGCCAGCATAGTGGCCTGAGGCAGCCTGCGAGTGAGCCAGATGAGCCGAGTGTGCCCAGGAGGTCAGGAGGACATCAGACCCCTGCAGCTGTGGCTGGTTGTGAGCCACCATATGGGTGCTGGGAAACTGAGCTTGGGTCTCTGCAAAAGCAACCAGTGCTCTTAACCTCTGGTCCATCTCTCCTCCTCCCCACCCCCACCCCACCTCCAAGCCCTCTCAGGTATTCAGTTCTGTTGCGCTGAGGGTTAAAACCAGCCTCTGGTGCATGCTAAGCAGGCTCTTCCACTGAGCTACACCCACAGTCCCAGAGCTGTCTAAACTGGTTTCTAGCATGGTCTCTTTAAATGGCCATATTGTTTTGCTCCTCTGGTCTGAGACAACAAGTACAACCAGTGTGAGCCAGCCATGGCAAATACCTTTAATCCCAACCCTTGGGAGGCAAGTGGGTCTCTGAGTTTGATACCAGCCCGGTCTGTACAGAGAGCTCTATGACAGCCAGGGCTGCACAGTGAGACCCTGGGTTGGGGCGTGGCCTATCTCTGAATTCAGGATATTCCTGGATTTTGCAGTTACTTGACATGGTTGAACATAAAGCAAAACCAAGAGCTTCTGTGCGGGTCAGAGGCAAAGCAGGTGTCTGCTCCTAACATGACTTAGTTCGTGCTGAGTTACTTACAGAGATTTTTCCATTTAGACGGTCTTAGTCATGGGTATTTCTGTGTTCTTTTAAACTTACTCAGTCCAGGAGTTGCCTGCCAAGCCTGTGAACTGGCTGTCTGTTACTGTCAATACGATTTTATTGGCTCACCTTCTGTCTTCATATTGTCCAAAACAGCAGGCTGAGGAGTGCCAGTGGAGACTGAGTGGCTCATTGGGCCTAAAGGGTTTTTCTGGCTTGTTTCAGGAAAGGCTCAGATCCCTAAAGATGAGGGTAGAAATCACTGTCATTGTAAAGATTGACGTACCCTGACTCTGAGTGAAGGTGCCCAGCGCTGAGCCTGGCAGCCTGAGTTCTCTCTCCCACACTCACATGGTGAAGGGAGATCACCAACTCCTTCAAGTTGTCCTCTGGCGTACACACACATACTATGGTATATATGAATACATGCAAAACCACTCTATACACACTGAATAAATACTTGTAGTTTTGAAAAATAATCTTAAAATACTGTGTGCATCAAGATAACTCAGCACTTTTCCTGCTATCTGGGAAACCTGAGTTCCCACAGTGGAAGGAAAGATCTGACTCCTGGAAGTTGTCCTCTGACCTGCACACACGTGCACACCTGCATTCACATACACGTGGACAGCATACACACAGATGCACATATGTAACAAGGAATAACTATAGATAAAAAGAATCAGATGGCCAGGTGTGTGGGTCAGCACTCTAGAGACAGGCAGACTGAGCTCTGAGCTCAAGGCTAGCTAGTGAGCCGCTGGCTCCAAAAGAAATAACCGATGTGCCTGAGTGCTGCTTTGTTATCTCTGTGGGTTTTGCATGTAGCACGTATGATTTCTGAAACCACCGAGTTAGCGATTCTCCATAATCGCCCGGTAAGCTTGGGAACTAGAGCATACGTGCGAATATGAATATACACTGGCAAGGAAAGGCAGCTTTGAGTCACCTGTTGCAGACCTGTGTCTGCTGATGCGGTCTTCCTTTCCTCCTGCAGGCGGACTATTTCAGCACTGTGGCAACGGTGGTGTTTCTTCGCAAAGAGAACTGTATGTACCAGGCCTGCCCAACCCAGGACTGCAATAAAAAAGTGATTGACCAGCAGAATGGGTTGTACCGCTGTGAGAAGTGTGACCGGGAATTTCCCAATTTCAAATACCGCATGATCTTATCGGTGAGTAGAGTGGATCATGAGAAGTCATAGGACTGGTTGTCATGGGCAAGACTCTGGAGGGTGTGGTAGAACCCTGGGGTTCATGGTGAGGAAATCAGATGAATCTGGGCTGGGGCACTTGCTGCTGCTTTGTAAATAAGGAAGGCTTTTTGCCCTGCTGGACAGCAGCCACTTACACTGAACATGGTGGCATGTCTGTAATCTCAGCACTTGTTATGGGTGGTTCAGGGCAGATTGGGCTGCATTGTATGTTGTCTCAAAGAATGAAAAGATGTCAAGCATGGGGAGGGGCTTGAGGGGAGGAAGGGAGAGAGAGAACAAGAGAGAGAGAGAGAGAACGAGAACACAAGTAAAAGAAAAGAACCCACTATTACTGTGGGAGGCTCATTAAAAACTTGCAGTGCAAAGCCTTTCGCAGGACTAGGGAGCGGTTCTAACTGATGCTTTGCATCTGCAGAAGTTTACTTGACTCATCTTCTGAGGTCTAAACTCACACCTCTAACAGATTGAATTAGACCACATTTTAAACTTCTTCCTATGGCATAAGACTGGCATAACATTACCTGCATGTAACAGTGCTAGCATGGCCCAGCCTCCCTTAAGTGTGCTCAGAGCATTTGCATAGCCCTCGCCTGGTCAGAAGCTCCTAACACATAGCCCACTTATGATAAAGGTATGGAGTCACTCCTGTGATCTATTGGATACCGAGCTAAAAGTGAACCACAGGATGACTGAAAGTGGGCGCTTCCTCATAAGGGGTGACGGCAACGGCTTTTCTCCCTTGGAAGTTACTTTAAGTTGGAAAAGATAATCTTCCCTCCTCTGTGGTGTGTCTTCCCTTTGTTATTTATTTGCTGAAATAATAGAGTTATGTTTTTTAGGCAAATATTGCAGATTTTCAGGAGAACCAGTGGGTGACGTGTTTCCAAGAGTCTGCGGAGGCCATCCTTGGACAGAACACTGTGTACCTTGGGGAACTCAAAGAGAAGGTTGGCTGCGTGTTTATCAGTGCCGTGATAGTGCTTGCCTTATGCCACTGGGCTGGTGAATGCTTGCTTTGGGTGTGGTGTGTGTGTTCATTGCACTGAGTGAGAACTTACCTCTATCCATTCTGTATGTATCTGGTGTGAGGTAATGCCTCGGGAATATAGAGCACTTTGCACAGAAGCACAAGCCACCTTTGCCCCATCGCTGGTTTTATGCATCAGAGCTGGTATGCAGTCACTCCAGAGCTACAAGGTGTCTCCTGAAATGGCTCAGAGGTTGAGTGTGTTTCAGCCTAATAAACACCTTTTAGGAAAGTGGAGTCAAATCTTAGAGTAAAAGAAGGAAATGCAAGTGCACGTCCAGGCACTTGCTGTTTCAAGTTCTCAGGTGAAGGTCGTAAACCAAAGAGAAGACTTTTGCCTGCTTCAGTGATGGCCTATTGTCCCAGCACTTGGGCTGAGGCAGGAGGATCACTCAAACCTCCAAGCCAAGCTAGTGTACACAATGAGTTCAAAGCTAACCTGGATTATATAGCAAGACCCTGTCTCAAAAATATATACGTAAACAGGTGAATTGGGACCCTTGAGGTGGCTCAGTGAGTGAAGCCCTTGCCAAGCAATTCTGACCACCCGAGTTCCATACCTAGGACTCCTGGGACGGTGGAAGGAGAGGATCTACGCCATGAAATTATCTTCTGACCTCCATGTGTGCGCCTGGCATGCACACCACACAATCAAAACAAATAAATAGTTAAAAAATAACTAATTTCGCCTTTACTAATTTACCTTCTTATACACTAAATTTATTTAATGCAGAGTAGGAATTATGCCAAACATAAGAAAGGTACTTGCTGAGGTTAAAAAAAAAAAAAAAAGGCTAGTTAGTAAAAGCCTAATTTTCTAGACCGTGGGAATTGGTATCTACTTATAGTGCCCCTTCTCCTTCCCATTTCCTCCATATTGGTTGGATACTTGTAAAGGCCACAAAGAAGGAGGTTTTGCCATTTGTTCTGTGTGCTTTTCTTTCTCTTTCTGCCTACCCCTCCTGTTTAAATCATCCATGAGGTCTTAGAAAACAGTCCCAAGAAGTCCTTTCACAGATAACTGGGATTGACTTTTAAAGTGCAGTCTGCCTTTTATCTGTTTTTGCCTAGCCCTCTATTTTCATATCAGATTTTCAGGCCTGGGCAGCCTTTCAGGATTTTTTATGAGTGTATTATAGTTGGCTGTTCTTGGTGCTGGTAAATGAGGACGCACAGGACTTCCCTCAGGAACCATGCCATTCTGGGAGTGTGCAACCATGCTTCCCTGACCCTAAAGAGCAGTGGCATCTGGTTTAAGGTTTTTAAGATTTAACATATTGTCTATATGTTGAAAGTCCAAAGAATAATTTTTTTTCCCTCAAGACATCTACTAAAAGGAGTCTGGCCGGGCAGTGGTGGCACATGCCTTTAATCCCAGCACTTGGGAGGCAGAGGCAGGCGGATTTCTGAGTTCGAGGCCAGCCTGGTCTACAGAATGAGTTCCAGGACAGCCAGGGCTACACAGAGAAACCCTGTCTCAAAAAAAAAAAAGAGTCTGTATGATGAAGCTGTTTCTGTACCTGTAGGTACTTAGCTTATATGAACTGTTAGTTTTAGGTAAACTTGAAACTCATGCTTCCTTGGTGGGTGTGTTTTTGTTGTTGTTGTTGTTGGTTGGTTGGTTTGGTTTTTGCCTCTGCAGTCTGAGGCAAGAGAAAGCCAAGTTAAAGGCCAACTTGGAACTTAGCAAGTGTGGTAGAGGAAGACCCAGTGGTATCACCCCACACGCCCCTAAAGAAAAATCCAGCTTTAAAAAAAAATACATCTTTTTGAGTTAGAGGCCAACCTGGTCTACAGAGTGAATTCCAGGATAGACAGGGCTATACAGAGAAACTCTGTCTCGAAAAGCAAACAAAAAATTACAAAAAAAAAAGTAACCAAATCCAATAGCATTCAAGGATTGGGAAGCAGAAGTTTTGTAGCCTTTGTTTGTTTGTTTGTTTGTTTTCCGAAATCCACTCAAACTGTGTTCCCTCCCTCTCACCCTCCCGAAGGAGAGAAGAACGAGTGAACATTTTTCTTTTTGTTTGTTTTGAGGCGGGGGTCTCAAGCTGTAGCCCAGACAAGCCCATGTAGCTGAGGCTGGCTTCAGTCTAGGTGCAATCCTCTTGCCTTAACCTCCAGAATACTGTGACTACACGCAAGCATTTAGTGGAAGGTTTTGTTTTTAACTTTTTGTTTTGTTTTACTTTGAGACAGGTTTTTACTAGTAGACCCGGAACTCATGTCCACCGTCTTCTGAGTGCTGGAGTTAAAGGCTTGCCCCTCCAGGCCTAGCTTCTGCTCGATTGTTATCTAATCTCAGTGTGAGTGCTTTACCTGCCTGGTGCCTGAGGAGGCCAGGAGAGGCTGTCGGGTCCCTGGAGCTGGGGTGCCAGGTGGTTGTGAGCGATCAAGTTGGTGCAGAAAAGGACCACCTCTCCTTTACCAGAGCAGCTTATGCTTTTAACCACTCAGCCATCTCTCCAGCCTCTCCTGCTCATTTCCTAATTCATGCTGCAGAGACGCTGGGGCTCAGACCCCACAAGTATTCCAAATTTTTTGAATTGTGGTGAAAGACACATAAAAATACCATTGCATGTTTTTTAAACCTGTGTGTGTGTGTGTGTGTGTGTGTGTGTGTGTGTGTGTGTGTGTGTATTTGGCATTAGCCATAGTCACGCTGTCATGCCTCTGGCTCCACTTCCTGTCTCTAGAACGTTTCCCATTTCCCGCCCTGAAGCTCTGCCCGCTGAGCAGCAATCCTCTGTTCACTGGGACTGGCACAGGGTTCTGCTCCTGTGCATTTATAAAGTCTGTTCTCAGTACCCACAAATTCAGCCAGCTGAGGTTCAGAAATGTTTGGGGAGTAGATTGCCCATTACTGACTGTGCAGATTATTTTTCCCATCTCTGTTCACTGGCCAGTCCCTGTAGTGCTTGCGTGGCATTGATGTCTGGCATCATGAGTAATCTAGGGCTGACTTACAGCATACAGTAGGGTGTGCATGGGGTCTGTGTGAACAGCCATTTTATATAACAAACTTGATTATTCTTGAAATTGGGTGTCCACTGGTGGTGGGGTTCCCAGGAACAGCCCTGTTAATACTGAAGGGAAAACAGTGCTCCTCCATAAGGAATTTGATTTTTTAATAAAATTCTCCTTAAACAGTTTTGTGTGATAAAACACCACCTACAAGCTAGTCATTCCTAAGTGATTTCAGCCCTTCAGATGATAGTTTCTCAGTCTCTTCGACAGTCTAATGGGTGTTTCCAGTAGTTCCCATGTGTCGTTTTTTGCAGAATGAGCAGGCGTTTGAAGAGGTTTTCCAGAATGCCAACTTTCGATCATTTACATTCAGAATCAGAGTCAAGCTGGAGACCTACAATGTAAGTAAGGTTCCTGGGACCGAGGGCTGTGATGGGAAGTTGCTGTTTGTTGTCCACAGCGGCACTTCAGCATTAGTGGCAGGGACTTAGCACAGGTGTGAGGCCTGTGGGAGTATGCTCATTGCCTGCTCCAGGGCGTTGTGGCAGCTTGTGTGGAATCTGGCTTAGGAGATCCTCACAACCTTGCTTGTCACAACCTTCAGAGACCTTTGTTGACTGTGGACTTTCAGAAAATGATGTTTGTGACTCTCATTTCCCACAGTTTAGGTTCTAAAACCCAGAATATTAAACAAATGCCACGTGCTGGTAGAAGAACCCCGACAAGTGTTGGCAGTAGTCCTGAGGTCATAGAGCTGCATGCGTGATAGACCCTGCTTACTAGACCATCTGTCTGTCCTTCTGCCCTCTGCTGACCCTCGAAGCACCTTCTGTGTTGGAGCTGTTGTTGCCCAGCTTTAAGGAGGCATGCAGAGAATGACTCTGAACCTAAAGCCATGGAGTGGCAGGGACAGCCAAGAGACCAACCCAGGCCGTCTGGCTCCGTTATAACCAGACTTGTAAACATCAGTGCATTTAGTAATTACTAAGCACATGGAAGCATGAAGGCCCCCAGCTAGACTTGCATGTCTCTAGGTATCACCCTGTTCTGCCTCAAAGACACTGTTTAGTTCATGGAGACAAGCTGGGGAGGAATTCTGCCCGCTCCCCTGCAGCCACAAAGTGTGCACATTCTGAATTACCATCAGCTTAGTGCTGTGAGTAGATACTTTAGTTGTTGTTAAATGAACATTAGTGTGATGGTGTCAGAACATCAGGTAGATTAAGGGAGATGGTAGGGTTTTCTCCTTTCCTAGTGTGGACAGGGATGAAGAGCAGAGAGGTAACCTTGCCCAGAGCTGGAACAGAAGCCAGAGTCCCTACTACCGCAGATGCTTTTCTAGATGAAAGTGATCTTTCAGGGCGAGTTACCTGTCTGCTCTGGGCCCCCGCTGCACCCATATAAAGACAGAGCCTACTCCAGGAGGATGCTAGGTGTGAGCACAGAGTACCTAGGATGGGGAAAGGGGCTGTGGAAAGGGATCTGGCCCATCTCCAGGAATTCACAGCACTTCCTCTCTGAGAATTTCTAAACTTCCCTTCTTCCTGCTGGGCTCACTGACGCCACTGAAGCAAAGGTTATCTCCGTCGCTCTGTGCCGGGCTCTGCCACTCACAAACCGCTTTTCTCTTTTCTAAAGGATGAGTCTCGAATTAAGGCCACTGTGGTCGACGTGAAGCCCGTGGACTACAGAGACTACAGCAGAAGGCTGATCATGAACATCAGGAAGAGCATCTGATGTGAGCAAGCACCGCTGGCGGCCAGACTTGGAGAGCGAAGAACGGAAATAGAATGGCTTCCTTCCCACCCCCGTGCCACAGCTCCACAATGAAGATCCTCTAGGGGAGACTGGCAGTCTGTCTGGGCCCTCCTGAGACTCATCGATAGGCAAAAGACAGTGTGCTCAGAGGCTGTGTGTAAACCAGCCAGCTTTCAGCCGCCACGTAGCAGGGCAGCAGTCCCTCCTGTCTTCCAGCTTTGCTGGATTTAATAAAATTTTGTTATCTTCAAACAGGAATTATGCCACAAGTCATTGACCCTACTCTGGATAACAAGGCAAATTATGTAATCTGGAGTTTGCTTTTCCAGTGGTGGCACCTTTTTGTCTTGGGTTCCTCCTGGGGGGAATAAGAGTGGGAGAGAAGCCAGGTGTTTAGAAGGGTGTGTCTGCCTGAAATCAAAGGCTCGATTTTGCAGAGGTACCACCACGTGGTTGTTAATACTTGGATTGGCAAAAAGGTAGAATTATTAATCAAAGGCCTATCGTTAATATCTGAATATCCTTCCTTCAGGGTTTAATGGGTTTAATTGACTGAGTCAGATGAATCTGATATTAATCAAAATTGTCTCTTCTGAGGACAGCTGATAAGCATTGACTTGCTGTCCCCGTAGGGAAAAGCAAACCCCAAATTGCATAATTTACCTCATTATCCACAGAGTGGGGTCAGTTACATGTGACATAATTCCTGTTCGAAGATAACAAAATCTTAGTAAATCCGACAAAGCCTGAAGACAGAAGCGGCACTGGGACATCCAGGCTGCTACAGAGCATTGCCCCGAGTTTCCACTCAGTTAACGTTCGTTTGGTTGCCAGACGGACCTGTACCTGTATTAAAGCTATGTTAAATAGAATTTAAGAAAGAAGCCCTTTGTTTCCCTTGCTTTGTTTGAATAAACAATATATATCTCTGAATCCCACTTTCTTTGACTGTAAAGGGTTCTTGTAACTGGAAAGCAATTAATTAGCCTTCATCATAAATATTCACTCGGGAAAGATGTTAACTCATTACAAACTCAGAGATTAGACTGCGGCCTGGAGAGCATTCTCACTAGTGTTTGCAACCCTGAAATGCATCTTGAAGTGAATGAAAACACAAAAGGAAAAGCCATTGAGCCCGGGAGTGCTGAGGATCTGGCCTTTGGGGTTGTATTGATGTTTACACGACAGCCTAACACCAAGCTTTGAAATGTGGAGACAGTGAGCGAGGAAGAAAACAGTCATTATGCTGCGAGGCTTTTCATTCGGCAAGAGCGTGCTTGCTCAGTGTGTTCCTAATCATATTAATTATCTCTGGCTGCTGCAGCCCACCTCTTGTCATCTGCTGCACATCTCTGCCAGGATCCAGGCAGCATTGCAGTCCCCTGCAGCCGCAGGCCTGGCTTTTAATGTGTGCACTTAAGCTTGTGGTGGCTTCGTGGAGCCGAGGGGCCACGGCACCCCATGTTGTAGTTGCTTTTCTTGTTGCTATGACAGAATACCTGTCAAAAGCAAGTTGCCGGAGGAATGGCTGCTTCTGGCTCACAGTTTGAGGGTGGCATCCGTCATGGTGGAGAAGGTAGGGGACAGTAACAGTTCTTGACATGGCAGCCAGTCACATTGTCACCTCGGTGAACGCTAGTGCTTAGCTCACTTTCAGCCTCTGTGTGTGTGTGTGTGTGTGTGTGTGTGTGTGTGTGTGTGTGTGTGTGTGTATGAGAGAGAGAGAGAGAGAGAGAGAGAGAGAGAGAGAGAGAGAGAGAGAACTGTCCACTGTCTTCTCACTGTCCTGGAGCTTGATATTGGAGTTAGTCTAGCTGACCAGCAAATGCCAGGGCTCGGGCTGTGCTCCTAACACTTAGAAACACTACCCTTCTCTTTTCTTTATTCAGTCTGGACCCCTGGGCCATCCATGGGTGTCACTCATACTCAGTCAGGGTGGGGCTTTAGTTGATTAAATCTCTGGATTGGTCCTCACAGAGCAGCCTCCCAGATTACTTTAAACCCAGCTATGTGGATTTGGATTGATGCACTCTGTCTGCCCTGTTGGGTTTCTCCTATCTGTTTTGTCCTGTTTTTGAGATACCATCTTCCCTATGTAACTCAAGCAGGTCTCAGGCTTCAGCTTCCTTCCTTTGCCTCTTACACACTAGAAATACAGGCATCTACCATCATACCCAGCCTGTTTGTTTTGTTGGGGCAGAGTCTTAAAGTGGGTAGCTTCAAGCTTACATTTTATAGCCCAAGCTACCTTGAAGCCATGATCCTCCTGTTTCTGTCTCCCAGCTGTTGATATCACAGCCCTGTACTACATCTCTAGCTCTTAGCTGTTGGCATCTTTGGTGGATGGCTCACCTCGCTCAGAACAGACAGACTGACTTTGATTGAGGCTCACTGGTTTAGGAGACACCCATCCTTACCCTTTCCTAATCTTAGGAGATAAGAATTGAGTTACAGTTGATTCTCTGGCTGAAGCCTTGACAATTTTTATGGAGCTTCTATCTGACCTTGCTTACAAAGCATTGACTAGAAAATCACAGTGTTCAGTGCTGTTCGAGATTGACAAATTGCAGGTTAGAGATGGTGATCTAGCTTTTCAGTCCAGTAACTGGTCTTTGATATCTCCTGCTCCCAACATTCCATCCTCTCCCCGGTGCGATTCGGAGGGCTAGTGAGCAGGAATGTCGTCTGAGGTCGCAGAGCCAGTCCCCACACCTCACCGACCACGTCAGCAAATCTAGCACAGCTGCGTGTAGAAACCCGTGGGGAGTGGAAGAGATGGGCTCCCTCGTGGGATGATGTTTAACAGATTTCCCTACTCAAAAATCAGATCACCAGCCGGGCTGCCTTGGAAATTGGTTCCACTGTTAACGCCTGTGGTCCCAAAGGACTGCCTAAGTAGATTCTGGCCCACAGTTCTTTGAATTCTCTTGGACACATTTTGCCTTAAAACGCTGTTCCTGTTCTGATTCTCATCTGTCACTTACAGATCAATGCTTATTTTGCATCCACCATGACACCAGTGTTAAGCATTGGGGGGGTGGGGGCGAGCTCTAATCATTTTGCCTTTATTTTAAATAGTTTCTGAATTCCCTCCAGTCTCTTTGTAAAAGAGGCAGAAAAATGAAGGCAGGGATCTGATTTCTGTCCATATTTCCAGTGTTTTATGCCTTCCATTAAACCCTTGCTAATCTCTAGTGTGCTGTTCTGACTTTTTTTGAACTACAGGGTCAAATTGTTCCCCCTCCTCTCCCCACCATTTTTTTCCCTGAATGATCTCTTCGAAAAGTATAAATAATATTGATCGTGGTATTTAATACGCTAATGAAACCCATGGCTATTGACTACATAATTAATATACTGTCGAAAAGTGAAGTTTGGCAGCCCCATGTCTAAAGGTTTATATTGACTTGTGTTCCTTTAGTGATCTGCCTGCCAAGGACTTATTTATAGAAAAAGAAACTCAGCCTCTCTCTCCTTTGCACTTGTTACAAGGGCTGCTCTGTCCCTCTTAGGTTGATGGGTCTTCATCTCTAAGACAGGTTTGTGTGAGCGTCTCTCCTTTTCTTCCTAGTGTGGTTGTAACCTGAGTCTCAACCTACTCTGTAGTTCGTAGTCTTGATAAGCCACTGATTCTTGGCTTTTTTTAAAGCACACTTGGAAATAATTGTTTTCTCTAAGACAGAGGGCCATTTTGGAGTCACAAAGACCCTTTCACGGGGTCACCTAAGGTCATTTATAATGCAGATATTTACATTACACTCATAACAGCAGCACAGTTGCAGGGATGAAGTAGCAACGAAATAATTCTACGGCTGGGGGGGTCACTACAACACGAGGAACTGTATTAAAGGGCCACAGAAAGTTGAGAACCACTGCTCTAGGAGAACAGAGTTCTGGTGTTTTTATTTGTTCAAGAGGTGGGGACGTGGCCTTACCAAATGAGTTCAAGTTGACACTAAATCCTGTTGGTGTTCATTAAAGGGAAGGGGGCCGTCAGGGCATCAGATCTTTATACACAAGTAACCCACCATCACTGCAGAAAGCCAAGAGAAACCAGCCAGCCCTGGTCGCATGCCCTAGGGATCCTATCTCCTAGAGGCAGAGGCAGGGGGAAGGCAAGCTCAAGACCAGTCCTTGTGATTTAATGAGACCTTGTCTTAAGTGAATAGATGACACAAAGAGGACTGAGACATGTCAGTGATGTTCAGTTCCCACTACCACATGAATGAAGAAAAGAAAGGAAGGAAGGAAGGAAGGAAGGAAGGAAGGAAGGAAGGAAGGAAGGGAGAGAGAGAGAGAGAGAGAGAGAGAGAGAGAGAGAGAGAGAGAGAGAGAGAGAGAAAGAAAGAAAGAAAGAAAGAAAGAAAGAAAGAAAGAAAGAAAGAGATTAACCAAAGTCACCCCCAATCCCAAGCAGCCGGCCACAGCCCTTGCTTAGCTGGCTGCCACACAGTTATCTTTCATTGCTGTGATAAGACACCACAACTGAGAGTGACGTAAGAGTCTGTGGCTTAGGGTTCTAGAGGGCCAGGTGTCCATAATGGCAGGGGAAACATGGCTACAGGAACCTAAGAGATCACATCTTGGCTGCACGCACAAAGGAAGCAGAGTTAACTGGAAGGGGAGCAAAGCTACAAACTCTCAAGGCCCACACCCAGTGACATTCTTCCTCCTGCAAGACTGCACCCCACTAAGTGTTCCACAGCCTCCTCAAACAGTGCCACCAACCAGGCACCATGTGTGCAGATGTGTGAGGTCTCAGGGGACAGTCCTCATTCATACCTCCACACATAAGAGTGTATAAATAGAGGTTGTGGGTGTGGCTCGGTGGTAGAGAGCCTTGCCAGGCATGCATGAGGTCCTGGGTTATCACCCTAGCACTACATGAAAGACCTTGGGATTATAACTTGTATACCCTCCTGTAACACTTAGCACTCCAGAATAAGCATCTTTTTTATTTCAATAAAAGTGGCTCTGGGTCGCTTCAAGTGGGTTTGGCTGTACGGATGTGTAAATTTATGGGGCTGAATCACTCTTGCCAGCTGCTGCGTCTACTTTTTGGCTCCTTAGCATACGCCTGGGTTCTTCTGATGGGTCTGAGCCGTGCTTTGCAGCGCTGAAAGTACATTCAGGTGCTTCTGTGGGGGGTCTCTGTTGCCCCATCCAGCTCTAAGCCGCTAAGCCTGTAGCCAGGCAGATCTGTTTACCTTGGAAACAGGTAAATAGAGTAATGCAGGGAGAATGGGGAAGGAGGCACTGGGGCCACCCTTGAGTTTATCCCACTTAGTTCTTGGACACAGGTTGTGGCCACCGAGACCTAAAATCTCCTAGCTATACCTGTGACGGGGTTCTGATTCATGGGGTAAAGGGCAGTCAGTGGCCTCCAAGGCCTCACACCCCAACAGGATGTGGATCAAGAAAACTGTTTTTGGTTTCGAGACAGCTTCTAGCCTTGCCTAGCCTCCAAAGATGCAACCTTCTTTCTGCCTCTGCCCTCTGCCCTCTGCCCTCTGCCCTCTGCCCTCTGCCCTCTGCCCTCTGCCTCGTCCAGTGTGGGGGTTACAGTCACGCAGCGCCATGCGCAGCTAAATCAAGACATCTTGTCCCCCAAAACTCTGAGCAGGGCCCAGTAGTCGTCACAGTAAAATCTAACCTCACTTGATGTCACTGGAGACTGGCATCAACAAGGACTCAAGGGACAAGTTGGGTGGGGGTAAGAGGTTAAGACATAGGCTGTAGTCATGATCTGGGTCCACATGGGTACCTAACTCACCCTGCACTGATTGTTGAAGCAACATAGAAACCATGTTGGGAAGATGGTGTTGATGGTGGACGGTCCCTGTGTGAGAAGTGCTTGGCCATGGGTAGCCTAAGCGGTCCTTGTTTATATTAACTCTCCAGGCCCCTTGAAGACTTATCATTTGAGCCTGTGACCTGGAGCTGGCCTTGGGAGTATATTTGAGACTTGGAACCACCCACCCTTACCTGGCTATCTCACAACCTTTCTTTGTTACCAGTAACCTGCACTACTCCTCAGCTGTTAATAAATCTCAATGTATAATTCTCAAGAAAATACTCACTGTTGCAGCCTCGAGTAAACCACCCAGAAGCCCCTGATCTCACCTGCCCCGTGTGAAATATTTATAGTCAACTCAAAAGTGATTGTGTAAACTTTTAATAATGGCCATTCTTCCAAAACTACCTGCTCCCTAGTGAATTACCCGGTCGGTAATTGGAAGTTTGTGCCGTCATTAAAAATGACAGCTTCTTCAGATAGCTTGCTCGGAGCTTGTAAAATGCAGATAACCCAGCCTATATTTAACTTGTGTGCGGTGCAGCTTCCTTTCGG
Source organism: Grammomys surdaster (assembly GCF_004785775.1). Lineage (NCBI taxonomy): Eukaryota > Metazoa > Chordata > Mammalia > Rodentia > Muridae > Grammomys > Grammomys surdaster. Next base: position 7,606,615 of record NW_021621078.1, read on the forward strand.
TGGTTAGGTAACCAACTGACGACGGGCTGGTGTCTGTGAAAACTGGAGCCTCTGGCTGCAAGGAGCCAAGGCCCTACTCACGAATGCCCCGCCTCCAGATGGGGCCGGAGCAGCCAGACTTTAAAAAAAAAAAATGAAGTTCCGATTGGACTCTTGTCTGTTCTCACCATTGACACTGCTGCTCATAGGGAGGTTTATTTATATCTTCAGTCAGCTGTGGTGCAGAGGTCATTTCTATTGGCCTAAAATTTTAGAGGCTTATGGGCTTGCCTAGGGAAGCTGATCTCCCCTAAAGATAGGCTTGGAGTGCAGGGCTAGCCTTCTGCAGATACAATCGTTCTCTTGCTCTCCCCTCCCCCACCACTTCTACCCCCGGCCTCCTGCACTGTTTGTTTAAAATCTGAATAGTTTTATAAGATACATCTCCATAAGCGAGCTCTCTTCAGATGGGCTAGCCAGGCAGCAAGCCTTCCATAAATGACCCACTAATTAAGAAAACAAAAAATAAAATGGTTTGCCCAGCTTAGCCATGTTTCAAAACTCCGATCAATTCAGAAGATGGCACCATCCTCCTTCATAGCCGAGATATTTATATTCTTTTGTCTCACATCCGAGTTAACCTAGCAATTGGGGTGTTGGCTGGTGTCCCCATTCCTGTCTCACGCTCTTAAGAGGAGATTTGTTCCCATGGACTTTTCTTTCTGTGAGAAAATCCTTATTAAAGTTACTCTTGAAGGATCAGACCCACGCCAAGCCTTCCTGGTTGAAAGCCCGGCTGTGGGAAAGCAGGTCCATTTGCAGTGTAGGCACGCACAAGCTTTCCGGGAAGACGCCTGTCAGTCAAATGGGGCTCATGGCGTGAGGGCCTGAGCCGAGCGCTCAGGGCTCTATCTGAGGACGAATTGAAGGTGTTAGCAGGCTTAACTGGGCTGCATCACCCACGGCCTATGTGCACAGCCGTATGCTGCACGTGCTCCTAATGGAACCTTTAGCTCCCAGAGCCAAGACTCATTTTGTGTGTTATTAAAGTGCGGGTGACTAGGAGATGCAGAGTCCTCTTAATTAGAGAGCAACATTCCTGCATAGTAGCAGTGTTCCGTTCATGGCGTAATTGTCACAGCAAATTACCAGTTAGGTTAAATATTGAGCTGGTAACTCTTGGAGCTTCAACTATTTGCTCCACCCTCCCAGCCCCATCCCTCCCTGTCCTCGCCGTCACCTGCTAGCCTGCACTTCTAACTTGATCTTCTGCCAAGTGGCAGCTTTTAAGTGAGGCTTAGAGAAGATACACTTTACAGCAGGAGCAATAAATCTGGCTTTGGGCGAGTTATAAGATGCCAGGAACATCTGAAGGAAGGGTGGGTGCAATTTTTGCTTGGTGCGTGGTGGGGGAGGGGGCGGTTGCTGGGTCATCTGAGTCCAACTATAAAGCTACCAGGTCCCTCAGTATATCTAACCTGGGTGTCTCCCATGTGAGACGCTACAAGAAATGTAAAGGAAATAGAAAATGTGGTTCCTTCTCTGAGTTTTAATCCAAGAGGAGCGGGCTCACCAGCAGAACACTGATAAACAAGTAGTTCCAAGGAGCCTAAGCATGTGGTGTGAGAGAGTCCAGTGGAGGGGTTTGCAAATTACCAGCTGCCATTGTGAAGACGCAAGACTAGTGCATAGGCAGGGGAAAGCGAAGCCCATTTCAAACCAGGCGGGCTTACTGAGCAGGAGATTGTGAGTCAGGTACAGGAGAGACCGGTGGAATTGAGTGGTGGGTCTCTGTAGAGAAATAATAAATGAGATTGCTGAGGGCCAGGAGAATGGCCTAGACCTTGATTTCTTTGGGGCTTAATACTTAAGCCCTATGGAATTCAGGTCTCTATGAGCGTCCTTTGTCATTAATTGGCCTTTTGGTAGATGGTTGAGCTGGTGTTCTTGCAAGCCAGGTACACAGGCAGATTGCTCCAGTGCCGTTGCCTCTGCTTCAACAGCTAAATCGCAGAGGCAATCCTGCAGGGGATGTTATTGGAGAGTTGTACACTCAATTCCTCACAAGCTTCATGCTGGGCTGCTCATTTCCTTTGGACAGAGATAGACCGGCTCCCTCTCCTGTTGATGGAATGAAAATTCTCTTGCATTATGGCTCATGTGATAACTTTGGTGGCGGTGGTGTGGGATAACGAAGAGTCTCTTAATGGCTCTAGTTAAACCCGGTAATATCACTCTGTCAGACTTCAGCTGACTGTGGGAATCCAGCCTACTTTTATATTCCTAAATGTCTAAGACCCGCCATGGGCATCTTCAAAGCGCTAATAAGGAGGCAGCCCTCATCTGTCTATTTCTGGGAGTGTACCTATAAACCGGTGCTCATTTCTTGATCCCAGAATTGTGCCTCTTCCGAATACAGTTCCCCAGCCCAAGGTTAGCTTCTGCCCACAGACTTGGGCTGCAGAAATGGTTTCCTGGCCCACCTCAGGCTTTCCAGCCACTGGCATGCTGCTATAGCACCCCCAAAGGAAGAGAACTCATTTTATTCTGGAAAAGGGGGAAATGAATTTGCTTCAGGAACTGCCTAGGCCTAATTACTCTGCAAGCAGGGTTTACTGTAGAAAGCGCATGTGCACGCGTCTGCTGGAGGGTGCATGCGTGTGCCTGAGCTGCACAGACTTGCTCTCTCAGTGATGGCCGCTGTGCGCTCCTGGTGATCTACCTCTCTCTTTAGGATGACTGGTGGACAAGACCACCTTGCAAACCCAGAAAACTCACCACATTGGTTCCCAGATGAAGAAGTAGCCAAGCAGGGTGGGATGAGCAAGGGTACTTGTCCATCCATATATTTGGAAAAATCAGGAAATGGGGGCCACGAGTTGAGGGAGAGGAAATGGGAACGAGGGAGTAAGACTCAGGAGGGAAAGAGGTCATTCTAACCTAAATCAAATAGTGCAGACGAGAATTATGAACATCGATAAGAGAGCAATGATTCGGCAGCCAGAACTACAAGACCATGACAAACGGCTCTCTGGAGAAACGGGGCCGCTTCCTCGCCTGGAAGTCAGGGAAGGGGTCTCTCCACCAACCCAGGGCTGGAGGCAGCGCCTGTGGCTGCCTAATTTAGCCTGGAAGTTAAAATCGCTGAAGCAGTTTATAGAAACAGCAGAGTGAGCTGCAGCGCACAATCAGTAGGCAGGATCCAAGACGATGGCATAAATGTTTCAAATGTGCTCAGGGTAATTAGTTTTGAATTACCATGTGCATATTTTAAACATTTAAATGATCATCCCAGGTTTTCGAAAACAGTTTCACGAAGCTTGATGTCGCTCCCCCTCCCAGCGCGGCCTCCCCAAGGGAGAGCATAGTGCGACTGTGCTGGGACTGAGCCAGGTGAAGCAGAGCTGTTCTGCGGCTCCAGCCGGAATTGGTGAGCGGCGGGAGCCGCACTAAACCCTCGGATAAAGGCGGATTAGGCCTCAGCCCTGGGTCTTGGTGCAGCTGGCTCGCCCTGGCCGTTCCTTCCTCAAGCCAATGTCAGCTGTGCCAGTTTTCCAAAACGATTGGTTCAGCCTTTAAGTTTTCCATTGTGCATGAAAATGCAATTCCATTTTGAACACACACACACACCGCACCCTCCGTTTCTCTGCCCATACCATTTTATGAAGCCTCAGACCGCTGGGAAACTTGAAAATTTGACCAACCAAGTAGGAAATGCGTTTTGATGTTTTAAAACAATGATCTTGTCCTCTGGTCTCCGGGGGCCAAAAAACCTTGGGGTCAGTCCTCCCGGCAGGCAAGCAACAATATCTAAATCCCTGATTCAAGAAAGCAGTGAGAAGGGCCATGCTATCATTCGCTAGGACTTTCCTTGTCTGCAGGAGTCCAGAAGTCTTTGAGGGCAATCCACTCTGGTATCTTACAGAGCCCCTTTCAACCTCAGGAAAGAAACTGTTTAAAGTCTGTAACTTTAGGTACCTGAATTTAGAACAGCCGCTAGGACAATGCTGCCCCACTGCCTTCTCTCCCTGTAATACACGGTTTCTCCAGCAGGTGGAGCTGGGAGATAAAAACTATGAGCCTGTGCCGGGTTCCTTTGAGTAGGCGCTATCTCTGCTGAGATCCTGATTGAATGAAAATTGTTCATTATGCAAACTGTCTGGTTCAGTACACAGAGGCAGCCCCCAGGCGCAAACCCCAAGTAGTCGCTTTTTTTTCTCCCCAGATTAAAACATATGAACTGCTTTGATGTAATCTTATAACAAAGCCTAATAGAAATTTTATTTCTTCTGAAGTTGCCTGTCATTTCTTATTGCCCCCCTTCATCTGTCCTATTAATACCCTTACAGTCAAGGATATGCTGCTCCGGGTCTAGACTGTGTCTGCAGATGAGAACAGTGTGTTTTCCTCTACAATGGACTGAGGTATTTAAATATAGCTACACTGCTTTGGATATGTTTAATCTCCTGGTTTTTGCCCCCACCCCCACCCCCATTGCTATTTATCATTTTAATGGAATGCTACAGAGTGCCACATTATGCAATGTGTTTAAATTGATAAATTATATTAGAAAAATATCGGATGGGGGTTCTTAATGGTAAGTGGGTTTTTGTGGAAATATTTCCTCATTAGTAGATCAGCTCCTTGCAGGGTAGAAATTCTAAGGATTTGGGAATAAGCTATATTTATGACCTATTTGGCTAATTAAAATTAAAGCATAATTTTAGCATGAAGTTCCTGCAAGACTTTGCAGAGAGGGTGGAGAAAGAAACTTGCCCAAATCCTGTTACTTTTAAATGTCAGTTGCCATAACAACTTCGCATGAGCCATATTTTTTTCACTTGAACATTCCTTTTAGGATTCGGTTGCTATAATAATTTGCCTCAGCTCTTTTTAGGAGGCATATTTTCCTATTTTCCTTTTGTGATCATTTCAAAGCTTTCATTACTGTAACAAAAAAAAAAAAAAAACCAAAAAAAAAAAAAACCGATGACCATGTAAACCTCAACTCTCCATTTTTCCATGTGAAGACCAGAATGGTCCCCAAAATAGAAATGTGGTCTATGGAGAATTCCTTTCCAGGGCGGGTTCTCTAGCCCAGAGGGGAGGCAGTGCTCTAGGGAGCCATTGTTGTAGAAGCCAACTCCTTCTGGCTGGGAATGATTAAACCCACAGATTTGGGGTTTTTTCTTCTTCTTTTTCTTTTTGAGACAGCATCTCATTCTATAGCTCAGGACTCAACACAAAAATCTCCCTGCCTCTGCCATCTGAGTGCCAAGATCATCACTGACATGAGCCACCACATCCCAACAGGATTTGTAAAAATTGTTTCCTATGTGTTTTGCCTGCATGTATGTTTGCAGCACATGTGTTCTTGGTTCCTGAAAAGGCCAGAAGAGGGCAACAGATCCCCCCTAGGACTTGAGTTATAGAGGACTATGAGCCACCATGTGAGTGCTAGGAATGGAACCTGGGTCCTCTGGAAGAGCAGCTAGTGCTCCAACCTCCTCGACAGATTTTTTTTTTTCTTTTAAAGCATGACTATTAAGTTTTTCTGTGTATCGGATTTTGGGTTCTGATGGATATTGAACTCAGGACTCTACACGTTCTAGTACAGCGCTTGCCTCTGAGTTGATACCAACCTGGTTCCCCGGGCATTTTGCATTAGGCAAGGACCAGACCAATCCTCTCAAGAAAAGATGAGTTGTTTCACCTCTGAAGGCCCACTGACATATTGTTTGGCAGATCCAGTGGTTCTTGATCACTGAATGGAACAATGCCCAAAGTACTTACTTAAAAGCAATGTGGCAGCAGAGTGAAGTCCAGCACCTTCCTTCTAAAGAGTGGCTGCTAACCTTAATTAGACACTATGACCTTGGAGAAGCACCTGTGACTGGGACCTGTTCTGGCCACAGGCATGCTATAGTCAACGAGCCCTGTCAGCCCTCCAGACTCTGTAAAGCAGCTGTCATTGCTGAGAGCATACCTGCGGTCTGAAGAAAGGGAAGGACATTTCATTTTCAGGTTTGTGGCTCCACCTATGAGGTGGAGCTTGGCTGCTCCTGCTGGTCTCCTGTGTCCGAGGCCAAATCTGTAATCAAGTTTAGTGACACACTGGCTATCCTTGTTCATATCAGGGTTGTCTATCTCCCTCTGCTGTCTTTTCCCCTCCCTTCCCAACAATGGTGGATTTTGAGTAGCCATTCCTTGTGTTTATTTTTTAACATTTACCCACTTATTGTGATGGACACATTCATGCATGGGCCATGGCATGTGTGTGGAGTTCAGAAGACAATGTTCAAGAGTTAGTTCTTTCCTTCTACCATATTGCTCCAGGGATCAAACTCAGGTCATCAGACTAGGATTTAACAGCAAGTGATTTAACACATTGAAGCATCTCCCTGGCCCCTCCTGTTTTGTTCAGACAAAACTTCATGTTGCCCAAGCTAGTTTTGAACTCACTATAAGTGCAAGGATAACCTTGAACTTCTGATCTCCTGGTGCCTTTATACCTCCATACCATGCTTACACTGTGCTGAAGACAGGAATATGCTGCCACAAGGGGCTTGTGCCTGTGCTGAAGATCAAATCCAGAGCTTCATGTGTGCTTGGTGAGCATGCCTCTAACTGAGCAACATCTCTAGCCTCCGTGGCGGTTTCTTTTCAAGCCTGAAACTGATTTGCTCAGAGGGACTTCTGTAGGAAGGGTAGTCGAGGGAAAGAGGCTACATGGTGAGTGAGCTTCCTGCCTCAGTCCTTGGAACCCATCTCGTCTCCTGCCATCCTGTACTGTGAGGATGCATCTATTTTTTCTACTTCAAAGGAGGGAAGTGAAGAGAGGCCACAATGATTTGTAAAGAGAAAACACAAACCCTTCTGTAATTGTGCAGGAGATGATAGTCACAGTAGTGCCCCCTTTCCCACAGGGTCTGCCCTCTGTGCAGTTATCCAAGGTCAGCTGGAGTCTGAAAATATCAAATGACAAACTCCAGAAATCACAAGCAAGTTCTCATCTCACGCTGCCCTGAGAGACACTTAAACGCAAGCACTGGAGTGCCGCAGTGGGCTAAGATGGGGCCTCAGTGACCACCAAGCATCTGGGCAGCACTCCACGGACAGCCTGGGAAGGGATAGTGTGGAGCACTGTGGGACTGGATTGTGTTACTAGGAAAGACTTCCCAGGGGCAATAAATAGTTGCCTAATACTAGGTCACAGTGTCTACATCATCTGCTTCATCTCGTCATGGGGACACTGGGTCATGCAAGAAGTCAGACACCAGACAGGAAGGGTAGCTTTTAGAACATGTTGTTATGGTTGTGTCATTATAGTCGATCTCTTTCTGTGCTGGATTTAAAAATCCGATGTTTAAAATGATTTTCATTTTTATGTATATAGGTGTTTGTGCACCACATGCATGCCTGTTGACCAAAGAGACCAGTAGAGGTTGTCATATTCCCTGGAACTAGAGTTACAGACACTTGGGAGCTGCCATGTGTGTGCTGGGAATCAAACCCAGGTCCTCTGGAAAAGCAGCACTATTGACCACTCTCTCCAGCCCATGATGGCTTGCTTGCTTGCTTGATTGACTTAGAAGTGGTGTCTCTGTGTGTAGGGCTAGCTGTTCTGGAACTTACATTGTAGATCAGGCTGAGCTTGAAGTCATAGAGATCTGTTCGTCTCTGCCTCCCAGATGCTGGGACTAAACGTATGCACCAGCAGGCCCAGCTGAATTTGATTTTTATAATAGGTATGTATGTGACAAAACAGAACATGTATGGACCCAGTATTGTCCACAGTTGCTCTGTTTTTGTTTATTTTCGAGTCAAAGTCTTATGCAGCCCAAGATAACCTTGAATTATTTCCCAGTACTTTTTTCCAAGACAGGGTTTCTCTGTGTAGCCTTGGCTGTCTTAGAACTCAGTCTGTAGACCAGGCTGGCCTCTAATTCACAGATTCATCTGTTTCTGCCTCTCAAGTGCTAGGATTAAGGGTGTGCCCCACCACTACCCACCTGACCTTTAACTGATCTTTCTGCCTCTACCTCCCAAGTACTTCGATCCTAGGCATCTACCACCAGGCCTTGTTGTAGGATGCTAGATCTCAAGTCCAGGGCCTCATGCTTGCTAGGCAAGAACTCTACTAACTGAGCTATATCCACAGTCGCCGTGGGAGGCTGTCGAACAGACCCTGCCCCCCATAAAAAGGATGACTACTATATTTTCTCCTGGGGCAAGCAACCTTTGGAACTCAGAGGTCACAAGGGAAGGAATCAACTGGACTGAAGCATGAGTTGCTCTTTTCAGACCCGGCAGTGTGCTTTGGAAGAGACTTTGATGAAGGTCTGTATCTGTTTGGGATGTTCAACATTTTGATTGTTCCGTACACGTCCACTGAAATGTAATACTTGACATTTCTCAAGAACCAGTTGTGTAGGATTTTTTTTTTTAAACCAAGTGTAACTGAACTATATGTTCAGGGAAATGGAAATAAAACATTGCTTAGTTTAGACATGAAGCTGGCTTCCACTTCATCCTCACCCTGCTTTGAGGACATCCATCTTCTCCCCACTTCCTCGCCCCTGAGCTTAGGAGGTGGGCCTCCCTCCTCCCACTATGCATGAGAGGGAGACAGGCAGAAATAGAGTGAGAATTCTTTGGCCAAGCAAGCCTGCCTGTGTTCAAATTCCACACCTTTCTCCACACGACTGTAGAATTTACCTGAGGGCAAAACAGGGATGATATTCCTGCCTGTCTTGTAGCCTCTTGCAAGGGTTAGACTTAACACCCAGCAAGCACTGAGCCTAAAAGCAGGGTACATTTCAAAAAAAGCACTGCCGACTGTTAACTCTGCTCTGAAGGACAAGACTCCTCTTGGTGGATCTGGCCCAGCTGCAGTTCCAGGAACCACTGCAGGGCTATTTTCACAACCTCAACTGATTAGCATGAGGCAGCTTCTGGAGCCTGCTGGTGACTTTCATTTCAAGGGCCCCCAAAGGCCAATCTGGGACAGCAATGGCCTTGCTCTGGGACAGTGAGTGGACAGTGCAGCAGCTAGGCTAGTTCTGACTCAGCCTAAGAGAGTGGTTTTCTAATGATCAGAAGCAACCAACAACATAATAGGTTCTATCTATCTATCTATCTATCTATCTATCTATCTATCTATCTATGTATGTGTATGAAAGAGACAGAGACAGAGAGAGACTCTTATTGTATATAGCCCAGGCTGGTTTTTGTTTCCTCTTCAGTCTCCCAAGTGCTGGGATATGGGTATATGCCACCACACCTGTCTTAATAGGTTGCTTTAGATTATAATGGTTATCCATTTAGAAAAGGCTACAGTTCTCTGTGAGCTCGAGGCCAGCCTGGTCTACAGAGCAAGTTCCAGGAAAGCCAGGACTACACAGAGAAACCCTCTTAGAAAGAAAGAGAAAGAGAGGGAGAGAGAGAGAGAGAGAGAGAGAGAGAGAGGGAGGGAGAGAGGGAGAGA
>NW_021621078.1:7616180-7618233 GCF_004785775.1 Grammomys surdaster
GGGAGGGAGGGAGAGAGAGAGAGAGAGAGAGAGAGAGAGAGAGAGAGAGAGAAGAAGCCAAACACCATGGATCCAGTGTAATCCCAGTATTTAGGAGGCCGAAGTAGGAGGATTCTGAGTTTGAGGCTAATACATGCCATCTAGGAAGACATTGTCTCAAAGAAGAAAGAAAGAAAGGCTGGGGATATACTCAAGTCGGTAGCGTGCTTACCTAGTATGCATGGAGTCTGGGGCTTGAATCCCAGTCTCAAATAAAACTGGGATATGATGGCTCACACCTGCCCCGGAGACTCTGGAGGTGGAGGTAAGAAAGGATCAGAAGTTCAAAGTCATCCTCAGTTACATAGTGAGTTGAAGGCCAGCCTGGGCTACATCTCAGAAGAAGAAAAACTAGGAGTAAGATGGAGAGGAGAAAAAGGAATGAAGACAGTCAAACCTTTATAGAGCCTCACTTGGTCCTTGTAACCACCAGTTTTAGGTGAGATACAATGTTCTAGGTCTCAGTGGTTTTTCAGCACTTGCCTTTGGGTCCCTCTTCCCCAGGACAGCTTGTGGGCACAGTGCCCTGCTGAGACCTGCCTCTCTAAAAATCACCTCAGAGAAAAGGGTTTCGGGGCTGAGTAGCACTCTGGAAGAGGAAAATGGTTTTGGAAGATGTGGCTCTGCAGATCCAAAGTCATCGGCGCCCTATAAGAACCACTGGGGGCAGGGAACTCAGTGGAAGTCTGAGCAGATACGGCAAGTCTGTCCTGAAGACAAATCTCCAGATGGCTCTGTCACATAGTGCGCTGGATGGTGGCTCCTCAAAAATAAGTCTAGAACCTGTGAGGTGACCTCACATGAAAAATAGGTCTTTTCAGATGTAATTATGTTAAATATCTCGAGACAAGATCATCTTGATGTAGAGTGTCCTGTGCGTTTGATGACACGTGTCCTTAGAGAACGGGGAGACGGACACAGACGGTGAATTACAGGTATGAGGCTTCCACGGATCACAGGTTGTCTGCAGCCCTACAAGTTAAGAGACAGATTCTCCCTCAGAATTTATTTATTTATTTATTTATTATTATTATTTTTTTTTTTTTGGTTTGGTTTTTCGAGACAGGGTTTCTCTGTGTAGCCCTGGCTGTCCTGGAACTCACTCGGTAGACCAGGCTGGCCTTGAACTCAGAAATCCGCCTGCTTCTGCCTCCCAAGTGCTGGGATTAAAGGCATGCGCCACCACCGCCCGGCAGAATTTCTTTCTTTAAAGTAAGTGTGTGTGTGTGTGTGTGTGTGTGTGTGTGTCTGTCTGTCTGTCTGTCTGTCCAAAGAAGACAGCTTTGGATCTCTGAAGTCATTGTCATTTGTAAGCCACCCAACATGGCAGCTAGGAACAGAACTCAGGTCTTCTGGAAGATCAGAAAGCACACTTAACTACTGGGCCATTTCTATAGCCCTTCCCTTGGAGTAATTAAATAGCATGCTAACCTGTGGACCATAAATGTGTCCCTCAATAGCTCTGAATGCAGCCCAACACATCTGCAGACCACAGCATCAAGTCACAAAGGTTGAACACCTGAGAACCACCCCTGCCACAACCTTGAGCTAGATTTCTCATCTCAATAGCATGGATTTCTGTCTGTAGTTTTCCTCTACTCTGCTTGAGACCATTTAGCTGGGCAGCCATAGGAACCTCAGATAGCCTGTCCCTCTGCCATCTTGAATTCTCTCTGGTTGGGCCGACCAGGGGGATCCATTGTATCTGCTGGCACTGGGATTCCTGGCTCTCAGATAGAATCTTCATCTCTTTACCCAGTTCTTTACACTCCTTTACCCTTGAATGCCTCCTGCTCTTGGCTTGCTTCCAGTCAGGTATGACCACATTGTGTTTGGTGCCTGGTCCCTATCACTCGGCGACATCTCAGCAGCAGCAACAGGGAACACAAGGCCATCAACACAGACCCAGGTCCTACATGGAAAAGGGACATCGCCAACAGGAAGGACATTTCTGAAAACCACCTTGAAAAGAGAGAGGCAGGAGGGAAAGAGAGAGGCAGGAGGGAAAGAGAGA
>NW_021621078.1:7618243-7653951 GCF_004785775.1 Grammomys surdaster
AAAGAGAGAGGCAGGAGGGAAAGAGAGAGGCAGGAGGGAAAGAGAGAGGCAGGAGGGAAAGAGAGAGGCAGGAGGGAAAGAGGCATGCAACCCACAGCTCTCGGCCATTTTCTGCCAGCAGTGAATTTAATCAGTTTGGACTGGACACGGCCGTTGTCATCCACTTTCCTCCACATCTCACTCTGAGCCACAACAGCCAAGTGCCCGTTGTCACGGGCAGTGAGTTGTTGTGCTGAAAAACTCTTTGATGAGAGTTGGCACCACATTCTGTTCTTGAAACAAAGTTTTCCCTTAGTTTGGGTGTTTTGATCTTGAAAGCACTGGGGAGATAAGCCGGCTGAGCCAGCAGTAAGGTACCCTCAGAGGCAAACTTGAGCCAACACTGTTTTCCAGGAGCAGAAGATCAACCCGGGAGGGGGGTCTGGAGACTGGCCACGTTGGGGGAGTGGCAATGCTGGGTGACCCCACCTCACCCTCTGCCGCCTACAGGCAGGAGAACAGCAGAGCAATGGTAGCCTGTCCTGCTGTTCAGGCTGAAGCTGCTGCCCCAGGATTAGCATGGAAATAGAAACATCATTCTTTAGGGGACCTCTGTTGACATCTCCCTCACGCATCAGGATTGGAGAATCCAGTCCCTGGCTTGTGCTCTGAGGACGGATGACCCATTCATCCTGTCTCCTGGCAGGTGGCAACTCAAGGAGCTCTTGTCCTGTACCCTGATGCCACAGTGTTATACCAATGGACCATCATGGATTCTCTTGGACGCAGATCCAAACCTAATAAGAACTTTTCTGGCCTTCTCTTTGATTCCTCTTTTTCTTATATTCTTTCCAACATTATTTTCTGGGTTTAGGCTGCTGCAAATGAAAGAGCTGTCAAGCGCCAGGAAAGAAGTGTGTGTGGGGGCAGGGGCGGGGGACCCAGAGCTGCCCAGCAGCAATTACCGGAAGGTGTGTCCCCACCCTCCCTCAGCCCAGCAGGTGAGCTCTACCTGTGCCAGCATAATTGCCACCCGTCCACAGCCCTGCATGGCAACAGGGAACTCAAGCACCAGGACACTCTTTAAATGACGCAACATTTAAATAACATCCATTTACCACCTTTCACGCACCTATGCTTCGCTCCTTAATTACCAGCAGCGTCTGATTTCCTAGGAAGCCTTTTTACCTACGGAATTCATTTCCTCAGGCTCCCCGTGGAGAGGCTGCAGCCCCCTGTGTACAGTGGTTTTCGGCGACAGACCTCACGGGGCTGGAGGTCATGATCTGTAAGGCCAGGGAGAGGCTGAGAGTGGGTGGGCTGCTGTCTTCCCTGGAACCCTCAGCAACGGAGAGGGAGGGGGCGCCGCGGCTCCGCGCAGGAAGCTGCGGCATGAAGTGTAAATATGATGATTGTTGTCTCTTTCACGGGAGGTAAATAAATCAGCTCCGTGTAGACTCGAGAGGTGGCGGCTGATGCTGTGTACTTACATGGCGCCCGAGTCTGGCCTCTTCAGCGCGCTTCGAGCGTTGATTCATTATGCTTTCCCCAGCCCACCAGAGGAGGGAGATGGGGAGAATTATCATCCCGGCAAGAAACCCAGTGACTCAAGAGGTTAAGAGACAGTAAGTTGGAGGGGTAAGGCGAAGCCCTGGCAGCCGTCCGGTGCTTCTGCCACTACATCACGCTCCACTTAGAAACAAGTAATTGTCAGGTAACCTATTTTTCGGGGTCTAATTTCAGCATAGGAGGGCTTTGTCTCCTCTGTATCTGAAAACTGTATGAGCTCGTGGAGCAGGAAAATAAAGTGATTTTAATCATTCCCACACTTGTTTGGGGGAGTCAAAGGGTCCAAGAGTGAGCAGAAGAATCTAACCTTCCCTGGTCCCCAGCCCCACAGGACTGAGGGAAATGCATTGTCTGTGTGAAATCCTGAGACCAAGAGCTTTCCCTATCACAAAAGCATGGATCTGTCCCTGCTCCATCTGGAAGGATCTGTTGCCCAGTTGTCCCCTGGAAGGAAGAGCTCAGCCCAGGGGATACCCAGAGGCAGTTTCCTGTGCAGGTTCCTCAGTGGCTGAGGTTTGCAAATGGGTCTGAAACAAAGGCTTGCTCCCTCCCAGGTCTGATTCTTCTTAGTTGTGGAATGAAAAAGCTGGACCGTGTTAGGGTTCAGAAGGGTAGGCAATGACTCCCTGGAGGGTCCTCTCACGCACCCTCACATCTGGGGCTCTCCTAAACCTTACAGTTCTTGGGGCATCTAAGAATGGGAGCTGAGAGCCTGCAAGTTGCCACTTGAGTTCTGTCACGTGGGTTTCCAAGGAGCCACTGAACAGAGGAAACTGCCTTCAGTGTCCCTAAAGACCAATTTCCTCCAGGCCAGCATGTGTGAAGAACCTCTACCAAGTCCCAGTGGCCTCTCTCAGATGGCAGGCATGACAGATAGATGCAAACACAGCACCTCTAGGCGCCTGGGGAAGGAGAGGTGCCTGAAATGTCTGGCTCCTCACAGAGGGATGGCATAGCTGGGCATGGCTGCCTGGCCACGGCCTCCTGTCCCTTGTTGGATGAGGAGCAAGAAGGGGGAGCTGTGTCCAGTTCTTCTCTGTTTACTTAGCCTGAAGCCACAGCACCAAGACTGGGGGCTCAGGAAAGGTACACAGTGTAGTTACAGGGACCTTATGGCCATTGTCTTGTTGCCTGCTCTCTCTTCTCTTCTCTTCTCTTCTCTTCTCTTCTCTCTCTCTCTCTCTCTCTCTCTCTCTCTCTCTCTCTCTCTCTCCTCCCCCTCTCTCTTTCTCTTTCCTCCCCCTCCTCTTTTTTTCTCACTCAGCCACTCTGCTGAATTCTGCATTGACATCAGCACTTCCAAAAACAACAACAGAAGAAAGTAGGTCAAGCCAGATCAGAGCTGGCCCTGGGTGGTGGCTGAGTCTGGGGTACAGCCTATCTCATGGAGAGCACAGGAGCATCCCAGAACTCTGTGCCTGCTGTCTTGCGCAAGGCACTTGGTCCCTCATCCCTGTACCTTTGGGGGATGTGCTAGCATGATTGTGCAGTCTGTTTGTTGGCACGTGGGCTTCTGGAGAAGCCAGGTTGGGGTTTCAGCACTGTGAGCAACACCCCTCCACACACACAGTCCCTCTGATCCTAATAAAGCTTTGAGAATCAAGAGGCCTGGGGTGCACACACCTTATCTTGAGAGTGGGAAGCCAGCCTCCACAAACCACATGCTCGTTGACACACACGTGTCACAGGCCTATACCACCTCTTTCTCTAGGGCTTTATGCCGAATATTGCCTCTGCTCTCTGCGGCCATGGAACTCCCGCTCTACTTGAAAGATTACCCAACACGCTAATTGGGACTCCTGCTATGATTAAAAAGAAATTTCCGATTAGAGCCACCACGCTGTAGAGCTTGGGAAGAAAACAGCTCTTTAGAAACACAGCGGGGGGCACACTTCCGGGTTGTGTTGTGGTTTGGGGCTTTTTTTTTTCCTTCTAACTTTGAGAACCCGCATCTTGCTGTTATTTTGCCTAGGTCAAGTTAAGTGCAGACAGTAACAGGTAAGGCCCAAAGCATCAAAGAGAGGGGCCATGTGCCAAGAGATAAAACGGTAGCCTTTCCCCCGGCTTTTTCTTGTGAGCGGTAACGGAGCTGTTTCTGCACAGCTAGGTCCCGCCCTGCCGGCACCTTTGGCCTCCTGATTGGCAGATGCCACGATCGGTCTGGGTCAGTCCTTGCCTGGAATAAAGGTTTTCTGAGCAGTGGAGGGTGAGCAACACATTTCAATCTGGCTTTCTAAAGCGATTAGCTCCTAGTGCTGGCGGTCTCCAGAGAGATTGGGGGAGGGGAGGGCAGGAGCTGTGGTCAGTCAAAGGCAGATACTTCTGAATGGTTCCACTCCTGGAGCCCAGCTCATCCCTGCTTTTAGATTTCATTAGCTTGAGGAGCCCCCCTCCCCAGACCCCCACCATCCTTCCACCTCCCCTGGGCATCCTACCTTTTAAAACAACATTAGAATAAGTATCTCCATCTCTTTTCTACCCTAGCCAAAAACCCTCTACATCCATCCTCTAGTTAAGATTTTAAAACTTTGACATTGAACCCAAACCCTTCTAAAAGGGAGACATTTGACTTTATGTAAATAAAGTATCTCCTTAATATCGACTTCATTAAAAGACCCAAGAAAAGAACAGCAGTGTTTGCTGATGGAAGAGTGTAATTGTCTTTAAGGGTAATTGGCTAGTTATTGAGGATAATTGTCTGCAAATGATGGGAAGACAGGTAATGGAGGAGGAAGGATTCCAGGTGAAAGGGCCGGCCATAGCAAGCCACCCAGATTTGAATGCAGAGGGGTTGGGTTGGCAAGAGAAAAGCAAAAACTGCATGGCCAGATTTCCCAGTCACCACCATTTGCTGAGTCTGGAGACCCCACAGAAGGGTAAATCCCAGAAATAGTATGGAAAGCCTTGTGTGCTTTCATGCATGCAAATGCACGTGTGTGCGCACGCGCACACACACACACAGAAGTCAAGGCATGGCTATCACTATGTATCAGTGCTCTTAGTTCATAAGAGAAATTTCTTTTTATAACATCTCTGTTCCCCCAACAACATATAAAGATGCACTTTCTGAATAAAGGATTATCTTTAGATTGAATAAACCTGGCTTAATGAAAAGCCCACTGCATTAGTGTTTCATTGCAAATCAGAAGAAATCATAATCACAGGCTCCCCTTGTCTTCCGGTAAGCGGTCGGCAAACACTGGCTGGGGCTTTGCTTCCCCAGTTGCACTGCAGGCATAGAAAGGGGCAGAGGTACCTGGGCTTGGATAGGCTGCCCTTGTCTGGTTCTGCTGCCACGCCCCTTCCCATCAGTTTCCACTGTGTATGGGGGAGAGGGCGGGGAGAAGACGGGTTTGATCTAAACCAAACTGGACCTGGGCATGCTGGTGCCTCCTTGCATTCCTAGCATGAGGACATGGGGAAGACTGAGGCAGGAGGGTTGTGAGTTTAGTTTCAGTGTGTGTGCGTATGTGTACGTGTATGTGTGTGTCTGTGTATATCTATGTATATGTATGTGTGTATGTGTGTCTATGTGTGTGTTTATGTGTGTCTGTGTATGTCTGTGTATGTCTGTGTCTGTGCGTATCTATGTATATGTATGTGTGTCTGTGTGTGTATATGTATGTGTGTGTATATGTATGTGTGTGTATGTATATGTATGTGTCTGTGTGTGTCTGTGTGTTTATGTGTGTGTATGTGTATGTATGTATGTATATGTCTGTGTCTGTGTGTGTGTCTGTGTGTGTCTAGGTATGTGTATGTGTGTCTGTGTGTGTGTATATATGTATGTGTGTCTGTGTGTGTATGTGTATGTATGTGTCTATGTGTGTGTATATGTGTGTTTATATGTGTGTCTATGTGTATGTCTGTGTGTGTCTTTGTGTGTCTGTGTGTCTATGTATATGTATGTGTGCCTGTGTGTGTCTGTGCGTTTGTGTATATGTATGTGTGTCTGTGTGTGTCTGTGTGTCTGTGTATATGTGTGTCTGTGTGTGTCTGTGTTTCTCTATGTATATGTATGTGTGTATGTGTGTGTGTATGTGTGTGTATGTATATGTGTCTGTATGTATGTGTCTGTATATGTATGTGTCTATGTGTGTCTATGTGTGTGTGTCTGTGTGTCTATGTGTGTATGTATGTATGTATATGTGTGTGTGTGTCTGTGTATGTCTGTGTGTGTTCATGTGTGTGTCTATGTGTGTGTATATGTGTGTGTTTGTACTCACACACGTGTGTACAGAGGACATACGTTGATGTCAGTCATCTTCTTCAGTCACTTTCCACCTTATTTTTTGAAACAGGACCTCACACTAGTCTGGAGCTCACCAACTGGCTGAACTTTCTGGCCAGTGAGCTCCACTTAGCCTCCTGTTCCCACCTCCCAGCATTGGGATTCCAAGTGGTCCACCATATTTGCCTGCCTCCCCTCTCTACCTCTCTCCTTTCTTTCTTAGATCAGGCTAGCCTCAAACTCAGAAATCCCCCTGCCTCTGCTTCTCAAGTGTTGAGACTAAAGGAATGCACCACACCATACCACCACTGCCTGGCTTTGTTTTGTTGTTGTTGGTGGTGGTAGTGTGTGTGTGTGTGTGTGTGTGTTTGGGTTTGGTTTGGTTTAGTTTCCAATTTTTGAGAGAGTCTCACTATGTAGCTCAGGTTGACCTTGAACTCACAGAGATCTCTTGTCTTTGCTTTCCAAGTGCTGAGATTAAAGGTATACATCACCATACCTGGCCCCTTTCTCCTATCTATCTGTCTATATGCCATCTATCTATCTATCTATCTATCTATCTATCTATCTATCTATTGTCTGTCTGTCTGTCTGTCTGTCTGTCTGTCTGTGTGTACATGCCCCAGAGCCTATGTGGTGGTCAAAAAGCAATCTTCAGAAGTTGGCTTTCTCCAATACTTGGATCAAACTTGAATCATTAGGCTTGGTAGCAACTGTGTTTACCCACTGAAATACCTCTGAGCCCATGGCCCAGCATCTTTCATGGTGCTGGGGATACACATGTGTGGTTTCATGTTTACAGGACAAACACTTAACCAACTGAGTCATCTCTCCAGCCCCATCCTAATTCCTGTCAAGTGTTATTCCCCCAACCTAAGGGCAAATCTAGAGCAAAGCCCAACAAGCAGTCTGCCAAGCCTCTCCCCTTTCCTCTCTTTTCCCTTCCCTTCTTTCATTTCTTCATTCTTTCTTTTCTTTCTTTTTGAGACAGGTCCTTACTATGCATCCCAAGCTAGCCTTGAACTTGTGATGTAGCTCAGGCTGGCTTTGAACCCACAGCTGTCCACTTACTTCAGCTTCCCAAGCACTGGAATTATAGATCTATGCTGCCACACCTGGCTAATTTTTCAAATGAACAAAACAATAAAAAGGAAATAAAAATTCCTAGAACAGTCATAGGATTCACAAAAGCTTTGGAAGGAGACAAAAAATGGATTTTTTTTGGGGGGGGGGTTTCGAGACAGGGTTTCTCTGTGTAGCCCTGGCTGTCCTGGAACTCACTCTGTAGACCAGGCTGGCCTCGAACTCAGAAATCTGCCTGCATCTGCCTCCCAAGTGCTGGGACTAGAGGCGTACGCCACCACTGCCCGGCTAAAAATGGATTTTTAAAAAAAATGCTCCAAGCACAAAGAGTTGTTGAAAGAAGAGAGAAGAGGAAAAGTTAGCTTAGTAGGTAGAAGCCAGAAAAGCCTGACACCCTGAGTTCAATTCCTGGTCCCATGGTAGAAAGAGAAAAGCAATACCCAAATGTTATCCTCTGACCTCCACACACATGTGCGCATGCTCAAGCACACACACACGCACACACGCAGGAGCCCTTGGAGAGAGAAGTCCTAGCAACGTATCTCATTGAAGCAGTTCTGCCAAGCCCTGTGAACAACCATTTTATTTTTCCTACGTAGCTCTGGGGATGGACCCAGGATCTGGCACCCCCAGACTCTCTTCATCAACTTTGAGGAAGCCTTTACCCACCCTTACTTTTACACGGTGACAGCCTCATGGGTGTCCTGGAGGAGGAAAAGTGTGCCCAAGCCTTCTCGCTCTTCCCGATTCTTGACATCTAAAAAAATGAATCCCAAGTTTCATAGAAACCAGGACCTGGCCTTAGCTGCCCAAAGACAAGAGATACCTCGATAACTTCCTGTCACTGTGCCTTTACTCTTGATGGGAAAGGTAGAAGAACTCTTGCCAGCTCTTTCTGTCACCTGAGTTGGAGGTCCCAGTGATGTGTCTGAGGAAGTCTGAAGGTCAGAATAGCAACAACAACAACAAAAAAAAAAAAAAAAAAAAAAGGCAAGCACAAGGAAATCTCGAGCTGGGATCTTGGGACTGACCCCAAGGTACCCAACACCCTTGCATTCTCAAAGTCGTGAGTCTGAAGGGAAGCACTGCATTCCCAGTGTGTGCCTGTCTAAGTCACTTAGACAGGGTCACATAGTGGTAGCCCTGGTGTGGGGAAACTCTGTCCACTTGGAGAAAGAGGAGAACACAGGTCCGAGTAGACAGTAGCCCCATGTCTTTATATCTGCAAAGGGTGTGGGGGGACGCACAATCAAACCTTCCCTCGGAGGTCCTGTTATCAGGTTGTATTTAAAAGTGTGTGTGCATGGTCCTTTCAAACCTTGACACATCATCCGACTCCAAGCTGCCTTCTTACTTTTCTTTGCCAGTGGCCTCTTGGAGAGGAAACGGCTGAGGAAGACAGAGTTACAGAAAGACAGGGCCATGGCCTGGCTGCAGGCTTTCTCTGAGTCTGAAGAGGGTCAGCAACTCTGAGAAATGAAGCTATTTCGGAGTGAGAAGGGCCAAAGAAGGAATAAGGCAGAGGGAGAGCCCCTGCGGAGACGGAGGCTGGGAGGGAGACCCCGTGAGAGGCTGGAGGGGAGAAGAGGATCAGAGGAACTCAGTGAGACCCACCCCCCCAACACGCATTACACGAGAGGCAGCGTGGGGTGTCATCTGTCGAACAGAGTGGGGCTACATTCATCTGCAGTATTGTGTAGAGGGGACAGAAAGTGATGGCAACAGGACAAGTTTGGGGTTGAGGGCAGCTAGTAGGGTTGGGATTCACAGCTGCTGTGCCCCAGCAGTATACAGTGAGGTAGAGTACACAGTAACTCCAAGAACTCCTTGTTTCCACTAAATCCCTGCTCTGTGGAGAGAAAAGCCCACACAGGGTGGATTTCAGTCTCCCTCAAATTCCCCCTGCCCCCCAGCTCTGGTCACTGCCAGCCAGAGTGGAGGTGGGGCAGATCTTGTTAAAGAGGCTGGCGAGTACATCGGAAAGTCTACCCTCCACTAGCAAAGTGCCAGACACTCGGTGACACTTTAAATGCCTCAGATAAAACAGCGAGAGACTCTCCCGGTGGCAGGCAAGATGAGGGGTCAGGGACCTCAGCGCCTCTGAGGCTCAGACACCAGGATAAAGAATAAAAACACCACGGAGACCCCTGTGACCCCCTCATGCAGAGGGAGAATGCCAATGTGGCCCAGCTAGCCGCTGGATCGCAAGCCTCAAGGCCTGTGCTAGTTATGAGTCTACCACTGCTGCCTTATGGGAGAAACCCCTTCCCGCTCAGGATTAGTGGACATGCCTTGGCTCAGGCCGCATCCTGATCTCTCTCTCTCTCTCTCTCTCTCTCTCTCTCTCTCTCTCTCTCTCTCTCTGTCTCTCTCTCTCTCTCTCTCTCTCACACACACACACACACACACACACCAAACCCTGAGGATGGTCACCAGCGTGGGACAAAGCCTCATTCTCTGTTCATCCCGCGTGACACCTGTATGGTAGAACCCTGTGTCCCTCTCCCAATGACGACCCTTGCAATCCAATAAAGGGGAACTTGGATTTCTGCCAGCTTCCTATTTGCTGGTAGAAATGTATTTTGCATGTGAGGAACCTGCCTCGCTCACCCAGAGATCCCATGGGGCTGGTTGGGGCTTTGCACAGCATTGGGGCTCAGAGCTGTTGGCTGCCTGAATGTCCCACACTTCTTGGTTTCACAGGACAGAATGACCAGATGCTATGCCTGGTGTGTGTGTGTGTGTGTGTGTGTGTATGTGTGTATGTGTGCAAAATGCCTCTCTATGGAGCCCTTCTGTCTGTCTGCCTCTTACTCAATGGGTACACAACTGCTCCATAGAGCCGTGCTTTCTCTTTCCAGGGACCACTGTATGGGTGTGTCCTTCATTCAGTGCCTCTCCTCTGTGGGTTTGTCTTGCTAGCCCCCTGCCACTGAGAAAGTCTTCTGTCTGTCCTTGAGTTGTCTGGCTAGAGCAGAGACATCATTGTGTTGCCTGTGACTGCCCCCCAGAATGGTGGGCAGGAGGATGTGACACCCAGGCGCTGGGACACAACATCTTGTACATGTGTAGGTCTTGTGCTCTGGCTTTTCTTTCTTCCTCTAAGCAGGTCTCCCAGGAAATGGCACTTACAGAGATTGAAGAGTTTAATACATGTCTCGCTGCCTCTCTTTTCGGAAGCCCCCCAGAGGGAGCAGCAGAAACCGAGGCTGGCAGGGGCTCTAAGCTGCCTGGGCAAAGGAGCAGGGGGTAGCATGGAGCCTTAGCCAATTTGGAAAGCACCGTGACCCAAGCACATTTTGCAGCAGTAATGTCAAATTCTGCCGTTCAGGCATGCCATTGATGTGCACGCTGCCACACAGAAACCAGTGACACAAAGGCACAGCCTTCTCCACCCTCCTGGTGCTTAGAAACTAACGGCTCTAATGAGAAATGAGACCTGAAAGGAGAGAGATGGGGGCGGGCCACGGCAGTGCAGGCTGGCACTGCGTGTTGGAGGAGGCTGACCCACTTCTCGTGGAGGTAAGGGGCCCACTGAAATGTCACTTAAATTAGCCACCACTCCCAACACTGGATCTCCTTTGTCCCCATACCTCATTTCAAGTGGTGTGAGCCCTGTCAGTGAGCCCCACGTTACTTTCCTTTTTCTTCATTTTCTTCTCCTCTGGGGCAGCCTCAAGCCCAGCACCCACTCGACTTTTTAGAGCCATAAAACACCCTGGTTCCAGAAGCCCTCTTACCTCTTATGTTAGGGGAGGACAAGGAGGTAGAGATCGGGAAGGAGGGAGGGAGGGAGGGAAGGAAAAGGGAGGGGATAGAGGGAGAGAGCATGCATTCATCACAGAGCCCTCTTTTCTGGCTTTTTGACTGCACCGTGAGTTATTTAACCAACAATAGATGTTTATGTTTTTTTTTTTAGAACCCGTATTTATTAACAGCCTGAAAAGGGAGAGACTCGGAGATTTATATAGGAAGTACAGTGAGTTAAGGAGGCAATTAAGAGAACAGAAAGAGATACCAAGCACAGACCTGTAGAGGGTATTTTAACACCAATCGAAGGTTCTCCAGGTATTTTCCAAGGAGGTAGAAGGTAAAAGAAAACTGTCCCATTAGAAGCTGATAGGTAAGGATTGGTGACCCTGGATGGAGTAATGGCCAACAGGCCGGACTCCTGCTTGAAAGAAGCTGGGGGTGGGGGTGGGGAACAGACCAGGAGTCCTTAAACCAAAGTGTGGTCATAACTGGGTCATGAGGCCCAGGGTTGTTAGGGACCCAGTAAGGTGTGCACTGGCCTTTCCTTGACCAAGGTATGCACTATAGCTAGGCGTGGTGGCAAATGGTTGTTATTCTAGTACTTTGGAGGCTGAGGCAGGAGGATCACCATAAGTGTATGCCCAGCCTGGGCTTCATAGCAACACCCTGTTTCAAAATAACAACAAAAAGAAGAAGCACGGGGTGGAGGGCAATATTTGGAATGTAAATAAATAAAAGGACTTAAAAAAAAGAGAAGGGGTGGGGGAGGGGAGGAGAAGAAAGGTAAGAAGCTAAATAAAAGCCACAGAGATGGGCTGCATGTGGAAACACAGGCCTGTCATCCTGGCGCTGGGGGACAGGGCTACAGTGAGCATATCATGAGTTCAAGGTCAACCTGGGCTACTCGGTGAGATCCTGTCTCAAAAAAGACATAAGCAAATAAAAGGAAACATAGCCAGGCATGATGGCATACACTTAGAGTCCCAGCACTTGGGAGACTGAAGCACTGCAGAAGGACCAGGAATGACCTGTATGAAATCTGGATCCCACCCCCTAACACACACACCACACACACCCCCCACACCACACACACACACACACAACCACACACACACACGCCCCCCACCCCCCACACCACACCACACATACACACAACCACACACATCATACACACACACCACACACACACACACACACACACACACGCTCCCCCCACACCCCACACCCCACACACACACCACATACACACACCCCACACACACACACACAAGATCCCCCCCCACTCCACACCCCCCCACACACCACATACAACACACACACACACCACATACAACACACACACACATACCCCATACACCCCACAAACATACCCCCACACACCCCACACACATCACATACACCACACACAAGAGAAAGAGAGAGAGAGAGAGAGAGAGAGAGAGAGAGAGAGAGAGAGAGAGAGAACACAAAGAAAGGGGCCTTCAGAGGGCTCAGCAATGAAAGGTGCTTGCTGTTCAGACACCACCCGCCCCCCAACCTGAGCTCAGGGCCTGGGACCCAAAGGCAGAAGGTGAGAGCCGACTCCACAGAGCTGTTCTATGACCTCAGGCTCCACACGCACGCTCTGCTGTGTGCCTACACTATGTTGTGCACACACATACACAAAGAAGAAAAAGAGGAGGAAGAAAAACATAACTTTTTTTTTTTTCAAGAAAATAAAGGCTGGTATCTTTCAAGTTAGTGTAAACGGAGGGTCTGGTCCCTTTGTAGTCAGATCCTTCTGGGTCCAGTGGGGGCTGAACTGAGGCAGGGGAGGCTTGCTGCTAATCCAATGGGCAATAACTGAGAGTTCCCAACTGAGTGTCCAGCAAACTCAACTCTACAGCCTGTCCTGATCCACAGAGAAGCCTTCCTGGCTCCCTCGCCTCCTCGAATTGGCTCCCGGGCTCCTGGGCCCCTCTGCCGGTGAGTGCTAGGTGATTTGCTAATGTTGGCAACATTTGCCCACGTGGGGTTCCCAGTTCTTTGATAATGAACATTTCTAGCAGGAGGGGTGGAGCTCTGAGGAGGGAGTCCTGGGATTGCCTGTGGCTCCCTGCAGCTGGCATGTCTGGCCAGCTGAGGTAGGAGCCATGGTACTCCAGTGGGAAAGCGTGGACGCTAACCGGGATGAGAGGCAGTCTAAGCTTGGAAGCAGCAGGTGTCTGGGAATGGGACTGTGGCCCAGGCAGATTTCCAGTGAGCACTCCAGTTTTTTGGCACAAGGAAGGAGCTGGCTGAGCCCAAGAGGCAAGTGGTGATAATGAAACCCGCAGTTGAGGAACAGCGGTAAGGGTGCCATGGGAGTCCATGTGCTCATGGAGAGGCTGGGTGTGAAGCCGAGCCCATGCAGGGAAGCCACACATTCCCTCTAATTCCAGGCAGAGGCACAGTCTCTGAATGGGGCCTCCTGGGCCTCCCCCTCACCTAACCGGTCTCCCAGCACCCCAGCAAACAACATCTCATCCTTAATTTGAGGTTTATAGAGACCTCAAAGGCTGAGCTACTGTGTGCAGCTAGTCAGCAGTCTGACCCTCCCCCACGTTCTTCTCTGGATGCCCCTCCTTCTTCTGAGACTGTTACAGTAGGAGGTGTGGGGGAAGCCCTCTGCGACTCTCCTACCCAAGCTCAGCCCCTTGTTCTATGGCTCAGTAACCCGGGCTCAGTTCTGTACTGGCTGAGAATGCTCATGGCTCTCAGCTCCTTAGAGAGTCTTTCTTCTCATTTTCCTATCCCCAAAGTCTATACAATGGCCGGTCCATTTGTAAGCTTATCTGAGGATGCCAGGGGCCACCCCATGTCTCCACTAGGCTGGTGCTGTCCTCTGTCACTGTAGAACAGAAGACTGCCTGGCAGAAGGTGGAGATAAGGGAAGAGATGGTCTCCCCTGGGGTTCCCAAAAGTGCTGAGCAAAAATGCCGGAATGGGCTGGGTCTACAACTCTGATGCTAAAGTACTTGCCTCGAATGTACAAGGGCCTGGGTTCGATCCCCAGCACTACATAACCCAGGCGTGGTGCCACATGCTTGTCTTCTCAAGACTCAGGCGGTTCAGTCAGGAAGATCAGAAACTCAAGGTCATCCTCAGCTGCATAGCTAGTTTGAGACCAGCCTGGGCTACATGAGACTTTGTCTCCAACAAACAACAATAAAGCAGCAGAAGGCCAACTGGGAAGAATACTATTATGTAAAGTAAATCCATCTCAAAAAGTAAGTATCATATATTTTGTTTCATTTGTTTTTACATTTTATACAGGCCTATAAAATCATGTATGTATGCATGTATGTTTGTATGATATGAAAGTGGGGGCTGGAGAGATGGCTCAGCACTTGAGAGCACTGGCTGCTCTTTCAGAGGACCTGGGTTCAATTTCTAGCACCCACATGGCAGCCACAATTGTCTGTAATTCCAGTCTCAGGGGATCCGGGGCCCTCGTACAGACATCCATGAAGGCAAAACACCAACGCACATGAAATAAGTTTTTTAAAAAAAGAAAGTGGAAGTAAAACTGTCTAAGGAGACAAAAGGGGCTGATGAAAGGCAGGAGGGGCGTGTAAAGGGAGGGCACAGGTGTGTGGTGTAAATGTGCTTAACACGCAGAATACACGTCTACAAAGCTTCAAGGTTCATAGTTGTGTGTATGTGTGTAGGTGCAGTATGTATACTGTGCATATGTGTGGGGACAAAGGTTCCTTCCTCAAGCCCTCTCTGACTTATTTCCATTTAAACTTGTTATGATTACTACTGTTAGTGTGTTGTGTGGTGTGCTATGGCCCTCACAGAGGTCAGAGGATGTCCATGGATCTGACACTCTCCTACCATGTTCACGTGGGTTCTGTGGATGGAACTTCGGTTTGCAATGCAAGTGTTATCTGCTGAACCATCTTGCTGGCCCTCCACCTTAATTTTTGAGAGAGGATGTCTCATTGAACCTGGAACTTCCTGAGTTGCCTGGCTAGCAAGTCCCAAGCAATCTCCTGTCCCTGCCTCTCCAGTGCCAGGATTACAGGAGGACACAGTGCTTAGTGGTTTTACCTGAGTGCTGGGTATTGGCAGGCAGGGCCTCCTGCAACAGCTCTTTACCAACTGATATATCTCTTTATGGCCCTAGAACATTTTTTTTTTTTTTAGAAGTTCATGAAGCCAAGAGTGAGTGCTTTGGGAAATAGAGGCAGGGGGATCAGGAGTTCAAGGGCAGCCTTGGCTACATAATGAGTTCAAGGTCCTGTCTCAAAGGGCGGGGGGAAGGAAAAAGAAAAAAAATCCATGAACTTAAAAACACGTCAGAGAGACTGTTTTGTTTTTTAAAATCAAAGACAGGAGGGGGTGACTCCAACCTTTAGGGGAGCAGGACTCCACAGACAGCACCCTACCCTGAGTGGCTGCTGGTAGCAGTAGCTGGTCTGGCTGAAGAGAGGCTCCATTTAGCTTATGAGAATCAACCGTTTTGATGTTTGGGACAATGGTGTCATTCTAACTGTGTAGCATATGAGCTGCTGAGTGACAGATGATGTCATCAGCAACAGCCTCCAATCCTTCTACCTCCTGGGGGAGAAAGCTCCAAAAATACACCCAATGTCCTGGGTCCCACTTCCCAGCCTGGAAAAACCTTGGTCACGGGGATTATGCTGGCGCACAGTGGCGGAGCCATTAGGAGACATTACCATCCTTCTGCTGACCATCACTTCTTCCATATAGGACTTGCTAAGTCTTTTTTTAAAAATTTAATAAAGAGCTCAGACTTCTGATTTTCCCACTGAGGGCCTTGCTGCCTGGGGTTGGAAATGAAATCAACAACATAACAACTTGCTTGAATTTTAAGGGACACGGGCATCGGCCTGGGTAAGAGCAAGCAGACCGTCAGGCTCAGAGGCAGGATGGCAGTGATGTGTCTGGGGGCACAAGGCCCCCTCTCATTAAAGCGCTGAATCTTATACTAAAAGCAGCCCTCTGCTCTCCATCTGCAGAGCTGCCAGAGAGACAGACATAGCTTCCAGGCCCTTGCCCTCTGCTATCCTGGTCAGTTCCTGGACTCGTGGGAGATGCTTGAGGCCCAAGAACTGGCTGTTGTTGCCTTCCTGCTGATGCCAGAATCAGCAACTATTCAGCAG
This sequence comes from Grammomys surdaster, assembly GCF_004785775.1. NCBI lineage: Eukaryota > Metazoa > Chordata > Mammalia > Rodentia > Muridae > Grammomys > Grammomys surdaster. The sequence goes on from NW_021621078.1 coordinate 7,634,009, forward strand.
CTGTGGCTCTTGGGAACCATCGTGGAAGGAGCTTGTTCCTTCCCCCTTCTGCAGGGGAAAGACATGGAGATGGTACTGAGGTGGGTAGCCAGAATGTGGGAAGTGAATTGTGTTCTATGTGGGTGAGGGAAGTGTGTGTGTGTGTGTGTGTGTGTGTGTGTGTGTGTGTGTGTGACAGAGAGACAGAGAAGGAGAGAGAGCATATTCTTGTGTGTTCCTGTGAGTCAGTGTGCCATTACTCCCTTTAGCTCCTCCTGCCAACAAGCATGCTGTGTTCTCAGAGCCAGGTTTGGCCAGGCTCGCCCACCCCACCCAAGCCCAGGATCTGCCACCCCATCAGGAATGCGGGGTTATGAAATAAAAAACAGGGTTCTTGTCCAAGAGAATTTTTATTATTATTTTTCTCTCTTAATTGGATTCAGCATTTCTTACTCCTCAACGTATCCTCGCTGGTAGGGAATTCAGGTCTGTCTGCAAAGCACAGGGAACTATGCTTGCCAGAGACCCTTGGACCAACAGCCCCTATTCCCTGACTGGGCTTGCCTGCATGCTGCCTTCTGGGCTGACCCCTGAGTGTGGCCCTCTGACCTCTGCTTGTCCTGGGGTCATCCAGGATGATCAGGAGGAACAGGACAGCTAAGATGCAGGGTGCCTGAGATGGCTACTGAAACACCTTCATCTGCTAAGGCCACTAGATTTTTTTTCCCACTGCCAGACTACTCAGGGCCCTCAGCAGGTCACTGGACAAAGAGCCTAAACATTTAAACTATAGCCAAGCCTCTCCTGAGGCCAGAGCTCAGAGTCTTCCTGGCTTGCACAGACCATCACTGGCAAAACGCTAGGACATTGTCCATCCAACCCATTGGACTAACACTGTAGATGCTGCTTTGTCTGCCGGCTTGAAAACCCCAGAAACGTCTTCCCCAGCTCCACCTAGTTTGCCTCCAGCACCCTGACATCCATTTCTCTCACTAAGGTCTGCAGCTTCTACAGTAGGGGTGGTGGGGTACTCTGGGGTGCCAGACAGGCATGTGTTGCATATAAAAACGAGGTGATATTCTAAGTATCTAAGAATGTTGGTCCCCTGAAGTGATTCTCGCTGCTTTTCTTCCTTCTCGACTCTTCTCACTGACACCTTTGCCCCAGCAAGCCCAGGGACTGTTGTTGCCAGCTAGGGTTCTGAACAAAAATGCCTCAGCTTTCTTCTTGCTAGAAATTACCGATAGAGTCCTTAGTTGAGCAAATATAGGTTCCGTATAGTTTATAAACATGATAAGACATACAGTTTGGTAAGGAGTGGGTTGGGGGACCTGTGCATTTATATATTTATATTTATATATATTGTGTGGATGTGTGGGCAGAGTGAGAATATATATATATATAAGTGGACATAGGTATAAAACTGCACCTTCTGTGTGACTCTCATTGTGAGTTAAGTTCTAAATGTCATCCTCTGGCGATCTCTCCTTTGGTGATTGGTTCTTGGACCCCAGCAGGTCTGCCAGGACTGCCTGAGACATCAGGAATGAGAGGCATCACCCCCATGGGTAGGGACTGAGGGTGGCATAGGGTTGGACAGGGCAGGTTAACTAAGTGATCTCAGGCAAGAGCCAAGAGTGCTCTGAGATTGCTGGTTGCCCCAGCTGACTCCGGGTAAGGCTTGTTCTGAGTCCTCCTCCTTCCTAAACCAGCAGGGTCCTTCAGCCCTTCTTTCCGAATGACCAGGATTCCACAGAGCCCAGCTTCTTCAAGGGGCACATGTCCCAACACTAATGACTCCCTTTGAGTGCCTTTGACCACTGTGCTGGGGTGGATACGGTCCGGAGGTGCTCGGTCAGGACAGCCAGGTGAAATGTGCTACCCTTCCTGTCTACGGCTGTACACTTTGGGCTTATAATCCACCAGGAAGGGTCCAGACTGTGGCTGAAGGCTTTAGCAGCCTTTTCCTGAAACCCAGCAGATCTTCCACTTAGAAAAAAAGAAAAGAAAAGAAGAAAAGATTCTGTTCCTTGCTGGACATGTGGCAGTGCTGGGTGATGGTGCCCTGGGTCCTCAGCGGAGAGTGACCGCCAGCCCCAGTATCCAGGCCAGGAGTGAGGCCCCGAGGGCCGTGCCTGAGGAGGCCTGCTGCACCCCACTGGGGGCACGGATGGGGGTCCTGCGGGCACACTTGCCCTTCCTCTTGGGTCGAGCGGTGGGCATGATGTCAAAGTTGAACTTGTGCTGATAGTCGGGGGCATAGTCCTGCAGTTCAGGAAGCTCCTTCCCAGGGCTTGCCTTAGAGATCTGGTTTCGGTTCCTGTGGCTGGTGCAGTTCTTGCCTGGCTTCTTATAACCTGACCTGGAGCCAGGCAGATGGCCATGTGGATGGCCTTTGTCCCTGGAGGCACCAGGGGACGGATGGTGCTCCTTGCGGGCAGCCCTGTCAGAGGTGGTAAGCGTGTGAGACTTGATCTGGTGAGGAGATGCTGGTCCCGTGCAGTTCCGGAAGTCCTCAACCCTCAGCAGCTTCAGGTCCTGGCCTTGCCGCAGCTCGGGGGTCGCGCAGGGGACAGCGGAGCTGGAGCCACGGAACCGTCGCAGCCATTCCCATAGGGAACGCGCCCGGCAGCCACAGTCCCAAGCATTCCCATTGAGTCGAAGGAATTCCAAGGCCACCAGGGGGGCCAGACAGTCACCCTGCAGCTCAGTGAGGCTGTTGTTGAAGAGAAAGAGGGTGGTTAGCCTGTGGAGGTCGTGGAAAGCCTTGTGGTGGACCCACTGTAGCTGGTTCTCATGCAGCAGCAACCGGTCCAGGTTCACCAGGCCCCGGAAAATGCCCTGGCCCAGGCTCCATAGCTTGTTGCCATGGAGAAACAAGTGACTGAGGTTGACCAGGTCCACAAAGATGTCATCTTGGAGGTACTCAATATGATTGTCCTGCAAGTAGAGGTACTGCAGGCTGTGCAGGCCGCCAAAGATGCCCGCGGGCAGAGTGCTCAGTCCACACTTATAGAGGTAGAGGGCATGAAGCTTCACCAGGCCTTGGAAGGTCTCAGGTGCCAGCGTTCGCAGCTGCCGGTTGTCTCCAAGGTCTAGTTCCTCCAGATGCACAAAGCCCTCGAAGGTGTTGGGAGCGATGACCGTGATGTTGTTGGAGTAGATCCAGAGGGTGACCATGGCGGGGCTGAAGTGGCCCTGCTGGAGGAAGGTGATGCGGTTGTTCTGCAGGAAGATGCGCTCGCTGTCTTCTGGGATGCCCTCTGGGATGGCAGCAAAGTTGTGTGCCTGGCAGCTGACAGTCATGGGCGAGGGGTAGCACACACAGTCTCGAGGACAACCACCACCCAGAGGTAGCTCTCCAGCCAGCAGCAACAGCAGCAATTCCACACAGCACCCTGGTGGGGAGAGATAGAACAGCTGTGAGGGGCTGCCCAGAGGACTCGGAGAAACATGGGGAGCAGAGGGTGGAATGGGGGACTGACGAATGACCCTGTTAGCTCACAGAAGTTCTGTCCTCTGGACTGTACGCAAGGGTTCCTTAGGCTAGGAGGTTGGAGAGGATCTTTTGGGGCCAAGGCCCACATTACCTCCACACCTCTTTAGCTCTGTCCCTAAAGTCTCTAACCCCATCCAAATACCTCTTCAGACTGTCAACCCCACCGCAGGGTGGAACACACCCGTGAACAAAAGTGTGTTTGGTTCCTGCTCTGTCACTTGCTGTGAGCTGCCTTTGCGAGTAATGACTCTAACAAAGCAAATAGCCCATCTGGAGTCCTGAATGATCACTTTATTTAAATGATTCCTCAAAATAAAGAAAGCATTGCGTCCATGATACCAAAGCATGCCTCAGTAAATCCCTCATTCACGCTGTGGCCCAAAACTTCAAACCTTCCTCTATGGCTCCTCACTTGTTAAATACAGTTTCACAGGGCTGAGCTGGGGTACAGAGGGGCTGTGAGTGACACCAGGGCTGGACGCATGAGGCTTCCCTGGGGTTCATGATACTGCTGGATCCAGGCTACTCCTCTCTGATTCACCTCCTGGCCCTCTGCTTCTCTCTACCAAGCTTGAGATTGCTAGGCTGTGGCTGTAAAACCAGGCCTTGCCTCTTGACTGTCCAGAGCATTTCCTCTGTAGTGTCCCTCTAATTGGGCATTAATTAGGCATTCGTTAATGGATCCTTAAAATAATTATTTTCGGATGTGTCCAGCCTGTGGTCGGGTAATAGGCCTATGCTCATTATTGGAGCAGCCTCATTATGGACGATTGTCATTACCTGCCTTTTTCCAGGGTCACAGCTGCCCCAAGTGGCCCAGCAGGCGCGTCAAGAAGATGGGGACAGGCTCCAGGCCTACAGGCGCCCACCCTGAAGAGCTAGGCAGCCATGACCTATGCCGCCTCAGTTGGCCTCTTGCCCCTTCTTTTCCAGCTTGTTCAGCTGGGACTCTTGGGAGAGCCAGGGCCCCTGGGGCATATGAGCTGAACCTTCTTGCTGCTAGCTGTGCTCAGAGCATGTGGAATGAAAGAAGCCACCCTCCTGAGCAGGCTTCCCACTCAGGGCCCCAGGCCCAGGGTCTACCTTGGCTCCTGGCAGAGTAGGTCTCCACCTTGACTACCACCCCGACCTCGCCTCCATTCCCGACAGAAACAGCATCGTTGACAGCTCCCAGCTGTCAGGAGTTATGGGCTCCCAGAGAGTGGCAGCTGCTTCTCGTCCCCTGTAATCACCCGGCTTCAGCTGAATGTTTCTAGCACATAAAAATCATCGCGTATAATTTAGTTTTTGCATAATTGGGTTCAGTTGTGATTTCAGAGCAATTATGACCTCAGCGGCAGTGGCGGCACAGCATAGGACCCTTCCTGGGCTGGGCCATGCTCTGCAGGCCCTCTGCAGTGCTTTCTGCCAACCGGCCCCTAGACAGCATGCAGGCTATAGGCACCTCAGCCTCAATTTCCCGCTCCAAAATGTGTCTAGATGTTACTCTGTCGATCTTCCGTCCTGAGTGTGGCCTCCAGTCGACCAACCTCTGTTCAAGGGCTCCTGCACTGCAGAGGGAGGCGAGGGTGAGAGAGGTTCCAAATCCCAGTCGGCTGGAGGGCAGCCTGCCCTGTGCCATCAGCATCCTCACTGGCTGCGCAGTCCACAGACCCACCCCAACCTCCTTGCTTGGCTTGCACCCTCTCTTCCAGGATGGCCATTCTTGCTAGAACCTTCCCCCAAGGAGCGGCCCTATCCCTGTACCCTGGTAAACCCCAGGCTCTAGGTTCAAGGACATTCTTGATGCTTGTCCCACATTTTATCTGCTGGATGAGACACGCAGAGCCTTCACTGGGGGTCCTGTGAAAATGAAACATTTCTTCCCCAGCCTGCCGCTGCAGGCAGGTAGGGGCTGCAGTGGGCTTATCACTAATACCATTTGACATTTGTACAGCTCATTGGCGTTTACAGAGGGCTTTGCCTGCACCCTCAACCTCCCCTGTGTTCTCCCACCTGCTGTGGCTGCTCTGTCTCTGTGCACCCCAGAAGAATCTGGGAGTCTCTTGGGGAGATTACCTCTTATGTAGGGGCCTCCAGGGGATACAGTACACAGGGAAAACCAGGCTAGGGCTCTATTTAGGAAAAAAAAAATCAAACTGCACTAAACCTCAGGTGTGGACTTAGTAACCAGTTTATGAACACACAGTGGCAAGTAGAGGAGGCAGACGACAAAGTGGCATGAAGGTAGGACAGGGGTTTTCCCTCTAAGAGGGCGACAGGGGCACAAAGGGACTCTAGCTGAGACCTGATGCAGAGGCAGGCTCCGTTCCCCTGTAACCTCAAGGAAGAATAGGCTATCATTACTAGGAGGCCTAAGGCAATGAGACCACAAGGACCTTGTAGGACAGTCACTTCCTGCAGTGAAGGGCTCTTCTGGAAGCATACTAATAGGATGCAGGCTCAGGACAGCTGGTCCCTGTCCTTTAGTATTTTTCCACATGCCAGGGACCTTAGCCTTCCAGAACCTCCATCTCTTCTAATGGGAGGGGGTGCTGAGGGGCTCAGACACTCTGTATCCATGCCTTTGAAAGCCAGTGGTATTACTCCAGGACCCTGAGCTAGCTGTCCTAGTCAGCCCTGGCTACTTCTAGACTCCTTGCCTGAGCCAGCAGGTGACAATCCTAGGATTGTCACCCAGCAGGTTTCTTCACAGGGAGGCAGGCACTGCATCACCATGGTGCCTTCTATGCCCCCTCTATGAGGCCCTTGGGAGCCCCGCCCCACTGATTGCCTGATTAATGTACCAACAATGAGGATGGAGCCTTTGCCGTGCATTTAAAAATTGCAAATTAGCAGCAATCCAAGTCTCTGTGGAGGGAGGGGCCCTGCACCGCTCCTGCCAGACTCATCAGGCCCGTCCTGGGCAAGGAGAAGACCCGGCTCCGATTTCCTTCCCCTCCAAGGGATGCCCTTCACTGTGCTCGGCTTCGCTACTCCCAACTCCGCTCTCCCACGTGTATGAGCTCTCCACGTGGCTCTACAGCCTCAGTCGTTACGGCTTCCATTCATACTTGCCCCCAGCCTAGAAGAGTCATGGAAGCCAGTGTGAGGAGGGCCTGGCAATGAGCCTCATGGCCCATTTGCCTATGGGGGTGGCAATATCCTGGTAGGCACCAGGAGAGTATTAGGGAAATTAAGGGAGGGGCCTAAGGCAAACCTCTGCTATCCCTGGGCCACCAGGCAGCATTGCTTGGTCGTTGATCCCTCTGTAACACCAGCCCTTCCTCAACCTCCCAGAGTATTTGACCTTTGAACTAAGATGGAGAAGGGTCCTGTTCTGTTCAACTACTTCAGCTGTGAGGGGAATCTGCTCAGACCTCAGCTCAGGGCTCAACAGAGGGCATGCAAGCAAGGGAGCTAGCAGTGGCCTCAGGTCAGCTGGCAAACCCCAAACTCCTCCCAAACTGAGCATGAACGGACACCTCACCATGGTCCCATGGGACCAGACCTGGTGGGACGGGTGGCAAGGCTGGGGCACCAGCATAGCATGTGCAAAAGCACTGAGGTGGAAAAGGACCTGTGCTTCCCACCCCTTCTAATGGTGCACAGCCTCCAAGGAAGACTGTAACCTCAGCTCAGCTGGGCTCAGGTGGCCAGAGGAGCTTGGCACTGGAACCAGCATCAACAGGGCCTGTCTGCTAAACCCAGACCACACAAGCCAGTGCAGTAGGGGCCCTGCACTAACGAGGGAGACCTGATGCTGGGCATATGTCTTTAGCTGAAGCCCTCAGCAGCAGCATTTGCACAGGAGAAAATGAGGTGCCCAGAGCATCGGTGGCTGGTCACAGCTGGAGAACACAGCAGTGGGACAGGTCTCACCCAGCTACCCTGCCTTCAGGCTCAAGCTGCAGCTTCCTGATGCCCAGAGTGAGCAGAGCAGCCTCAAATAGGGCTGGTCAGCTTTCTCAGGCTCCAAAGTATCAGGACAGCCACTGCAGCTTAGCACCCAAGGGGCTGCCCCTTTACCTCTAAGTAGGGGCATCCCCATGGCTAGTTTGCTCATGGCCCCTGGGCAGGTCAGTGGGTCTCCTGAAGCTTCACAGGCTGCTCTACCATGTAGCCAATCTCTCTGGCCTTCAGCCCTCTACCCCCCTCCCCCCAGCCTGGCCAGCTGCTCTTCTCTGAGCAATCGATGCTAACCGAATGCTCTCTTGCTGCGGGGACGGCGGCCTCAGGCCAGGCCGGCTGCACTCCTGGGGCTGCTGGCGCCTCAGGCCACTTGGCACTTGTGCCACTTGTGTTCTAAGCATAGGCTCCTTCCTGGCTCAGCCCTGAAGACAAGAAAGCTGGCCAGGGAACAGCTGGGCTCCCCTCTCAGCCTCCACTGCTTTGCAGAATGGCTGGCAGCCTCCTATCCACAGCTGTGAGTAGAGCAGGGCTGTGGAGCCAGAGGCTCAAGTTGAATCCTGGCTGTTCCTTTTAAGGCTTGCAGGAGCCTCGTTTTCCTCACCTGCAAAATGGGGCAGTCACTGAAAGCTCAGCCAGTCCTCCAGCCCACAGATACTGGTACCCACTTGCCCCTCCCACACTCCATCTGTCTAACTGAAACCATCCAAACCTAGCTCCCCCCTTCCTCTACGGGCCTCTCCATTCACAGCTTCTCCATCTTGGGTAAGGACGATCCCTTCGCCTCAGCCGCCCGGGAGGAACACCTCAGAAACACAGTGGCTCCTTTCCTCGGCTCATCCTCCACTCTCTGGAAATTCTGCTGGCTAGATTTTTATAATTTATCCAGTGTCTATCCGCTTATCATACCTGCCACGGCTACCATTCACTGAAGGTGTTCCAATAGCCTCCTGGATGGCGCCCTGCCCTCCCCCCCTCACCCCTACATCTTCAACAGGAACCGGGGTAGTCTAGGGAAAGTCTGCGTCAGAAAGTGCTGCTCCTCTGCCTAAATCCTCCATGGCTCCTATCTAACCCTAAGCTGTCCCCAAGTCTATCATGGCCCAGAGGCCCTGCCTCTCCCTGGCTACACAGACCTTGCTGCTGTCCCTCCCGTATGCCAGCACTTAAGCCTTCCGCCTTTGTCCATGCTGTTCCGTCTACCTGGAACGACTCCCAGTGTGTCTGCAGGGCTTCTTCCCAGGGAGGCCACTCGCGAGCAGCGATTTTCAAGGTGCTTCTTCTCTGGTATATTTTACTCTCTAGCATGCAACCTCTTGGACAGCATGACATAAGTCACTTGTTTACTTTCTGTCCGCTGCTGCTTTGTCCTGATGAGTATCTCCCTGTACACAGTAGGTACTCACTAACAGATCTGGGGGAGGGAATTACCTTCCCAAGTCTCTGGAGAATTGAGTGATGACACTCAGCCCTAGGCTCAGGCCTGGGTCCTGGATTATAGTAGATGCTCAATAAACCTTGGTTGTAATTAGTCCTGGGGAGGCTCAAAGCCTTCAGGATGACAGCAGACACCTGAACTTAGCACTCGTTTGAGGCTCCTCAGGTCTATCAAGGAAGTGGCCGTTTGGTGGATGAGCACTCTGAAAAGGACCTGATACCAGTCCTTTCCTGGGACTTAGACTGGGACTGGGGAGTTTTCCAAGGTATGAGACTTTCAGCACTAACCTGGAATAATGCTGCACAAGTTTTGTCACCCTATAAGGGGCCAGGACCAAAACCTTCCAACAGAAATGTCTGGGTTTAAGAAAAGAGGAAGCCAGATATGGTGGTGCACACCTTTAATCCAGGTGCTTGGGAGGAAAAGACAGGTGGATCTCTTGAGTACAGCCTATTCTACAGAGTGAGTTCCAGGATAGCCAAGGCTATACAGAGAAACCTGCTTGACCTGCCACTCAAATTAAACCACACACATCTACATCAGTATAATATCACACTGTGGCTCTGTGCCTGCAATCCAGGAGTGAGGGCTGGACTCGGCCAAAGCGTTAGTGTGTGCTACTGGATATTTGAGCAGTGTGTTTATGTGCATGTCTGTGTAGATGTGTTCCTGAGGTGTTTATGTGTGTACAGGTGTTGGCCTGCATGCTTACGGATGGAGACATAGTTGTGTTCGTATGCAAAGCATTTGCATGAATCTGAGTCCATGCACGTAAACTCACATCTACCTCTGGAGACTGGGAGTGACAGCCTGGGCCCTTTTATCCTGCAGCATCCCAGGCACAGCACCCCAGGCACAGCATCTCAGGCAGAGTATCCCAGGCACAGCACCTCAGGCACAGCACCCTAGGTTGAGCACCCCAGACACAGCACCCCAGACACAGCATCCCAGGCACAGTATCCCAGACATAGCATCCCAGGCACAGCACCCCAGAGGGATGCAGCACATCTGAGGATGGGGGATGTCTCTGAGGTGTCTTATCTTGATCCTCATCCTCTTTGCCTTCAGCACCAGCTCTCCTCACACTCTGAATAAAACACCCTCTGCAGTTTCTCCCAGCACCAGGATCCCTCTCAGCTGAGGAATGGGTAGCTACTGTTGGAGTAATGTTTTGGCTTTTGTCTGCCTGGTATTGGTCCCCTGAAGCAGGTCTGGTTGGCAGCACCATGCTAATTGGACTGACAATCTCTCCTGAGAGCAATTTGGGTTTCTCACATCCTGCCCATTAGGCCTAACCTTGCCTGCAGGGGTGCGCTGTAGGGGGCAGGGATGGAGGATACCCTGTACAGTGCTGTATTTGAGGCACTACCCCAACCTATGATCCACAGCCAGTGGGAGTCATCTCACCTAGGCAACTCCAGATGGGTACAATATCTCTTCAATAAGGGTAGGTATGGGTATCGGTGTGGAAAGCCTGGTGAGCCTGGCTAAGCACCTCAGACCTGAGCAGCCTGCACGGGGGACTGTGTCACTGTTGTTCACAAAGGATATTGTTCCCAGACTGCCAAGAGGTCTTGGCTTTGACCCCAACTCAGGACGGTCCAGAATCCAGAGCTCTTAACAGAACAGATGCTGGGAGGGACTTACCCCAGGGCTAAGACCCTTGGAAGGTGTCTTGGCTTTCTACTGTGCCCTCTGTCCTGGTCCATCATCCCCATCTGTGCCTAACAGCTCTCTGTGGAAAACACAAGGCTCCTGAACTCTTTCTACCTCTCCCAGCATCCCAAATCCACATTCCCAGCTCATAATGTGTGCCTTCATGTCACTCAAATCTTCCACTAGGTTTGAGGGCCCCAGGTTGAAGCTGTGGGTTTCCCTCCATCTGGCCCTCCCTGCCTTTCACCACCACCACCGCCACCACCACCACTACCACCACCACTACCACCACCACCACCTCCACCACCATCACCACCATCATCACCAGTTCTCCTCCTCCTCCTCTTCCTCCTCTTCTTCCTTCTCCTCCTCCTCCTCTTCTTCCTCCTCTTCCTCCTCTTCCTTCTTTCTCCTCTTCTTCTTTTTAACAGGCTCTCATGTAGCCAGGGAAGGCCCTAAGCTTTGGGACTCCTGATCCTCCTGCCACCACATTCTGTATGTAATACAGGCACGTGCCACCACGCCCTGCAGACAGGGCTGCAGGTTTCTGAGCATCCATCTTTCCCAGGAGCTTTCCCAGACTTGCCTCTTGACCATGAACCTTGTGAAGCCAACTGCCACACCCCACAAACAAGAGCAAATTTTGAGTGCACCTGGAACCCAATGGGTAAGTGACAATATCCTGGATGTGTGTCGCAGGGCAGGGAAACTTTGAAGGGATGACATCTATGGAGATGTCTGTTTGGGGGTTCCAGGGACATGCAGGAGAGGGTGCTGGGAGGGAGGATGCTGCCAACCCCTGAGCAGCCAGTGATATGGAGAAGAAGCAGCTCTCTGCCCTTGTTTCTAGCTCCACAGAACCACCCCTCCCTTGCTGTCAGTGAACAGGACTCAGGACTGATACCCAGGCTATGAATAGAGCCTATACCTGCTGACCACCTGATTCTGCACCTGTCCCTCCACTCCCCTCAATTTTAGGGAGAGGGTGCGCTTATGGTTGTCTCAGTAACATTAGGAGGCACAGCTCCTTCACTCATGGCTCCTGCATGGTGGGGACAGGGAGTAGAACACAAAGAACCAGGCATGCACAAGAGACCAAGTGGAAGTGTTGGAAGCACAAAGGTTTAAATGAAAGAGCAGGGTGGGGGTGGTGATACCTTTGATCCCAGCATTTGGGAGGCAGAGGCAGGTGGATCTTTGTAAGTTCTAGGCCAGCCCAGTCTACTAAATGAGTTCCAGGACAGTCAGAGCTGTTACACAGAGACACATTGTCTCAGAGAAACAAAAATACATAATAAATAAACAAACAAACAAATAAATAAATAAATAAAAATAAAAAGTGCTCAACTTTACTTTATATGGGAAAAGACACCGGGAGAGACCAAGCATTTTTTGTTTTGTTTTCCTATGTTTGTTGCGAGAGACAGGTAGCATCCCTGCTCACACCTTGTTGGTCGACATCATGTATGTGGCCCCGCATGGCATTATGGGACAGGGGTGACTCTCTCTTATGAGGAGGGAGGGAGAAAGGAGTGTCTGTGGGCACCAAGAGCACACTCACACAGGAAGCTCTGACATTAAGTGGCTGGACAAACAGGAAGGACCTTGTGGGGGCGGGGGTCAAGGGCAGCTATTTTCTTCTGTTTTTAGCTTTTTAAAATTATAGTTTTTATCTTGAATCGCTACACAGTAATTGTACATATTTATGGGGTACAGCCTGACATTTCAAAACATGTATACAATGTGCGGTGATCAGATCAGGGCAATTAGCATATCCATTGCCTTGAATGTTTATCGTTTCTTTGTGTTGGGAACATCCAAAATCCTCTCTACTAGCTATTTTGAAATTTTACAATTAATTGACAAGCACAGCTATCCTACTGGGCAATGGAACATTAGACGTTACCCTTACCCAGCTGAGCCGGGGCACCCATTAACCACACTCTATCTCCCACACCCTCCCAGTGTTTGTTTTTTGAGATGGAAGAAATAGAGCCTGTTTGCATGCCAACAAGCATGATTCAGGAGGAGAGAAACTGTCAGAGAGAAACTGAGACAGCACAAAAGGGCAGAGAATAGGGGGAGATCTGAGGAACACCTGCTCCGAGTAATGGGGGACCATGACATGTACAGGGACAACAATACAGTTAGCACTGGCAGGTTCTACTTTCCCCATGAAGCAGGGGGCCCCTCCACTGAGGTTGGAGGTAGAGATAGGGTGAGAGTTGAGGCATAAGAGAGAAAGACACAGACAGCTAGTGGTGTGGGCGAGCCAGCTCTGGAGGGCCCCCGAAGGAGGGTGGAACCAGTCAGGAGTTCTAGCCAGCCCAGTCTTGGGACTTTCTCCAGTGATGTCAGCTACTAGGTGCGGCAAGAGGCAGGTAAGAGACACCCAAGGGTAGGGTTTCCAGTGAGTGTGCATCATCAAAGGAACAGGAGTTTAAAAGTATTTGCAAACATGCCTTCCTAATCCCATAGACCATCCTGGTCCAAATGCTTCCTGCCTCTTGTTGGACTCTTGGGGCTCTGTCTCCTGTTCTAGGAAGAATGATAACTGGGCTCTTCAGGCCCCAGCCTTCAAGCCTGTATCCTTTGATTCCACATGGAGTCTCTTCACAGCCTTTGTAGCCCAGATGAGCACCTCGGGTACTCAGTTTCCAGCTCCTCCCTGTCCCTGCTGGCAAGAGAGCTACACATATCCAGGGCCCCATAACTGCCCATCTTAAAAGCCCAGACCTGGGACACCTGACCCAGATTACATTTAGCCTGGGCTTCCCGGGTGGTCTCCAAGCCCTCTTTTTATCGGTTCAATGTTCCTTCAAAGTCATCTGTCACTATTTACTTTCATTTTAAAATAATACTTGCCAGTTGTGGGGTAATGTAGAAAGTATGGAAGTAAAATGGAAGGGGAAAAAAAATCACTACATCGCCATTACCCTTGACAACCGTTGACAGGCCCTCGCTGAACCTTCAATAGTTCCTTCGTTTATATAGAGCTGTATAAAATTTAAATAAAATTTTTATTTAAAGAAATAAAGCTGAGATCGTGTTATATGTGCAGCCCTCTGCTTCCACCCAGCTGAGCAGCTCTGTATGGACGATCCTGAGGGAGCCCTGTGGGCGCAGTGGTCCCTGCCTGCCACAGGGCAGTGGGGAAATCAGTTCTCATCAATCAGCCAGGGCCAGTTACCCAAGTATGAATAGAAGGAAGAATGAAGGAGTAACAAGCAAGATTCCCGGAGACTGCAGATGAGCCCACCTTATGCATACATTATAATTTATTTATCTCCGAAACCATTTAGGTCTCTTTTTTTTTTTTGGTTTTTCGAGACAGGGTTTCTCCGTATAGCCCGGGCTGTCCTGGAACTCACTCTGTAGACCAGGCTGGCCTCGAACTCAGAAATCCGCCTGCCTCTGCCTCCCGAGTGCTGGGATTAAAGGCGTGCGCCACCACCGCCCGGCTTAGGTCTCTTTTTTTATTGCTCTAAATCATGGCTGAGCTGAGCATGTGGTACAAGACTTCTAATCCCAGCAGCTGGTAGATAGAGGCAGGAGGATCTTTAATTTGAGGATAGTCAGGGCTACATAGTAAAAATTCAAGCATGGACTACATACCTTGTCTCAAAACAAAACCCCCCCAAAATGGGAGGGGTTGGAGGTGAGGCTCAGCTGTTAAGAGCACTCACTGCTCTTTTAGAAGTCCTAGGTTTGCAGGGCAGTGGTGGCGCCTTTAGTCCCAGCACTTGGGAGGCAGAGGCAGGTGGATTTCTGAGTTTGAGGCCAGCCTGGTCTACAGAGGGAGTTCCAGGACAGCCAGGGCTACACAGAGAAACCCTGTCTCGAAAAACCAAAAAGAAGAAGAAGAAGAAGAAGAAGAAGAAGAAGAAGAAGAAGAAGAAGAAGAAGAAGAAGTCGTCGTCGTCCTAGGCTCAATTCCCAGCACCCACAAGGTGGCTCAAAACCCTCTGTGACTCCAGTTCCAGGGGCACCATGCATCCACATGGTGCACACACATACATACAGGTAAAAACCCATAAACATAAAAATAAGAAGAACATTTAAATTAACTGTGTTATGGTGGTTCACGCTTTAATCCCAGCACTTTAGAGGCAGAGGCACACCGTTCTCTGAGTTCAAGGCCAGACTGGTTTACAGAGTGAGTTCCAGGACAGCCAGGACAGTTTGGAAAAACAAAAAACTAAAACAAAAAGCCAACAAACTTATGACAGAATGGTGACTCAGGCCTGTCGTTCCCCAGTACTTAGGCCCAGGAGGGCATTGGCTACATGAGATCCTGAGACAAACAATCATGGCAGAAATTGGTGATATTTGTTGCCTTCTGGGAGGCAAGGCTGATGAGACGCTTTCGAACTGGGGTGAAGGAAACTCCCCTCTCTATATGTCAGGGACTTTTGATTTATTACTGTGTCAATGTATCTATTAATTCTTTAAGGTCAGTTAAATTAAATTAAATAACACTGAAAACATCTTTGTCTAAATTCCCGATCTTTCTTTAGACCAATTTCATTGAGTTCAAGTTGCCTTGAACACTGACAAGTTACCTTCCAGGAAGTGTAGCTTCACATCCTTTAGCTTTAAGAGCCACACAAACAGACCCCACCCCCACCCCCACAGCTACAGGGGCTTTTAGAGAGGCAGCCATTTTCTTTGCTGTCTTCCCATCCAAACTGGAAGCTACTTAAATTGTGGACGGAAGCGTGTGTTAAACCACCTCTGTGTGCATCCCAGGTATACTCACTTTTATTTCTTGACTAGCTCCCCCAAATCATTACAAATTCACGTCACCATTTTACCAGTGAGAACGACAACGAAGCTCAACACACTACAGCCACTTGCCCAGGATGGTAACCATTGTGATTCAAACAACACAGAGCTAGCATTCATGAGGAGAGGATCCCTGGCTCTTTAGGAGGACCTCTCACTCAGAAACTCTCCCAGCATCACCCTCTCCTAGACTCTGCCCTTGCTCCCCTGTGGACCGACTGTCTCCCTCCTCCCCAGCCACTGTTATTTACTTCCACTCCTTAGGCTCCAGGCTCAGGAGGCCTGAGAAAGGACAAGGCAGATGGGGAAGGAAGTGGAAATTCTGTGTAAACCCTCATCTGTATCACAAAACTTGTCTTAAGTGCCAGCCCTGGGGATTTGCTGGAGTTGGCATGACAGAGGTGGGGCTGAAGGTCAGATTAAATTGGACTAGTAACCCCCAGAGGGATACTTGAAAGAGGCTGCTAAAGAAAGAGCTTCCGGCAGGGACTCGTGGTTGAGGCAGGCAGTGGCTGCATGCAAAGCTGACCTGACCAGGTCAAGCCTGCTTAGCGGGGCCTGGTGGTGACAGGTCTAGAGGTTCACAGGAAACCTGAAATCTTGCCTTTTTCTCCCAGTAATGAGTTGGTATAAAAATGGATCCTGAATAAAATTGTCTGCAGTTTTCAAATTTCAAAATGCATTAGTCAAAATATATCAAATTTCCATGTACTAGCTTACCACCTGCTCTAAGTGGGATCCCTTTTCAGCTGGAATATATTGAAATATGAATCACCCCCTGAGAGGCATAGGTGACCAGAGGGAGGGTAAGGTCCTGGGCTCCTCTGGATCCCCAATGCTACCCTTCCATCAATGATAACATTTATTTCCTGGGTGGCCCAGAACCTTGCCCACTTCCCTTAATCTCAGATTCCTAACCCAAGCCCTTAGGCTCTGTTCAGCCTTTGACACAAAGGGCAGAACACAGCCTTCTCCTATTCTAGCCTTTAATGACAGCTAGTATGAGCACTCAGGTTCACCGGGAAGACAGGCCTGTAATCCTAAAGCTATACCCAATGGCAACTTTGACCTCATTTGTTCCCTGGTCTTCATTTGTATGAGACAGGATCTCCCATAGTCCAGGTTGCCCTTAATGTCAAGAGGCCCCTGTCCCTTCTGGAAACACTTCCTTCTAAGTTCCGAAGCAGGACTTTGCGGTTTCCATCTATCTTGCTGGCCGTGACTCCTCGCTTTGCCCTTGCTTAGTCTCATTTCCATGTATCCCTGTTCTCTAGGACTGAGCCCCAGCTCCCCTCCCCGGTAGTCACAC
The DNA here is from genome assembly GCF_004785775.1 of Grammomys surdaster. NCBI lineage: Eukaryota > Metazoa > Chordata > Mammalia > Rodentia > Muridae > Grammomys > Grammomys surdaster. Next base: position 7,650,563 of record NW_021621078.1, read on the forward strand.
TGATGTCCCCACAGAGTATCTAACAAACAGGTCAGGCTCACTGCATCCTCGGAGTGTCCCTAACAGGCTTCCCCATCCTGCGGCTGAGGGAGCCATTCTTTTGGTTGAAAGTGCAGAGGCTGTTTCCCTGTCTCCCTTTACTTTACCCTTTACTCCTTTGACTCCCTGTATCCTCCTGATTTCCCCATCACACATAACTGTCTCCTCCACAACCACTCTGTCCTCGGCCACTGTCCTCTCCCCCTAGACCCTATGATGGCTTCCTTACTGTTTTTTTTTCCCATCCCGTCATCACTACCCTCCACACCACAGACAGAAATATTTTCAAGAATAGTAAGTACAGGACTGGGGTTGCAGCTCAGTGGTACAGCACTGGCCTTGCCTGTGCCAGCACACAAACACCACAAACACCACAAAGCAAAGCAAGACAAACAGTATAACTGTGTTATTCTCCTGTTTGGAATCTTCTAGTCATTTCTCCTTGCACCACAATAAAATACAGCCTCTTATCAGTCCACCACGCCCTGACGATTGCTCTGATCTCTCTAGCACCATCCCCAACATGCCCTGACGATTGCTCCGATCGCTCTAGCACCATCCTGTATGAGCCACACTAGCTCTGCTGCCTTGGAGGCTTAGCTCTGCTTTATGGTCAACTCCATACATACTTCCTACACGTGAACACCACAGAATTCGCCATTTGAAAGCACACAGTTCAGTGGCATGTACTGCATTCACGGCATTGTGCCAGCCTCCGCTGTTATCTAGTTCCGGGATATTTCCCTCACCCCAAAGGGAGACCACATGTCCATTAGCAGTCACCCCCATACTCCCTCCCCCAGCCCCTGGCAGCCACAAATCTCCTTTAAGTCTCTGTGGATTCGCCTGTTCTGAATAGTTCATAGAATCAGAATCACATAACATTTGCTTCGGAGTTTTAACACTGGCTGTTTCTACAAGGCCACTTGTCCCAGGCAGGGCCTTTGTAGGGCCATCTCTGTTTTGGCTGTCAGGTCTCAGATCAGACATCACCTCCCTGCTTTAGAACACCCTCCTCCTGCCCCCAGCCACTGTTGATTTCATAAGAACCCTGCTCCCCTTATTCCCCTCTCCGCACTCCACACTCCTTCAGTACCTGGTTTAATTATTTGCTTGTGTGTTCCCTGTCCCCAGGACAGTGCTGGGCTCTCAACAATTATTGGTGATCTGAAAGAGCCAACACACTATCTATTGCTCTATACAGAGCCATCTAGCTTGCTCCAGGAACCCAGGTGAGGAGCATGGAGGAGTGAGGAGGAAAGCCTCAGAGTGAAGGTCAGCCTTGGGGGGTGGGGGTGGGGTAAGCACGGAGGACTGGGGACGGCTTTTGAAATAGACGAAAGTACTTGGGCAAGTCCAGAGGCTGGAAGAACATGCCAGTTAGGAGCTGTAGACAGCTTTCAACCTATCCCATTGTTTCATGAGCCTGCACAGAGGAGACATCACAGGCCTCAGAGTTGGGGCTGATACAGCATAAAAAGTACAGCAGAGAGGCTGGAATCTCTTTTGTTTGTCTGTTTCTTCTCCACCACAGCATCCTCCCTACCCCCCAGGTCCTAGCACACTCACTGTTTCACCGACAGAGAGAACTTACTAGATCCCAGCTGCTTTTACATCATTCTACAAACAGCTTTCAGAGGCATGGGAAGATGGGGGGGGGGCAGGGGAGGAGGATGCATTACAGGCAACCACAGCTTACTCCAGGAGTCAGGGAGGGCCTGCCCTTTGCATTGCTCTCTTTAGGAGATCTGCAGGGCCAGGACAGACCTGAGACCAGCCCACCCCCAGCCCATCAGCTCTCCTTATCTTTCTTAGCTGAGCCCCCCCCCCCCCCAACTCCTCTGGGCACAAAGATGTCTGTGAAGCCACTGTTCTTCATTTCTCCTGATTGAATCAAGCCCAGATGGTCCAGGCCCTGTGGCTCTGGGAGTCCAGCTGAGCTCCCAGGAGAAGAGGCCCTTCCCCAAAGCCAGAAGGCTCAGAAGAGCAAATTCAATTGTGTGCAAGGCAGGAGCCATTAACCTGTCTGTGGACTGTGGCACCCCACCCCAGCCCCTGCTCCCTTCGGCCAGCAGGGCCTAGGCCGTCCTCCCTTCCACTTCTACAGAATCCTAGCCCCCTGCCTCTTCAGCTGTGCCCCTGCTCTCTCCCCTCTGTTCAGGATTCTCATCATTCAGGCCCTGAGAACCAGGATGGAGTTTGAGTTAATGAGCACAACAAGCCCATGGGAAAGTAGCTGGTGCATCTTATGGGCAAGGGGCTCTAGATGCAAGGGAACATCTGGATACAGAATTCTGGGGTCTCAAGTACCCAGCACATGATCTACAGCCGTGGTCTCCAGGATCATTGAAATACAGCTACTTCAGCTGGGCAGTGGTGCACACAGTCTTTAATCCCATCACTTACTCAGGAGGCAGAGGCAGGCAGATTTCTGAGGTTGAGGTCAGCCTGGTCTACACTGCAAGTTCCAGGACAGTCATGGCTACACAGAGAAACTCTGTCTCAAAAAAACCAAAAACAACAATATAAAGAAAGAAATATTGTGCCGGGCAGTGGTGGCGCATGCCTTTAATCCTAGCACTTGGGAGGCAGAGGCAGGTTGATTTCTGAGTTCGAGAATAGCCTGGTCTACAGAGTGAGTTCCAGGACAGCCCGGGCTATAAAGAGAAGTCTTGTCTCAAAAAACCAGAAAAAGAAAAAGAAAAGAAATATTGTTAGTATTCTATCTAAACTCCATCTCCACAGTTATCTGGCAATACCCAGGTATGCTCCTCCCCACATCCCCACAGTTACCTGGCAACAGCCAGGTAGGCCTGCCCACTATAAAAGGAGCTGCTTGCCTCCTCCTCTTTCTCTTACTCTTTTGCCTCTAACTTCTCTCTGTCCCCTCGCCCTTCCCCCCTTCCCTTCCACGTGGTCATGGCCAGCCTCTACTTCTCCTCTTTCTCTACCATCTTCTTCTGTTTCTCTCCCCTTTGCCCTCTTCTCTAAATAACCCACCCCCTTCGTGGAACTGTCTGGTCTGCTGTTATCTGTTCTAAGCTGCACGCCGAAGTTTAACAAATATGGCATTTCAAAGATTTCACATTAAAAAAAAAACCCTAGCCGGGCGGTGGTGGCGCACGCCTTTAATCCCAGCACTTGGGAGGCAGAGGCAGGTGGATTTCTGAGTTCGAGGCCAGCCTGGTCTACAGAGTGAGTTCCAGGACAGCCAGGGCTACACAGAGAAACCCTGTCTCGAAAAACCAAAAAAAAAAAAAAAAAAAAAAAAAAAAAAAAAAAAAAAAAAAAAAAACCAAAAAAAAAAAAAAAAAAAAAAAAAAAAAAAAAAAAAAAAAAAAAAACCCTAT
>NW_021621078.1:7654051-7807600 GCF_004785775.1 Grammomys surdaster
CAGGGTTTCTCTGTTTAGCCCTGGCTGTCCTGGAACTCACTCTGTAGACCAGGCTGGCCTCGAACTCAGAAATCTGCCTGCCTCTGCCTCCCAAGTGCTGGGATTAAAGGCGTGCACCACTACTGCCCGGCATAAATAGTTTTTATATTGATTTATGGAGAGATTTTTTTTTAACTTTTAGATTTATTTAATGTGTATGGGTGACGTTATGAATGGTTGTGAGCTATCATATGAGTGCTAGAAACTGAACCTGGATCCTCTGCAAGAGTAACTCTTAACAGCTGAGCCATCTTTCCAGCCCCAAGAAAGGTGAAATATTTTGATACATTGAATTAACTAAAAACATTTTAAAGCCAGGCAGTGCTGGCCCATGCCTTTAATCCTAGTACTCGAGGCAGAGGACAGACGAGGGCAGGCATATGAAGATTTACTTATTTATTTTATGTATATGAGTACACTGTGCTCATGTATAATACACTGTCTTTCTCTTCCGACAAACCTGAAGAGGATATCGGGTCTCATTTTAGATATAGTATCTATAATGGGATCCAATTATAGACGGTTGTGAGCCACCATGTGGTTGCTGGGAATTGAACTCAGGATCTCTGGAAAAGCAGTCAGTGCTCTTAACCGCTGAGCTATCGTTCCAACTCTGTTCTTATCCTTTGCCTACTAGAAAGCTTAAAGTCCGTCAGCTTACCTTCTATTGGACAGAGTTGGTTCAAAGCACAGCCACTGGCTTGGCCGGAGGCTTTACTGCCTTTCGAAGTGAGAAAGAGTAGGAAAAGGCCTGGCAGGGAGACCTCTTAGAGGTGCTACTTGGAGGAAGGCAGCCCTGGGGGGCCCCTCAAAAATCCCCATACACGTACTAGAAAGCCAGTAGCGTCCCGTCCCAGTAGAGGGATCTGCCCAAGACAGGAAGGGGCGTGGTCTGGAGAGGAAGGGCCTTATAGCTGTTCCCTCCTTTCTTAAGCACAGGCGTTCACCCGGCCACTGTAGAGTCTGCTGTGTCTACTTCAGTGGCTTACACTGTTGTGGGAAGCAGTAAGAAAAGATCCTGTTCAGATATTTAAGAGTCCAGGATGCTAGCCAAGTGGTGTGGCTCCTATCTTGAATCTCAGCACTCAGAGGTAGAGGAGGCGGATCTCTGTGAGGTTAGCCTGGTCTACAAAGTGAGTTCCCGGAAAGCCAGGGGGTACACGGAGAAACCCTATCTCTAAACAAAAGAAAACAAAATAGAAAAAAGGAAGCCAGGATGCAGCTCTTGATTGGAGAGCAAATGGAACCCCTGAGATAGCTGGACTAGTGCCCAGGAGTGCCCCAGAGCTGAGCAAAGGAAAAAGCAGGGAATGGCAACAGGGCGAGGACGCAGTTCAGTGGTAGATGGCTTGTCCACATGTGAAAAGCCGTGGGTTCCATCCCTGGTGGAGGAGAAGACAGCGTGCAAAGACAGATAGTACCTAAGACGGAGCAGGCCTCATGAGGTCAAAGGATGCCCACCAGAAGTGGCTGCCTAAGAACGAGGACAGGCTGTTGGGGTAAACAGTTTGTACTGCAGTGGTGGGCTTTGGGTAGGGCTTCTTGGGATAAAACAGTGATCTCCTGGGAAAGGAGAAGGTGTCCTCGGACTGCTGGGCAGACCAGGTTGGAGCTTTTCATACCTCCGTGGAAGGGTAGGAAGGTAGAGAACCTTAAGGAAGTCTGGGTGACCCTCAAGGATCCAATGACCCATTGGCTCAGGGTGGGCCAGGCCTGAGCTCCCATGGCTGGTCTCTGAGTCAGCCTTCCTAGTGAGGCCCTCTGGCAACTTCCTGCTCCCCTGGCTGGTCCTGTCCTTAGCCCTGCCTCACAGGTAAGTTCAAGGGTATGTCCTAGGAGAGACTTTTCTCACCTGGGCGTGGCTTAGTAATCATGCCACAAGCCTCAGTAGAAGGCCCTGGCTTCCTGCGGCCCAGCCCAGGAAGAGAGGGCTTGCTTTCCTACTTTAAAGCTGGAGGCAGGCTTTCAAGCTCTTCACTCTGGCTCCTGCCTCACAGGCTTGCTCGCTTATGCAGCCCAGATCATGGGCGTCTCCGAAGCTAATGAATGACCCGCACTTGGGCTCAGGTCAGCAGCCCCTGCCAGCTTCCCTGGTCCTGTCTTGATGGCTCATTATTGCAGCATTCCCAGGAGACGGATGGAATTTTTTCCACCATCACCTAATTACATTCCAGCTCGACATGAGACGGTGACATGTGTCCAATCCACACATGATTCCCAATAAGCCTGAGAATGTTCCCACAGAGGGTGTGAATGGGGCTGTTTTCATCTTGAAGTGTATGTGGAGTTATTTCCTGGGGAGAGCCCCAGATGAGAGACCCTCTTCTGTCAGAAGCAGACAACCCCACCTGGGTAGCTACGGAAGTATGGAAGTATGTGTAGACAGAGTCACTGACAAGAGAAGCAGGAGGGGGTTTGGGAAGGCACTTCCTGAGGGCCTGTCACAGAGACAGGAGGCTACTCTGATGGTCTGGAAGTCACATCCAAACTGTGCAGGAGCTCCTAGACAGGACTCCTTCCCCATGTTAACTGGAGTGTCTCAGTGTGTCCTGTCCCTGAGGCATCCTTAGGATTGGGGAGCACAACGTTGTGTCTTTAGTGGCCCTGAGGCTTGGATACTTCATTATCTCTCTATTAGAGACAAGGGACACTGATGCGGGGTGAGAACAGTCCTGGCTCTGGTTCTGTCTCCCAGAAATGGAAACCAGAGTCACTGCCTGTCCCTAGTTCATCTTGAGCTGGCTCCAGCTTTCTGCAAACCCAGTACTGGCTTCTGTTGCTTCTCCTGTAATGCTCAGTGGCCTTTCTCACACCCATCACTCTCAGAGCCTCAAGCTCTCAAACCCTCTCCTATGCTGACAGATGGAATTGTGCAAGAAACCAAAGGATAAGGTGGGCAGGTAAGAGGGTACTGGTGGCAGCCAGGCTCATTCAAGGCCCTGGGTTCCAGCCACCGCTGCCATGGAAGGAGTGGGAGTAGGGCTCTGGTTATCATGTCTTTGGGTTTGCCAGAGGGTAGTGTTCCAGATTTGTACCTGTAGTTGGTTAACACCGTATTTGAAAAATAAAGCAAACAAGAACCAGTGTGTGGGCAAACACCACTCCACCTGTAGCCTGGATTCTGCCTGAGGCCATGGTTGCCAACAGCTTCCAGAACTGTACTGTGCCCCCTCAGAGCTCACAGGGAGAGTACTTTCCTCCCCAGCAACCCCCACTCCATGCTCCTTTGCTGTAGGCCTGTTTCAGTCTCTCCCATTGAACAACAGAACCTTGTAGAAATGAAATATCAGCAACTACCTTTCCCATCCCTTCACCAGAAGCAAGCTGACTTCCCCTCCCACCTCTTCAAGCCCTGCACTCGAGATTGAGCCTTCTTCTCATCCACAAATGCCCGATTATTCCGAAATCTCAGTTCCCACTTTCCACCTTGCCTCAGGTGCCCCTGAGGTCAGAGCCGCCTTAAAATCTCCTTCTCCCCTTATTCCTCTGCACAACTCTCTCCTAGAAATGCTCCAGTCTTTCTGGACATTCCTGTCGGTCCCTGTCACAGGCACCCTTCCTATTCCTCAGTCCCCGTCACAGGCATCTCTCATATCTCATTTTACCCTTGAGGCCATGGGGTGGGGTGGAGGCAGGGCGGCGCACATCCTCTGTAACCGCGTTTTCTGCAAAGCTGTCTCCCTTACCCTCCTAACCCTAGATCTACATACCAAATGGTGTGTGTGTGTGTGTGTGTGTCCTATTGGCGTCTCCATGCCTTGCCTCTCTCCTAAACTCCCCTCCTCCACCCCGTCACTTTCTAGAAACCACAAGCAGCTCAGGCTCCCAGGAACCTGGGACTCTGCGTTCTCTTAGTCACTTGGGTCCAGTCTACCAAGTCCTGTAGCTTGTACTTCCGGTGCTTGTACTTCCGGTGCTTTCCTCTGCTGGCACAGCTGCTTCCTCACACATCTGCCGAGCATCATATTCTCTTGCACCTTCTCCTAGTGCCTCTGAAACTTGGATCTGATGACACCACTCTCAATTTCTGTGACCTTCCCTTCAGGAATATGTCTAACTCTCTGCTCTGTACCCTGGACTCAGCCAACCTTCGGATCATGCGAACACCTTAACAGGAGGCTGTGGCAATTCCTAGCACGTGCTGAGTTCTCTCCTATCTCCAGCCTTGGGTCATGCTGTCTCCTCCATCTGGGACACCCTTCCTTCCCTCACCCATCTAAATGTTCTTCTGTTGGTGTTGTTTTTTAAAGACAGGGTTTCTCTGTGTAGCCCTGGCTGTCCTGGAACTCGCTCTGTAGACCAGGATGTCAGAGATTCACCTGCCTTTGCCTCTTGAGTGCTGGGATTAAAGGCGTGCACCACCATGCCCAGCTTTGAATAACTCTCCTTTTAAACTTGGCCCAGGCCAAATGCTTTCTCTTCCCTTTGAGCCTACCCAGAACACTGTGTTCATTCAACATGGCCTCAAGGTGTCAGTTTTCATGGAGGTATCTATAGGCAAGTGAGGGACTAAGTCCCGCCAGACCATGGATAAAAATAACATTCGGACTCACAGTCTGTGGCATCCAAGCAAGGAGACCAGCCTAGTTCTCTGCAGTAACCAGCCTAAGAGGCTGGCTTGGTAGCTATAAATTAGACTAGACTACCACAGTATAGCAAAACCCAGCCTGTTTACCTTGTGGTAAAAACTCGCCAGATCTTGACTAACTTCATTTTGTTCCTGCTTCCAACTTGGGATAGCTAGAGAAACCAAACACTTAGCACTAGCCAATTACGCTTGGGTTTCTGGCTGCAACTTCACCTACCCGCGGCTTCTCCATCGTTAGCTGCCTCCAAAGAGAGCTTACTAACGCCTTTCCCAGTCCTCTTTCTGCCTTTGGCTCTGATAAATGCAAGTGACGGCAGCCACCCCCTGGCTATAACCCGCTTTGAATAAAAAGCCTTTATTCTTTGATTTGTTATTCTTCATTTATTACCATACATGTAACAAGCCTTGCTGAAGGTAACAGTTTGTGATGCTTTGAATATGGCTTGTACCCACCAAAACACATGGTGAGACCTGGTCCCCAATGTTGGAGGCAATCTGAAATAGGAATAATTCCAATCATGAAGGCAGAAGTCTCCCGGATGGGCTAATGCCTTTTTCATACAGCTGAGTTCTTGCTTTCACAGGACTGGGTTGAATGCCACAGCACAGATGTAATAAAGCAAGAAAGGCTCTCACGTTCCTTCAGATGTGCCCCCCTGCCCTTCCACCAGGAGTTGAAGCATCATGAGACTTTCTCCAAAAACAAACAAGAAGTCAGTGTCTGCTCTCTTGGACTTTCCAGCCTCCAGAATCATGAGCCAAAAGAAACCGTTTCCTTCATATATTAACCAGTCTTGGGTAGTCTGTTATAGAAACAGAAAATGGACTAAGACATAAGACAAGGCTTGAAACAAAACTAATCCATTATCTTAAACAGACTCAGCAGGACTGCTGTTCCCACTGGGAGTGTCCCATGTGGATGTAGTCAGATGGTAGCCATCTGGGGACTGAACTAACATGCTGGACAGCTGAGCCTGTCTTCCTTCCTGTGGGTTTCTCTTCTCAAAGTGATGTCTCTCACAAACTGGCCTCTTTATTGGGGCTCCCAGTTCTTCAAAATACACAAGTTAGGCTGCTTCTATTCATTTTGTTTGGTTTTTGTTTTCTGAGACAGGATCTTTCTACATAGTTCTGGTTGTCCTAGAACTGACAGTGTAGACCAGACTAGCCTCAAACTCAGATCCATTGCCTTTGCCACCAAGGTGCTAAGATTAAAGGCGTCCATCACCATGCCTGACTTTCTATTCATTTTTTGAGACAGGGTTTCACATAATCCAGGTTGTCCTTAAACTCACTATGTGGTCAAGGCTGGCCTTGAACTCTGGATCCTCCTGAGTGCTGCAATTAGAAGTGTGTGTCTCAATGCCTGGCTTAGGTTATAGCCTTCTTATGGCAATAGGTACCAGTTGTAATTTCTGTTTCACTTTATGAGCTAAATCAAGTCACAGGACCAGGTGTAGTGGTGCTTACCTGTAAGCCCAGAATGTGGGGGACTTAGGTATAAAGATTGAAAGTTTACATCAGCCTGGGCTAGAAAGCAAACCCATGTCTCAAAAAACTAACAGGGTATGGGAAGAATAATCAGGGGTAGGTGCACTTCCTGTGCAGACCAGAGGACCTGAGTTCAATTCTTAGCACCCACATTAGAAGCTGGGCGTGGCTGTGTGCACACAAGTGCCTATTATCTCAGTGTTGTCATGGGCAACACAAGTGGATCCTGAGGGCTTTCTGGCCAGCATGTCTAGATGAATGGATGAGCCCTAAGGCCAATGACAAATCCTCTGTCAAGGGAATAAGGCAGAGAGTAGTGGAGCAGACACCTCACCTTCTCCTGTGGTTTCCACAAGCACAAGCATGGATACACAGTACAATACAGACCCCACACACACAGAGCATAATACACATTACACACATACACACATAGCATAATACACACCATACACATACACACACAGCATAATACACACCACACACATACACACACAGCTTAATACACACCACACACACACTTAATTAAAAAGAGGGAGATATTCATGATCACACATGCCTGTTTTTTATCCACTTGAAAACTGGAGGCAAGAATCAGAAGTTCAAGGTGAACCTTGGGTTGCATAAAACCCTGTCTCAAAAACCAAATACCAAAAAGCCAACTAACCAAACAAACAAACATACACAAACCAAACTAATAAACTAGGCTGCAAACTCAGCCCAGATTCAACACAGGCAGGGACCTCATGCAGGCGTGAATGGCCACAGGGTGGGGCCCTCTTTGGAGATTGGCACATGTTCCCTTTCCATTGACACTGCTGTTCTTGACTCTGCCCTCCATGCCTGGCAGGGGGTCTGGGCGAGCTGCCTCTCAGCAATGCTCGAAAGCCATGGGAAGGAATGAGAGATGGCAGAGCCAACAGATGGACAGAAGGGCTCCATGCAGGCTTCCCTGCCTGCAGGCCCCGCCACCACGTTTAGTTCACATAAACACTGCTCTTTACTGCTGAACGGGCCTCTATTTTTAAACCTCTCAAGCAGTGAGTGGTGCTTAACATTTTTTGAATCAGGGACCCCTTAAGCAATCAAACTGCAGCTGTAGGAGACCCCTCCCTAAGGAAGTGACATCACAGTCACTCACAGCTCTGGAACAGGTTAATGACAGATGCCCTTTACTGAGCTCTCACCAAGAGACTCACTGTGAAAGGGAAGTCTCCACTCTCCATTTGATAGTACCATGTACTTCAGGTTCCAAACCCATGTCTCAAAAAACTAACAGGGTATGGGAAGAATAATCAGGGGTAGGTGCACTTCCTGTGCAGACCAGAGGACCTGAGTTCAATTCTTAGCACCCACATTAGAAGCTGGGCGGGAAAGATGATGCTGACGAGGTTTAAGAGACCAGATGTGCTGGCACACACCTTAATGCCAGCACTTGGGAGACAGGCAGGAGCAGCTCTGTAAGTTCAAGACCAGCCAGAAAAACATAATGATGAGGGGGGGAGGGAATAATTATTAGAGAGTGGCAGAGCCTGGATTCAGTGAAGACAGGTTTGATGGCAAAGCCCAGATATTCCTGAGCACAGCACCACACAATTTCAGAAGCCTGGGAATACTCTGAACCACGAGCCTCAGGTTAAGAATTCTTTCTCTAGCCATTCCATAGTGGTGCACACTTTTAATCTCAGCACTCAGAGGCAGAGTCAGGTGGATCTCTGAGTTTGAAATCAGCCTGGTGTATAGAGTGAGTTCCAGGACAAACAGGACCACACAGAGAAAACCTGCCCTCCCACTCCCCCTCCCCCCAAAAAACAATGAACCAAACAAAAAGAATTCCTTCTCAGGACTGAAGAGAAGGCTCAGCGGGTAAAAACACTTACTGCTGCTGCCAGGAGCAATGGTGTACCTCTTTAGTCCTAGCTCAGGAGAAGCAGAGGCAGACAAACCTCTGTGAGTTCAAGGCCAGCCTGGTCTACAAATTGAGTTGCAGGCTAGTCAGGATTACATGGAGAGACATTGTTTCAATCAATCAGTCAGTCAATCAATCAAAGGATTTCAGATGAAATTAGACGTGGTAGTTTATGTCTGTAATTCTAGTACCTGGGCAACTGAGGCAGGTGACTGGAAAGTCCTGAGAGCCACTTGACTCTTCCTTCCCATGCCTGTGGCCCAGCTGTCCTCAGAACACAGTGCTACTCCTTCACCTGGCTCTCCTCACCATGACTCCTCCTCTGAAGTGCTCTCCCTTCTCCAAGGTCAATGCTTCGTTTTCTCCCTAGAGCTTTCCCCAGTCTTGAACTACCTCACTGTAGCTCCTGTTTGTTCCTCTTCTGCTGGGGGCTTTCTCCTCTCCTAAGCAAGTGTGAGCTCACATCCTTAGTTGTGGACCCTATAGGAATGATGATCCACCCCCATAACTGTCACGACCCACTCCTAGACAGGCTGGCATCTGTATTACAAGTGTTGGAACCTTTCCTTTTACTATGCTGATCTTCAGAAGCTCGAGTCCTCAAGGCCAAGACAGAGTGGGAGTTCACAGTGCGCAGGGTACAGTGGGGCTGACAGGACTGGACATGTCTCCTTCATGCAGACAACTAAAATGGGGTTTGTTTTTATTTTGTCTTTAATTTTTAGACATTTATTTTATTTTACATGTTTGAGCATTTTGCTTGCACAGCTGTATGTAGCATACCACATGTGTGCCTGGTGCCCAAAGAGGTTAGAGAGTATGTCAGAGTTGGGGTTACAGATGCTTGTGAGCCACTAAGTTGGTGCTGGGAATAGAACCCAGGTCCTCCGCTAGAGCAGCCAAGTGTTCCTAACTGCTGAGCCATCTTTCCAGCCTTGGGCCTCATCTCACCTGCTGCTCAGTGGGATATCTTGTCATCTGTTTCTTTTGTTTTCTCAGGATATACAATGTTACTCAAAAGCTGTATTGTTTTGTTTACCCCAAACAATAAAGACTAAAAAGAATGGGCTGGTATCTGGAGAATGGACAGCCACTATGAGAACTCACACAAGAGATACCCCCTTTTCATCTTCTGTCTTCTGTTTATGTTTGTTTTGTTTTGTTTTTTGAGGCAAGGGGTGTGTGTGTCTCACTTTGTAGCCCAAGCTAGTTTTGAACTTGTATGGAACTCAGGTTGGTCTCAGATTTGCAAGTTTGTGCTAACATAGCTGGCCAAACACTACCTTCTGGAGTCCCACAGAAGTGTTCCCCTGGTGTCCTTCTAAACCAAGCCACCCATCAGCAGTATCTACCGCATGGCCAGAAAGCAACAAGTTAGGCAAGAAATGTTCCAAGGACAGAGGTCCTTAGCCCCTCAGGGTCAATTTGAGAGTCTCCATTGCTGTCCTGTGGGCCCTGGTTCAAGTGCATACTTTGTAAATGATGCTTAGTTCTCAATACTATCACAAAAGCCAACTGCTCAGTAATAAAATGCCATACATTTGTGGTGGTGGCATACAATTGTTATCTCAGCACTAGGGAGTCTGAGGCAGGAAGATGAAGCGTTCAAGGTCAGCCTGAGCTACACAGTGAGATGCAGGGCAGCCTGGGCTACAGAGTAAGACCCAAAAGAGGTTTTTGTTTTTGTTGTTTGGTTTTTCAAGACAGCCTTTCTTTGTGTAGCCCTGGCTGTCCTGGAACTTGCTCTGTAGATCGGGCTAGCCTCAAACTTAGAAATCTACTAGCCTCTGCCTCCCAAGTGCTGGGATTAAAGGCGTGTGCCACTACTGTCAGACAGAGTTTCCAAAGAGCTTTAACTGACGAGGAGAGGACCCCATAAGTTGGAGGTCTCTGGCTAAATAAAAATGAGAAAAGGGGGAAAGCTAGCTGAAGTCTGACATGGACCTTCCTTTGTTTACTCACACCAAGCTGCTCCTGCCACCAGACCTTTCCAGTTTTGATGAATTGTTTCCCTCTGAACTGTGAGGTAAAATAAGCCTATCCACCCCTAAGTTGCTTTTTGTTGATTGTTTGGCTGCAGGATGAAGGAAGTTACTAATATACACCTGGGTTCCCCTACCATCCTGAGGGTTGACACTTGCTTCCAGCCCCAAGCTGGGGCTAACTCCTACCCTTACTTTATAGTTCTGAGCACCAAATGGACTTGCCAATTCTTTGAGAAGACACAGTGTGGGAAGTGAAGGAAGTCCCCGACAATGGGGAGCTGTGATTGTACAATTAACCTAAAAGCCTCTTATTAGCATCCTGACCTAAAAGGCCCCACACACCCACACAGAAATCAGTCTCCCTTCCCCACCATGGTTTCAAGCTTATGGTGGAGAAAGGGTTTCAGCAAAGATGTGGGCTGATGCTCACCCTGAAGTTCAGAGCAGCAGAGAGCGCACAGTTTCCTCAGGGGCAAGGGGATTAGGCTGCGCCCCTGTGACAAGAGCTCAGAGAGAGCTAACACCACATCATCTCAGCAGCCCCTTCACCATTTGCAGATTTATTAAATCGAGAGCCAATTCTGACACAGTTTCTTTCAGGCAACTCTACCTTGCAGGTGTGCAGAATTTATTTGAGATAAAGAAAAACCATTAGAGAGAGAGAGAGAGAGAGCACTCGCAATCTTCAAAGCCCACCTCTGAGACCAGAAAGAAATAAAAACAGTAGCCCGTACAAATGTGCAATTAAGTTTCCAAATACTTGGGAGCCATGAGAAACGCCAACCCCGCAGAGAACAGGTCTTTAAGGCAATTTTCTTGAACTCTATTCAGCACTCACTCAAAATGCCTTTTAAAAATAACATATGATTTTCCTCCCTCTCCAAATGCACCCTTGTTCTTTCTTTTCCAGGTAAGAATGAAGTCAGCTCCAGGGTGAGAAAGGCAGTCACTCATTTTGATAAGGGATGGTGGACTATGTCTCCAGGAGGGCAGATAATAAAACTAAACAAACATCCCTGGTCAGCGGTACAGGAGTCTTGCTGAGATGTGGGGAGGCCAAGGGGGTCTTTGCCCACTGGGAGAAGGCCCATGGTTAAACTTGGTTCTAAAGAGGTATTTGCCTACAGCCTGGGCTGAGTTCAACAAATCCCACTCTCCCCAGGTGGAGATTTGGTTCCCTGCAAGAAGGAGAAGGGCTCAGTTCCGCTGTAAGATTTGCTAAGAATAAAAGCTTCTCCTCTCTGCATGAGGCTGAATGAGCTACAAAGAGGCCTAAGCGAATGTAGCGTGCTAGCACTGCAGAGGGACATGAGGCCCACACCCAGCCTTGCCACGCCAGCAGTAGGACTCTGGCTAGGTAGCTGAACCTTTCCAAACCTCAGTTCCTAAGCTGTAAGATGAGAGTAACCCAGGGCTGCCAGGAAGCTGTGTGGTTTAGCTCCTAGAGTCCCTGAGGCCAAGCACAAACCACAGCAGCTGGAGTTCAAGTCATTGTACCAATTGAAGATTGTCCCCTCACCCCTTCCCACCAACACTAAGGGCTGACACCATGGTTGACAGCCCAACCTTTGGATAGGACTCAACTTTGAAACTGGTCATTTAGTGTCTACCTGCCATTCACCATAGCCCTTAGAATCTCTAGCTATTCTACTTGCTCATCTGTGAAATGGGATCACTAAGGATATGAAATCCAGTGCATGTAAAATGCTTAGCTAGTGCCTGGCCCAGCGTAAGTGTCAGTGAGTAATAAGCAATTATTTTGTTATCATTTATAGCTCCCTTAGATCAGCCTCCATGTGCTAAAATTTAATAAGGTTTTGCTTCTTTGTATTTATTTTTACAGCTACTTTCTATTTATGGCAAGTGATACTGAGTCTCCATTTACAGAAGTGTTATCAAGTTTCCTTTTTGGATACATTTATTTAAGCTAAAGTGGGTCAGTCTACTGAAGAAAAAAAAGAAAATGAAAATATACTGCAGGTGGTACACAGATGGGTGAGCCACTGGGAAGGTGTGAGGCAGGAACCTAAATTTTGGGAAGCCCGCAGATAACCTGTATAAAGCCAGGAGGCAGACAGACTCAGAATGTCTTCCTTACTCCCACTACCACAAGCAAGGTTGTCCCGAAGCCAGCCAGCAACAGTGACCGTGACCTTGGAGCCTGGCTTTCCCCCATCTTTGAGGGTTCTTCCTAGATTCACTCTCTGGACTCTGGCTGAAGTTCCCAGCTCCCCTGAGGGTGCTTTTCCCAAACCCAGAGAGCTGTGCACAGCCTTCCAAAAACCTTGCCAGCCTGAGTCCCCTCAAGCAAAAGAGACTTCTCAGATCCCCAGGAGGATCTGGCCTGAATCCCGGCTGGGCTGGAACTGGGGACTGGGGACTGGGGACTGGGGACTGGGGACTGAGGACTAAGGACTAGGTGAGGTGGGGTTTCTAGGGAGGGAAAGTAAATGCTATCCTTGTACAACTTCTAAGGAAAGACTCAGAGCAGCTAGGAAATAAAAACACCCTCCTGGCTCTCGCCAAGGTGTTACAACTCAGTCCCAGTTGCCTGGCAACCGTGCAGGTGCATGATAGGACAAATACCGTTCCCAGGGAGCCAACCAGCGCCTGCGGGGTCGGCCCAGGTGGGAGCTGGCGCGGGGGCGTTGGTCTGCATCCTGCAACCCTTATCAGCACGCACACCTCACGACCTTCCTGCCCCTCCTAGCGGGAACAGACATTACCTCTGGAGGACCAGATAGAGGCGGTTTACCAAGCCTTGCTGAGCTGCGTTTAGTTTCACCGTGCCCCTGCCTCCTCTGCCGCCTTCAGGCGTCTGCTCAAGGGCTAAGAAATCAGTGGCCGAGAAACTTGACCCAGTGCAACTAGCTCCCACCCCATTCCCTCCCAAACCCGTACTGTGGAGCACCCCGAGAATGAAGACAAGTGACACATTCCTCTCTGGGACCTTGGCTCTCTTTGACTCGTTGATGCACTCTCTCCCGTCCCCAGAGTAGTAGCTAATGGAGCATAGCCTTGGGGGGAGATATCTGCTGGACTCCCGCAATAGTCATCCAAGCAGAAGCATCCAGGTGGGGTCTGCCTGGAGCCTCCCGGCAACAGCAGATACGAATAGCGACTCGGAGTTCAGGCTTCAAATTAGACCTGCCTATGGATTCCAACCGAGACTAACTGGCTGTATAACCTTGAACTCGTCCCTTAACCTCTCAATCTGCTCATCCATAAAATGGGGGGAAGCAGGGCGCATTTTATGGGGCTGCTGTGACGACTGAGTGCAGCCATGCACTTAGAACACATAGCACGGAGCTTACCCAACATGAAGTCCTTGATTCATGACAGATAAACAAACAGTTCCATTGGGATGTGGAAGCTGTGGCCACACAATTGCTGGAGAGACTCCTACTCAGACAACCGTGTGTCTGAAGCATCCAGCAACCTGTGCAGGCAGGCTCTCAGACACAGGCCCCAATGAAGAATGAGCTACTGACCTCCCCCACGGGTGACCAGCTAGCAGGTGTAGTTGCTGCCTCCTGACACATGCAAAACTATACAAAAGAAACGGTGAAGCTGAACGTGGTGGCGAGGACCTTGCCCCAGCACTGGAGAAGAGGAGAACATAGAATTTCAGACCATCCTGGGCTATGGAGTGAGACACATCTCAAAAAAGGCTGAGGATGTAGTTCAGTCAGTAGTTCATTGTCTAGTTGGCAGAAAGCCCCCGTTGTATCTTCAGCATAAAACTGGGCATAATGGCATGCCCCTGTAATCCTAGCACTCAGGGGCTGGAGGGTTGGCTCAGTGGTTAAGAGCACTTGTTATTCTTGCAAAGGATCTGGGTTTGATTCCCAGGACCCACATGGAGGCCCAACACTTCTTCAGGCACCAGGCATGTATGGTCCACAGACATACAATTTAGGCAAGATACTCATCCACAGAACATAAAATAAATCTAATAATGAATAAGTAAATACATGAGTAAAAAAAAAAATTCCTAACACTCATAAGTGGAGGCAGGGTCTTGAGACCCCGTTTCAAAAACAGGGGAGGGGGAGGGGATGAGATAGGCAAAGGAGATCAGTGGGCAAAGGTGCTTGCCACCAAGCTTGATAACCTGAGTTCCATCCTCAGACTCCACTTCCAGACACATGTGCACACATTACAAACAGACACACACATAGAAAAAAGCCAGACATGATGGTTTACAACTATAATTTCAGAATTTAGAAGGCTGAGACAGAAGAACTGCAGTGAGTTCCAGGAAAACCTGGACTATGGTGTCAAAAATAAAACAAAAATCCACAAGAAGGCTGTGCATGTAGCTCGATGGGTGGAGGGCTTTTCATACATGCACAAAGCCCAGGTTTCAATCCCTAGCACAAAGCAGACGTGGTAACACATGCCTATAATAAGCATTTAAGAGGTGGAGGCAGGAGGATCAGAAGTTCTAGGTTAGGGGCTGAAGAGATGGCTCAGAAATTAAGAGTACTGACTGCTCTTCCAGAGGACCTAGGTTCTGTTTCTAGCACATACATGTGGCTTATGGTTCATACGTGACCCCTGTTCCAGGAGAATCCAGTGCCCCATTCTGGCCTCTTCAGGCCCCAGGCACACATGTGCTGCACAGACATACATGCAGACAAAGCACCGACCATGCACATAAAACAAAAATTAATAAAAGAAGTTCTGGATTATTCTCAGCAGCTACACAAGTTTGAGGCCAGTCTAGAATACATGAGACTGTCTCAAAGAGCAAAATGAAAATAATAAAAACAAAAGATTAATTAGTGGGTCAGCTAATTACATAGGTTCCCTGGTGGGGGTTGGAGGAGGGATGGCTCCTTCCCTAGCTGCTTTTTCTACCCACTTTGGCTCCCCGAGAATCTTCCATCCAGGGACAGACCAGGACTTACAAGGGCTAGTGATGAATCAGATTCTGGTTTTAGTATTTTCTCTTTGTTAAACTTGCCTTTTCAGAGGCTTTAGGGAAGTGGTGTAGATAGGATTGTCCTGGGTCATCTCCTGCTGTCTCACCTGCATGGTGACTGACCAGAGCCCATCCTGAAAGCTCTGTCATGGCCTATCCTGTCCATGCTTCCAGAAAGGAGACTCGAGATGCCAGAGAGAGAAGAGGCTGGAGAGACCTTTCAAGATAGTAAATCTTTACAGTGCCAACCCCAGGGCCAGTCCTGTGCCCCACACCACACCTGTAGGACCCCAAACTCGAGAGCCCAGCAAGTGCTTGTCTACCTCTTTCTACATGGCAAACTCGAAGCCACAGGAAGTGGCAACGCCAGGGAGCTAGATTAAATCCTTTGCCTCAGCTTCTTGGTCCTAATAGTGTTGTCCTCACCTATCCCCAACACAATGCCTGGCACACAGCTACAACCCAACAAATACCAGGAGGAGGAATGAGGCAGGTAGAGGGGCTGTCCCCAGCCTCCACACCCTCCAGCCTCCATTTTCCAGGGAATTTGTCCAAAGCCTGGCGCTGGAGTTATGGGAAGGCAGTTGTCTCAAATACATGGCCCTACATGGATGCCCTGTAGGGGGCGCACTCCTCCTCTTGCACAGAGGTGGATACAGCCCACAGGGCAGCCCTGAAAGCAGATGAGTGGACCACAGCCATTAGCTGAGTGGAAGGAACAGGAAAGAGGGTTTGTCTGCAGGAATCAGAGAAAAACCTCAGGGAGAGGGCAGCACCAGGTCCCCTTTGTGAGCTCCTTGGGGTGGGTGGGGGTGGGTTTTTCTACAGTTCTGTATCAATCTCCCAACAGCTTGCAACCAGAAAACTGGGCAAACATCTAGTGGGGATGACACAGTAACCCCTAAGAGGCCATTTGGTGAGAGAGCTATACTGAGACTCCATGTACCCAGAGGATCCGTGTTCAGTAATGTCATATTATAAAATGATTACATTCTTCTTCCCAAGGCGTTTTATCTAACTCAAGACTCATGGTTTGCCAGGCTCTTTCATAAAAGCAACACACACACACACTCATGTACACATGCATGTACACACATACTCACCACCGCCACCACCACCACCACCACCACCACACACACACACACACACACACACACACACCATTTTTAGACTTCATGAAATCTGGATCTGGCAAAATGCCAAAATCTGGAAATTCCTTTGCCAAATAGAGAGGCCTATACCCTGCCACTCCCTGGATGGCACTTGTGAGCTGTTCCCTGGGACAGAGCAGCAAGAACTGGGTTAGAATACCTGTTGTTAGGGGACCCTAAAAACAAGGAAATCCAGATCCTGTGTTTCAGCTACGAGGTAAGAGGGCGTGGGAGGTGACTCCCCATCCCTGCCATTGGTTTACAAGGAAGGTCCTAAGCCTTTTGGGTGGGGAATCTTTTTGAGAGCCTGAAGGGTGTCGTTTCAACAGTGTACCTGCACACAGAACAGAGTTCTAGGGTTCTATACTTCTTCGATTGATTGATTTGCATTTGAGTCTCACTGTATAACCCTGGCTAATGTGGAACTTGCTATGTAGACAAGGCTGTCCTTAAACTCATAGAAATTTGCCTGCCTCTGTCTCCCAACTTCTGGGATTAAAGCCATCATATTTGGTTTATTTTAGTTTTGTTTTTTTTTTTTTTAATGACAAGGTCACTTGTAGCTTGGGCTGGCTGTAAACTTGACATGTAGTCAAGGGTGACCTTAAACCTCTGATCCTTGTGTCTTTACTTCCAAAGTACTGGTTAACCATGTGTAACCCAGGCTGGTCCCTGATTCCTGATCTTATTCCTGCTTTTTGGTATCTGCCTTCTGTGTACAGCACCTCAGTTGGTTCTAGGAAACTATGGACTCCTGAGATTGACAGGAGATAGACCGTCTGGGCTTGTAGGAGCCACAGAATCAAGGCCAAGGATCCCAGGTCAACGCTTTGTTTCAAGTGACAGCCAAGAGCCGTTCCAGCTTCTAAGCCATCACTTTCCTGAACCTGTACTGGGTTTTTCATTAGGAGTCTTCTGAGTTCCTTCCAACTCAAGAATCCTGATGATTCCTGCGGCTTTCATCCTCTATGGTCGGCAGGCTCCCTCAGGCCTGTGGAAAAATCAGAAGGGGACTCACTTATGCTGGCCACACCTACCCTGGGCAGTGTGTGTGTCAGATTTGCTTCTCAATTCTCCCAGAGGCCTCTGGCCCAAGTTACTCTTTTCTCTTACAGATCAAAACCCTTTGTTCTTTGGCGAAGGTTCAGGATAAGTAGTGGGATCTGGCTTTGAACCCGAGTCTGTTGGACTAAGCAAGTAAGTTTTCCCATCAGACACTCATTCGCCTGTATGTCTCCTCCACAGACACTGCCCCTCCTTCTCACACCCACTGTCAATTCAGTCTTAAAAAATAACATAGGTCTCTGCCTCCACCTTTGTACCTGTTGGCCAGATGCCACATGCCTCCCTCTCTGTCCCAAGGGCCTGCTAGCCACCTGGTTGATGGGAAATGAAGACCCTTGCCCCATCCATCTCAATCAAATCCCACAGATCCAGCCCCTTCTGGGGCCACTGCTCCATCAGTGACCAATTAATGGCTATGGTTGATTACGGGACACTTATGCATGGAGCAGCATAAACCTGCTGTGTGTTCCCAGCTTAAAAGCCCAGATTAATCGCCCTGGGCTGGCTCTGTCACACACAGGGATATATTTTCTTCTTGGAATTTACAAGTAGTTCCATCTGAGAAATAAACAACCAGAGATAAAAATTACATTGTCACAGTGCAGGTGTGATAGATGTAGGAAGCAAGCCGTCCTGGTCGCTGAGGAGACTCTCCGCCAACAGAATACGCCAAGTGAGACCGGGAGGAGCCCCAGGTAAGGGGAATGAGATGCTGATGGGATCCTGGCTGCACGGGAAGGCAGGAATCTCTGCAATTTACATTTCATCACTGTAAATCATAGCGTTCCCAGGCCAGCCTCCTGCAGCCAGGGTGAGGGAAGACATGATTGGCGGGAGACCTCCTCAGGGTGCCCTGCCTCTCAGACTGCAGGAACTCCAGGCCTGACAGGATAATAAGAAATCTCCACTGAGGAGCAGGCAGATGGTCCCTTGAGTAGAACCTTGACAACTCTGTCTCTGCTCAAGAGACACACCAACCACCCTTGTCTTGTCTCTACCACTACTAGCTACCAGGAACCAGGCTTACCTAAGGAAACAAGCCATGTAGACGGCCACAATGAGAGCATGTGTGGTAATAATAAACATTTATTGAGCACTTACTAAGTGCTCATTGCTATGTGAAGTACTCAGAGGGATCATTTTATATTAATTCTCATGACAACCTTATAAAGTAGCATTTGGGACTACAGATACGGCTCAGTGGGTAAGACAGCTTAATTTGCAAGCATGAGGACCTGAGTTTGAATCCCTGGCACCCATATAGAAAACATGACATAGCTTTGTGTGCCTGTAATCTCAGGAGTGGAGACAGGTGGATTCTAAAGGCTCACAGGCCAGCTAGCCTCCATTAAACACGGTGCTTCTGTTCAGTGAGAGATCCTGTCTCAAGGCTATTTGGGCAGGGTAGCAGAGGAAGACACCTAATGCCTTGCTCTGGCCTCTGCATGAGTATACATGAGTATACACACCCCACACACACACACATACAATTACCCACTTTTGATTATTTTGTTTTATATTTCCTTATGAGGGGGGTTGGGCAGAGGTCAGAGGACAACTTTAAGGAGTCGGTTGTCTCCAACCACATGTATTCTAAGGATTGAACTCAAGGCCTCAGGTTTGACGGCCAGCTCCCTCACCCACTGAGCCATTTAACCAGCACCTGTCTGTTTTTTTTAAGACAAGGTGTCGTGTAGCCCAGGCTGGCCTCAAACTTGGAATGTAGCTGAGGATGACCTTGAATTCCAGGTCCTCAAAATCTGGGATTACAGGCTTATGCCAGCACACCCAGCTCTGACCTTCCAGATGAAAAACTGGAAGTTGAAAGAGGATAAATGTCGTGATGGAGGTCCCTGGGCAGATTTGGAAAGTGGTGTGCCCTAAAAGATACGTCCACATCCAAATCCCTGGATCCTGTGACTGTGACAGTATTCAGAAAAAGGGCCTGTGCAGATGTAATTAAGTTAGGGATCTTGAGAGGAGATGATCCTGGATTACCCAGATGGGTCCTAAATTTAATGGCGAATGTCCCTATTAAAGACAGAGAAGAAGCATGTGAAGGCTGAGATGGAAGTGACAGCCACAGAGACTGTGAACAGCCACTAGAGCTGGAAAAGGCAAGAACAGATTGTCCCTGGCCCGGCATCTCCAGAGGGGGCATAGCCCTGAAGACATCTTGATTTCACATGTCTGGCCTCCAGAGTTGTGAAAGAATAAATCTCTGTGGTTTTAAACCACTGTGTTTGTGGTAATTTACAGCAGCCGTAGGAAACTACTAGAATCCCACAGCTGACAAATGGCAGTGCCAGGCTCTGGCAGGCTGACCCCAGACTCAGGGTCTGCTTGTCATGTGCCTGCCAGGGCAGAAGCCTGGGCTCCATCCTGCTGCCTCTGTGACCTCGAGGAAGCCATTTAGCCTCAGCTTCTCAGTCAGGCAAAGTCAGTGGTGTGTCCCAGGGGCTGCCACACCAGCTGAGAGGAGTTCTGGGTAATATGGAGTGGGAAAGAAAGGCTTAGAAAACTGCCTGAGATAGATTATGACTTGCTTAGGGCATTGGTCCAGCGTGACTTCTCTGCCTTTTGGTCACAGGGCCAATCATGCATTATTATTATTATTATTAAAATCTTATATTTACTTCTCCTGTATGTACCTGTATGTGGACACCCATGCACTTGGACCTGGGTCACACTGTGTGTATAGAAGTTGGTTCTCTCCCTCCACCCTGTGAGCTCCAAGGATCAAACTCAGGTCATCAGGCTTGCCAGTAAGAACCTTTGCTTGCTGATCCATCTTGCCAGCCCAGAATTCTGCTTTTCATTTAGTACTCCATGTTTTGATGGAGCCTCTTTAGAGAGGACTGGTACCACATTCGCTCACACATCCAAGTCTCAGAGGCTGCTGTAAGGTCCAGCATGAACCAGTGACTTCAGGCTTACAACTTTGACTCAGACTAATAGGGTAAGAGAAGCTCTTCTGGTGAGAAGGAAGAATTAGCAACCTGGGACAGTGATAGCTTCCAGAGACAATCTTGGGTACCAGGCCAACCTGGGATGTATTGTCTTGGTTTGTGTATGTGTGTGTGTGTGTGTGTGTGTGAGAGAGAGAGAGAGAAAGAGAGACAGAAAGAGAGACAGAGAGAGACAGAGAGAGACAGAGAGAGAGACAGAGAGAGACTGCCCTGGAACTTACTATGTAGACCAGGGTAGACTTGAACTCTCAGAGATCCAACTGCTTCTGCCTGTGCTGGGATTAAAGGCAGGCATATGCCATCACCGTCTGGTGGGCTATGTCTTTAAAAAAAAAATCACAGTGCTCAGACGACCGAGGAGAGAGGAGGATTCCCACCACAGGCTGGAGGCCAGCCGAGGCCACCAAGTATGAGGCAACTCTGGAATACACAGCAAGACTCTGTGCTGAACCACAAAACAAAAATAACCAGGTTGTAGTAACACTGCCTCTGTGTGAGGTGTGTGGGTGTGTGGGTTGGGAGGTTGGAGGGGTATGCACCTATGAAAACGTCTAGCAAACCATGAGTCCGTCTGTGTGCACTTTCTCATGTGCAGTACATACTTGTGAATCTGCATATAGGGGCTCAAAGTTGACATTAGTGTCTTCCTTAATTGCTCTCCACTTTGTTAAGGCAAGGTCTCACGATGAACCCAAAGCTCACCCGCTTTGGCTGTTTCTGTCCCTGCCTGACTGGCCACTGCATCGGCCCTGCCTTTACCTGGGTTTGGAAGAGCCAGAGCTTTATTCACTGAGTACCTCCCCAACCTGAAAGTCCCTTTGTGTTCCAGCTGTTTGAGTCTCTTCTTCCCTGCATCCCTCCCTTCCCTCACCAGTGTCTCAACCTTTAGGTCTCAGGCAGGATTTCATTGTTGAGACAGAGTTTATGTAGCCTTGGCTGTACTGTAATTTCCTATGTAAACCAGGTTGACCTCAAACTCAGCGAGATCAGCCTGCCTCCCTGCCCCCACAGACAGAAGCTCTCTTATGCAGCTCAGGCTGACCTAAAACTTACAGAGATTCTTTTGCCTCATCATTCTGAGTGCTGAGGTAACAGATATGCCACAGCATGCCTGGTCATTGAGGGAAATTTAAATGTGTACATTTTGCCCGTGTGTGTGTGTGTGTGTGTGTGTGTGTGTGTGTGTGTATACCATGTATGTGTCAGGTGTCCAAAAGGCCAGAAGAGGGCATCAGATCCCTTGGGTCTAGAGTTAAGGATGGTTGTGAGCCAGCATGTAACCCTTTGCAAGAGCAACAAATGTCCTTAACTACCAAGCCACCTCTCCAACCCCATGAAACTGTATAATTTTCAAGGCCAGAGCATGTGGATACCAGGAACATAGATGTGAGTTTCCAGACATGTACACATGTATTCTTTCATGGAGAATTTCCCCCAACATCTCTGACCAGAGGTAATTAAGATCTAATTAAGGCCTCTCCACAATGGGCAATCATTTCCCTCAAGAAGCAGCTGGCTTGCTCAACAATAAGGCTTCAGCACTGAGGAGTGTACCTGGCACCCTGCTGGTGTCATTAAACGTTTGCTGACTGAGTGAATGTGGAATGCTGTCCTCACAGATAACTGGGGTCTTGACCTAGTGTGGAGGGCTCAGGGCCACTTCCCAAAGAAGCATCATTGGAAGCAAACCCAAGGAAGAGAAAGACCTAGAGAGACAAGGCTCAAGAGATCCTTCCAGACAGCTTAACCGGCATGTTGTATACCTGGGGGGTGGGTGGGTGTACATGCTGACCCATGTATCAAACAGAGAATCAAGAGAAAATGGGGTGTGAAGTGAGTCTTGAGGGAAGACTGGGGCCTTTGGGGCTGAAGAGACAGTCAAGGGTACTTGCTCCCACAGTGTGACATTTGAATACTTGGTCCCCAGTTGATGGACCTGTCTGGGAAAAGCTTAGGAGGTGTGGCCTTGTCGGAGGAAGCAGTCACTGCCATAGTGTGTGTGTGTGTGTGTGTGTCTGTGTGTGTGTGTGTGGTTTGTGTCCTGACCTGTGTCCCCACACCTGCTTTGAGGTTTCAAAACCTAGCCACCATGCCATTCAAGCTCACCCTCTGCATCCTGTTTAGATAGGTGTTCTCAACCTCTGCTCCAGGTACTGTGCCTACTGTTTTTGAGACAGACACCATGTAGTCTTACCTGGCCTGAAGCTTAACCACTGAGCCATTCCCTAGTCCCTAAGTAAAGGGAGAACGGTGGATAAAGGCACTTGCTCTTAAGCTGCAGGCCTGAATTTCAACCGCAGGATCCAATGGTAGATGGACAAAACAGACTCCCACTAGTTGTCATCTGACTTCCACGTGTGTGCAATGGCATATGTGCACACACACACGCACATAAAAGAAATAAAAAAAAAAACATGTAAGGGGTAGAGGAAAAGAAAGGTGGATTCTAAGAACTGAGAGAAGCCACCGGAAGATGGCAACACATTGGAATGCATGGTCAGATTGTCTTTCCTAATGCCGCTACTGTGAGGAGACTGGAGACAAGAAACTGAAAAACACCAATTAGGAGTCTCCTGCCGTGTTCCGAGCAGGAGCTGCAGTCTGGGTTTAAGCAGGCAGTTGCAGGGGATGTGCACAGAAGGGGGTGGATTCGGACGCCTATGTGGACGATGACGATGGTCGCGGCGAGATGAGTCAGTAAGCACTCCACAGGAGCAACCAGATCCCTCCCCGTCCTAGATTTGGACACTTCTATTAATGTGGTCAAAAATTATAGATGCTTTTTGGGGGGGAAGGCACATCAAACTTTCTGACTCACTGTGCTCCCAGGCAAATGCTTCCTCATCATAATAACTCTTACTGGGACAAGAAGTCTCTTCTGCAAGTGAGGGAACAAACTGGCAGGAAGAGCCTGGAGCACAAGCCAAGTGGCTGCCTCGCAGATTCGAGAAATGAGTTCAGAGACATTGCATACAAGCTAAGGCCAGAGAACCTGGAATGGTTCATTTTAAAAAGGACAAGGTGGTCATGGGCCACACTGCCTGAGTGCCCCTTCCATTCCCCTCACCCTATTCTCATTCTCTCTCTCTCTCTCTCTCTCTCTCTCTCTCTCTCTCTTCCTTCTTTCCTTCCCTCGACAGGGCCTCACTATGTAGCCCTAGCTGACCTGGAACTCACAGAGATTGACATACCTCTGCCTCCAAAATGCTGGGATTAAAGGTATGCACCACTATTCCCAACTATTTTTTAAGGTTTATTTTTAGGTATATGTGCTTTACCTGTATGCATGTCTGTCCATCAGGTGCACACCTGGTGCCCTTGGAGGTCAGATGAGGGGGTCAGATTCCTTGAACTGGTGAGCCACCATGTTGGTGATGGGAACTGAACCCAGATCCTCTAAAAGAACAGCAAGCATTAGATGTGCTGGCGCACACATTTAAACTCAGCACTTGGGAGGTGGAGGCAGGTGGATCTCTGTGAGTTCAAGGCCAGCTTGGTCTACATGCTGAGTTCCAGGACAGCCAGAGCTATGCAGAGAGACCCTGTCTCAAAAAGACAAAAATGTTCCTAATCACTGAGCCATCTCTCCAGTGTCCCCCTCACCTTTAAAAATGTGATTACATGAATGGCTGCATATGCTTAAATCATGTGTGCGCCTGGTGCCCTCAGAGACCAGAAGATGGCATAAGATTCCCTGAAACTGGTGTTATATAGGTGATTATGAGGTGCCATGTGAGTGCTGGGAACTGAACCTGGGTCCTTTGCAAGAAGAACAAGTGGTCTTAACCAGAGCCCCCATCCCCCATTCCTTTCTCAAAGATGGGGTTCTCTGTAGTCCAGGCTTTCCTGAAACTCAGTATGTAGTCTCAAAGGGCTTGGAGCTCATGACAATTCTCCTGTCTTAGTCTTCTGAGTACTGTAGTGGTAGGAATATAGGCATGTGCTAACCCAACGGACTTAGGCTAATGAACTTCTAAGATTCAAAAAAAGGAGAAACAGGTAACTCTTGATAGATCAAAAGGTCAAGGTTATTATTGGCTACATACCAAGTTCAAGGTGAGCCTGGGCAACATGAGACCCTATTAGAAAACAAACAAACAAACATAGAACAAAAACAAGAGAAACAACAACAAAACAAAACCTACAAGTTCAAGAAGTGGCTCACAG
This sequence comes from Grammomys surdaster, assembly GCF_004785775.1. Classification (NCBI taxonomy): domain Eukaryota; kingdom Metazoa; phylum Chordata; class Mammalia; order Rodentia; family Muridae; genus Grammomys; species Grammomys surdaster. Next base: position 7,678,340 of record NW_021621078.1, read on the forward strand.
GTTAAGAGCACACACTTCAAGAGGACTAGAGTTTGAGTCTTTGATTCTCAGAACCTACATCACATGACTCACAACTACCCAGGACTCCAGCTCAAGGAGATCCAATGCCTCCGCCCCCTGCAGGTGCCTGTTCTCACACACAAATCCACACACAGACCCATAATTAAAAATAATAAAACTAGCCGGGCAGTGGTGGCGCACACCTTTAGTCCCAGCACTTGGGAGGCAGAGACAGGAGGACTTCTGAGTTTGAGGCCAGCCTGGTCTACAGAGTGAGTTCCAGGACAGCCAGGACTATACAGAGATGCCTTCTTCTGGTGTGTCTGAAGACAGCTACAGTGTACTCATAAATAAAATAAATAAATAAATCTTTAAAAATAATAAAATTTAAGCTTAAAAAAATGAGCCAGTAAGATGGCTCAGTGGGTAAAAATAGTTTCCACACTAGCCTGACAAACTGCGTTTCATCTTTGCAGCCCACAGTGGTTAAAAAGAGCTACCAAAAGTAGTGCCATTACTTACACATATACAACACACACACACACACACACACGGGGGTGGGGGGCAGTCTGAAATGTTGTAGCTATTTGTAGAGTCCAGGACTAAGGTGTTGGTGGGGGCTAAACACTTACTATCTGGTCTTGCTGAATACATGCAACTATGTAAGTCACGGCCATAATTAGTGGAGAATTCTATATGTCTAGTTACAAGTTCTCGGGATAAAATTAAACCTCCTAATATTCAGAATAAAAGGAAGGAGAGGAAGAGTTAGAGATGGGCAGGGATGGAGACAGGAGCATCTAAGATAACAGCTCACTTAGAAGGCCAGGCTAGCTTCAGACTCAGCCAACCCCCTGCCTCTACCTTCCCAGTGCTGAGCCTTTCTGCCTGGTTTCAGACACTCTTCTGAGTCACAATGCTTCCAAAGCTGGGTCTCTCTGTCTGTCACGCTGTTACTCTGTCTTGCTTGCTCACGTGGCTCTGAGCTGTGTCTCCAGGAGACAAGCTATATTGAGCCCCCATTCTCATTCCTTGTGCAGACAGAACTCCCTCCCTGTGACATTCAGCCACAATGGAGCAAGGGGCCAGACTGCATTGGAGAAGAAAGTTTCTGTCTAAGTTCCAAGAGCGCCGACCCGTGTGGGCTTCGGATGCCTGACCTTGGCCAATTAGTCCCTTGCTCAGTGTAACCAACCGAGTCACAGATTCAATTGGATCTGCAAACATTTATCGAGCACCCCGGTGCCAGCCGATTTCTGTCTGCTCTGTGAGTGCAATGAAGCTCGTCTCTGCAGATTGGAGTTATTTGTATTTCAAGGCAAAAGGGGTAGGTTTTAAGTACCTGTTAGGGGCAGTAATGGATGCCTTGGGGAGGGGAGGGCATGGGCTGAGGCAGAGGGAGAGAGGGCTGGGAAATGGCCTGTGAGTCAGGATAGCACAACCTGGCTGAACACAGACAAGAGGAAGTGGACAGAGAAGCCACATAAAGCCCGAGGACTTTTCTTCCCCTAAGTCCCCCACCACTTTCTTTTTAAACAGAAAAAAAAATGTATTCACATAGAAAAAAAATTAACACAAACGGATACCCAGTGAAAAGTCACTCTCCTTTTCGTTTCTCAGACCTCCAGCCCCGGGATCTTTCTTCAGAGGCATCCCACTGCTAGCTGTTTCTTTTGTGTCTTTCCAGAAAACGTCTATCACATACAAGCAAATCTTTCTCTTTTAAAATCCAAATGTTATCACAGTGTATTAGCACTGCTTTTGCACTCGGCAATACATCTTGGCACTCAGCCTACAGCAGCGCAGACTCACCCATTCCTTGGAGCGCAGAATTCCAGTGTTCAGGGTGCTATACTTCTTACCAATCAATCCTCCCGCTGATGGGCATAGTCCTCCCATGGATGGGCCCTTAGTCTGTTTCCCGTGCCTGATATTATGAGTGGTGGTATTCCTCATACTTTCTTATTCAAATTTCTGCTCCCTGTCGAGAGGGTGTCCAGGAGACAAGCTCTTGGGTGAGGGCCTGCTCTACTGAGAAGGCTCCTGCTGTGAACACGGCTGAGACGTTCTCTTGGAGATGTCTCTCCAAGACAAGTCTCAACTCCCTTCCTTGCATGCTCAGTTCCCAAGTGACATGTGACCATATCACAGCAAAGGAAAAGAATCTTTTTCTGGATTTAGAGAGTCAATGTGTGCATTTGGGGGCCCTGCTAGGGCTAACAGTCTATAACATCCTCAAGTTGTGGGCTGAGACGAGAGAGAGATCAAAGTTTAATGATGCAATCAATGGCTGGCTTATCGCACATGCTCCATCAGCTCGGGCTTCATCAGGTACTATTACTGCCATCATGATGCAGGGAGAGCCCCGCCTTGCCAATGGCAGAGAAAGCTCCCGGGGCAGTGCGGGTCTGGTCTGTGCATTCAGTTGCTTTAAAGGCACCGAACTGGGAGCCCCCTCAGCTCTTGGAACTGGACGAGAGCTGAGACAGGCAGTTCCCACTTATCATGGCTTGGCATCTGGAACTCCCGGGCCTTTGCCAGTACCTAATAAACACCATACTTCATGCTTTGCCGTTGTCACCCACGCATCCCCTGATGCCTGCCTTCGATGGCTGCCACTGCACACAGTCAGCAGCTCACTTTTTATGACCTGCTTTTTTTTTTCCTTAAGTGAATTCTGCCTGAATGATGTCACCGTGACATAATAAAACCACAGTTGTGTGAGGGTGAGTAGGGTAAACATATAAAACTTATGTATAAAAAAAATTAACCTGGATATGATAGTCTAATCCCAGCACTAGAAAGGCAGAGACTGTCTCAATGATTCAGTGAATAATAAATGCATTGTCTTCATTTTGGAAGTCAATTGGATCTGAGTTCAAATCCTCAGCCCGGCATAACTCTCTAACCTTGGGAAACCATTTACCTTCCTTCAGTCTTAATTCTACCACCTGTGAAGTGGGATATAGTTCTGTTCTGATAGGGATATAGTGAGTAAGAAGGATAATGAATTAATTATGTAAGAAATTTTTAATAGATGGGCCTTACTCCAAAAATGACCTCAGTCAGCTGCCGTAATGTATGTAGAGAGCCTGGCACATAGCAGCAACTCAATAAAGCATCACTCTCTTCCGCTGCCCTCCTGTGAGAGTGGTTACTTCCAGAACCGAGTCCCCCTCTCAAGGGAAACATCCTTAGAGCTTCCGTGGGAGAAACCTGGCCCAACTCTTTAGGGTTCCATCTCATTTCGAATCCAGACAATTTTTTAAATCCCAACAACACATGCAGCTCACATTCTGAAAATCCCTCATCCCCTTTATTCACAACACAGCTTCAAATTACTTTTGGCCTTTTCCAAAAAAAAAAAAAAAAAAAAAAATTCAAACCCACCCTCAAAGGTCAAGGAGTTGACGGTCAATGCTATAAGAGGAAAATGCTGCAAAATCTGATGCAGTTTTAGAGTCAACTCTTCTGAGGAAGTATGGCAGAGATGAAAGAAAAGCACACATGTGTGCACACACATGCACATATAAACATACGCTTACACACAGATTCACAGAGACTCACACACATGCATATACACATAAACATACATACACACATAAAACACATATACACAGACTCACACATAGACACACATAAATAGTCACAGCCAAATACACTCACACATACACACACAAACACAAATACAGGCAGCAAGGCTTGGTGGTACACGCTTTTAATCCCAGCACTCAGGAGTCAAAGGCAGGCAGATTTCTGAGTTCAAGGCCACCCTGGTCTACAGATTGAGTTCCAGGACAGCCAGAGCTACATAGAGAAACCATGTCTCAACAAAGCCCCACATACAGGCACACATACATACAAACACACACACACATACACCCCGCCCCCCTTAAGCCAGCCCATTCCTTGAGACATTTGCATTGGGCCTTTTCAATGGGCAAGTATACTTCAGCACTCATCAATCCATGGGTATCCCTAACCCTAACCCTAAGAGCAGAGTTAGTTGGGTCTGAGGGCTGTGGGCTCCAGTGGAATTCCCAGATAGGGGACACAAGGACAGTGTGCCCAGAGGAGAGTGATGACCAGAGACGGAAGATGGAGTGGCTATCCCTCCTTTTATGGGAATGATGAGAAAGGAGTTTAGGATTTGGGGGTCAAAGATGGATACGGTGGGAATAGAGTAGGGATCTCCCCTGTGCCTGACTCCAGTGTTTTCACTGAGAACTGGTGTTTTGTCTGCCTGACTTCTCAAATCCCAGAGCTCAAGTGATCTTCCTGCCTCAGCTTCCCAGACAGCCGTAAGTCAATTTCATATCAATGTGATAACAGGACCAGAAATGTTCCAGCAGAGGTCTCTGGCCCACTCAGAGAGCAAGTGGCTTAAGTGTCATGGCTTTACCTCGGGATGTCCAGGGACCCACCCCGCCCTCCTGGACACCTTGGGAGCTTGTTTTCATCTAGCCTCAATCTGGGAGAAGCTCCTGACCTACCTAACTTCTCAAAAAACTTGGCCTCCCTGGGAGGCCAAGAAAAGAGATCCCAGGCCCCAGAATCATCCAGGCTGGATTTAAGCCATGGCTCAGATGGATGTGGCGGTACATACCTGTAATCCTAGTTCTTGGGTAGAGACAGGAGGATTAGGAACTCAAGGTCAGCCAGTTGGCTTTAAGGCTAGCCTGAGCTACAGGAGACCCTGCCTAAAAGCAAAACAAAATCACTATCAGCAAAACAAACAAATCCCAGTTCGGGGGGCCTCAGACCGTACGAGGAGATCCTGTGCTGCTGGGCATATCGCACTGGCATCTAAGGATTAGAGAGAGGGGGACAATGGTGTCCAGTTAGCTCGTCCCCTTTCTCCACCTTTATTGTATCTGGGACCCTAGCTCATAGGATGACACCACCCCCATTCTAGGTGGGTTTTCTGTTAAACCCCACAGACAAAGCCCAAGGTGATTCCGGATCTGGCCAATTTGGCAATGAAGCTGAACCATGACATACGGATGAAAGAATATGATGTAGGTGCCCCCAAAGAAGGCTCAGCACACAGAGGCACTTGCGGCACAAGCCTGGCAAGCTGAGTTTGATCCCTGGAACCCAGGGAAGGTGAGAGAAGAGAACCAATCCCATAAAGCTATCCAGTCATCTCAACAAGTGCTACATGGCAGGCACCCCACCCCCATCATGCACACTTACAAAAAACAAGATAAAAATTTAAAGATGGCAGCCAACATTCCCAAGCATGTGACTCTTCTGTTCCTGAAGGAAGCCTGACAGCTACTCCTCCAAGCTTACAGGGATGGAGGGAGCCCCTGAAGCCTGGGAACAGCAGGTGTAAAGGGCACCAGCCACTGGGAGGACCTAGAGCTGGCTCTGAGGGACAAGACCTTTGATCTTCCTTCACTCTTCCCCCTGCAGGCTTAGGGTGAGGGGCTCTGACCGCTGCAGGTCCCACCTGTGGGAAGGAAGGAAAGCACAGGGGAACTCCCACCCTCTGCGCTGGGGAATCCCCATGTGTACTACAGTCCCTCTCTAGGAAGGCTTGCTGTAAGATCCAGGCCGCTCAAGACAGGTCCTTATCCTTAGCTAATTGGTTCACATCGATTGACCTTACAAGTGGGTCTAATGTATAACTGGTAAGAGTCGACCTGCGTGCCAGGCAACCCATGCGGTTAACTAGCTGCCACTCAAGCAACCGAACTAGGCGCATGTACCCAAATTTCTCAGAACGCCTCTGATGGGCTTCACAGACACATCTCCATCAGTGGTCTGAAATATCTGCCCGGTCAATGGTCCTGTTTAAAGGTCCCAGGTCCTCTGAGACGCTGGAGATAACAGTAGTGTAGATTCCTTGGGGGAGGCAGAGTGAGTGCTCAGCCTGTGACAAGAGCTTAGTGCTGGCTCAGGCAGCCACAGGCAGAGGGGCTGAGTCCCTGTGCAAGCAGGGAAGCAGCCAGGCAACCTTCCTGGCACTCCAGTGAGCTGGCTTCCACTTGCCTTCTGCTCCACATGCCTCTCAGCTGTTTTCCCAGGAAAGCTGGAGTCAGCCTCATCCAACCCATCTCTGGGGCTGGGTTGGCTCTCCCTCTAAATGCAGGCTGATGTTCAGTGACATTGTTATCAGTCTCTGAAGTGGAAACCCCCTTACAAAACATCAGAACATTCTGGAAAATCTTGCCAGAGTATGGGGAACAGCGGTTCTCCCCAGAGTTCCCCTGGGGAAGACTGGCAGCTAGCCAGGAATGCCCCCCAGCCCCCCGGGGGACCACCAGCTACCCCCAGCTTTTCTGGGTTGGTTAATAAGCCTTAGCTGAGACCCCGAGCCCCTCCTCAGGCTTGATCCTTGCTGCTTCCTCTTATCAGCTGGGCTTTTCACCAGCACTTAAATTCATGAGAGGAGAAAAAGTGAAATCAGATAGAAATGCAGGTCTGTTTGCTGTTTTCTCCAATGAAATAGTTCTGAGTAAACAGCAGACGCCTTTGATGAAATCCCAGCAGGCTTAAACAATAAAGCTGGTTACAAACTCAATCTGGCGGAGATATCAGATCTGAAATTGTTTCAAAAAAACATGTCAACATTTTCTAATGCTCCTGGAAAGGGGAAAAAAAAAGATTTCCTGGACTGCCCATCATGGAGTTTGGGTCAGGGAGACAGAACAGTGGCCACCTCGGTTTCAGTGTCTGCTCAGACCCCCATGGATGGTGCACCAAGAGCAGGCTGTTTCTGGCTGGGTCTTTCCATCTACTGGAGTATAAACGGCTGCTTACAGGCATTGCCCTAGCCAGGCACCAGCCTTCCTCCTGGCTACCATTAGACCATCCCCCACCAACTCCTGCCCTCTCTTAACTCTCTCCACCTTCCTTTCTCTGCCCCCTGCCAGCGGAAGCTTTTAAACCAGGTAAATCAGACATGTCATTCCTTTGCTTGAAATCTCTGCCATCACACAGCACTTAGAACAAAATGCAAACTCCTCCCTCAGCCTACAAGATCCTTAGAGATTGCCACAGCCTACTGCCTCCTGCTCTTACATTCATCCCTACAGGCCTTCCTCCCAATCCTGGAGCAGGCCAGTTTTATTCCTGCCCCTGGGCCTTTGCACTTGCTCTAAAATTTGTCGGGGATGATTTTATCCCAATCCACAGTCATTCTGACCACTTCAGCTAAGTTCTTTCCTAGCCAAGCACAGTATCGTATTACAACCACTAGCTGAAATCATCTTTTGGGTTTAGTTATCAATTGTCTTCTTCGAAAGGCAATCTGTAACTTGGACCTATGTGTTCATAGACTGGCAGCTAGTGGCTCAGCGCACAGTAGATGTTCAGAGATGACTATGTGAATGGAGCAGCGAGGACGTCATCAGCTCCCTTCGGTACCCTCTAAGCCAGTACAGTGTAACTAAGAAGCCAGGAAACCCACTGGCTTTGTCTCTCTCTAGGGTTCTCACTGCCTGCCCCCCATAGCCCCAGGCATTAGTCCACTAGGCCTTGAAGGTCAAGTCTGGTCTTGGGGCATAAGCACAGGCATGAGCCAGGCATGGGACTCCCTACTCCCTTATAGACCCCCCACAACCGACTTGCTCACATTTGGCCTCTAAGCAGGAGTGCACCAGTGAGGGGCTCCCCTGCCTCCACCTTCTTGGAAAAAAACGAGGATATATGCATTGAGTAGGCCCCCCAACCCGGTGCTTGGGGTGGACAGCGATGCCACCCCGAGGGCACAGGGAGTCCCACCCCCACCCCCACCCCCACCCCCACCCTGCCCCAGGCCGCGATCGATCCCTGCCGTTCCCGGCCTCATTACCGCGGAGAGCAGCCCGGGCTGGCAGAGGAGCCAGACGGCTGTGGAGGGGGCGGGGAGGTCTCCTTGGCTCCCTGGCCCGGATTAAATATTTACTATGTTTTGTTTGGCCTTTGGGGGAGGGGCAGGGAGGGCTGTCGCATCGATCTGGAGCTGCCGGGCCGGGCAAGGGGCGAGGGCGATGCCAGGGCCCGTGCCCAGAAGCGATGCTCTCGAAGTGGCAGCACCCCCACCCCCAGGCCACCAGCCGCGCTGACAGATCTGGGTTGCAGCGCTGCTTGGTCACTGGGAGCCGCAGCAGGCACTAGAATCCGACGTCCCATCCCAATTTTTGCGCCCCTACCCAGCTCAGGAGTGCTAAGCCACCTCTGAAGCTGGCTAACAGCAGCCTGGACAGTGTTACGCTCCCTTTTTACAGATGTGGGCTAGGCACATGCTGTGTGACCTCCAAGGATCTTGTCACCAAGGTCGCCCTGGCACTTTCCTATCCGAGGCAGCGCTTCGAGTTGGCCCTGGTGCACTCTGCCCCACTAGGCTGGGTTTGCAGCAGAGAAATGGAAAGGGGAGTGTTCTTGTTCCCACGGGACTCTGTGAGTGCTCTAAAAACACCTGCTGGGTGTATACTCAGATAGGATCCCAGGGGTCCTTTACACACACACACACACACACACACACACACACACACTCACTCACACATTCACTCTCCTCCCAACCCCCTGCATCCAGTCAACACTTGGCATGAGAAAGAGAAGCCCAAGCCTCATGGGGTGTAGTCAAGCTGCCTGACCCTCCCTCCTCCTGGCACCACGGGCATTAGCTGCACTGGGTGGAAAGACCTAACACCCTGCAAAGCAGTTGACAGCACATTAGGCCCAACCTTGGTCCATCTCTACACACATATGCACACACACACACACACACACACACACAGGAGTGGCTGCACCCTCCCATGGTGTGTATCCACTTATATACACATGCCTGGAGTTCACATTTGTAGTCCTAATACTCAAGAGACAGAGGCAGAAAACCAAAAGCCAAGAAACCTGTTCATAATCAGAATCGCCCCATTCCATCTCCATGTCTCTACACATGTATGGAAGGACATAGCACTACACATAACCCCTGCAATGGTATACACACATACACACACACACAAACCATAAGCACACGCGCGCACACACCTCCATCCCCATCCTTTTCTTATACACTTGTATACACATGCACACCTATGCACTGACATACTTACCCCTACCATATCCCTATACGTGTGTCTACAACACACACACACACACACACACACACACACACACACACACACACTTGTGCACAATAACTGCGGGCGGCTGGGGAAGAGCTGCAGCCTCCAGCCCTGCTCCTATTTAAAGAGAAGCATTGCTGGAAAAGGAACAAAAGCAAAGCCAGCTATAAATAGCCACCTCCCTCCTGCTTTTCCTGCCCTCAGGCCGAGCCTTGCCTCTTCTCTCCAGCCTTGGGCCCAGAGTAGCCAGGGCAGGCCTGGGGGGTGGGGGGTGGGCAGCAGGGGCCCCAAAGGCCATTTGGTCAACCACTGAGCAATGGAGCAGACCAGGGGCTTAGGACCTTAGTGGGTGCAGGGCCACAGCTCTAGGCCACCTGCAGCCAACCCAGGGTGCCTAAGCCCAGCACAGGGGGAGGGAGGCTGCGTTGGCCAGGGCTGCTGCATCAGCAGAACTGTAAGGCTGCCAGCTGCTGGTGGGAAGGCAGGAGCCAAGCAGAGGCACTGCTGCCCTGGTGCCACCTTCCTGGCCAGGCCAGCCCTTTCTTGGTTGGGTTCCTACCAGGCTCCTGAGAGCGACTCTGGGTTCTTGTCAGAAGATGGAATGGGACTGGGCATGGTAGTGTATGTCTGCAATCCTAGTATTTGGATGGAGAAGTGTCATGAGTCACAGGGTTGGGGAGGGTGTTTATACTTGTAATTTCAACACTTGGGGTTCCTAGCACTCACATGGTGGCTCACAACTATCCATACCTAGTGTCACCTCCTGACCTCTAAAGGCACTAAGCACACATATGGTGCACATACATACATACATGCAGACAAAACATTTATACATATAAAATTAATCCATCACTTGGGATGTGAGACTGGCTAGAGATGAGTTCAAAACCAGCCTTGGCTACATAGTGAGTCTGAATGAGATTCTGTCTGAAAAACAAACAAATAAAAAAGTAACACGGGCACAAGAAAGAGTGCCAGGGCCAGATGTGGTGGCTCAGCCTTTAAATCCAGCACACCCAAGGAGGCAGAGACAGATGGGTCTGTAAGTTTGAGTCCAGTCTGGTCTACACTGTGAGTGCCAGCCCATTAGGGCTACACTGTGAGACCTTGTCTAAAGGAAAAGAAATACAGTTAGGCCAGGAGGATACACTTCTGCCAGTCTCAGGCAGGGCCCTAGACACACCTTCTAAACTCAACTCCCTCTTGGAGGCTGTTAGGGATGAAGCTAAGCAAGACCAACGATGGAGCCTGGCAGGCCCTTGGGAGCTCTGGTGGGTCATGGATGGGAGAGACGACAGGCTGCCCTCTATCTGAGAAGATTCCACTAAAACAATAACAGTTCATTTACTCAGCTTTACCACGTGCCAGGCACTGGGCTGTCTTCTCCCAGTTTGATGCTCTGTGAGGCTGGATCTGTTGATTTTTCCATTTTATAGATAAGAACCCAGAGCCGGGCGGTGGTGGCGCACGCCTTTAATCCCAGCACTTGGGAGGCAGAGGCAGGCGGATTTCTGAGTTCGAGGCCAGCCTGGTCTACCAAGTGAGTTCCAGGACAGCCAGAACTACACAGAGAAACCCTGTCTTGAAAAACCAAAAAAAAAAAAAAAGAACCCAGAATCAGAGGCTCATTCTAAGGACACACAGATTTCCAAAACGCTGAACCAGGGTGCCAAGCAGAGAGCAAAGTGGGCTTCCTAGGTCCTGCTGGGGCCTAAGGGGACCTAGCTCTCAGGCTAGCCCTCAGGTACCAATGGAGACTTATGCTGCACTAGTTGCTACTCCCAAATTAGTCCAGGCTAGGTAGGCTTCAGGGAGAGAGCACTACAGGGGTCCTTCCCCACTGAGCTCCTTACCCAAGATCTGCTGTCTCCATCCACACCCCCCAACTCCAATCCCTGGTTTCCTGAGGGGCCTCTTCATGCCAGGCCTGGGGGGAGGGGAGGAGAAAGTGCAGGCAGACCTACTTTCAAGGCTTTAATCCTTTTTTGCTTAAAGGATTTTTTTTTCTTTTGCTTGGGGAAGACTTGGTCTGATCAGAGGAGAGAAGCAGGGAGCTGACAAGCTTCGGAGGTTGGGGGTAGGGAGGAGAAAGAAATACATATTTATTACCCTCAATTATTAAAAAACAGATAGTACCAGATCTTAGGTCCTGGTAGACACCAGCAGCATTTGTTCAAGGACCATTTTTCTTTTTTTGGTTAATTCTGCTGAGATGGTAATGCAGTTAGCTTATTAGTAGAAACACCAGGCCAGTTCCCAGTGGGGCGGGTAGGTCACTGGCAGTGAGGAACACAGGACCCATGACCTCAGAGCACCCATATTCCTGGTATAAGGAAGGCACAGGCTTCAACTCAGCAAAGAGGGGTTGTCTCAGGAGGGGGTCTGTGTCCTCATTTTGGTCTCCCCAGCTGTTTCTATCTGCAGTGCTCTCTGGGACACTAAGCAGCCATCCCACAGGGTAGCTCTTCTTTTCAAAGGGGTGACAAGAGACAAATCAATGGCTCCCAGCTTCCTTTGCCTGGAAGGTGAGAGCTCTCCACCCGAGCTGCTGAGAGCTTCATGGGGGGCACTGCCAGCTCTCAGCACACACCTTTCTCCTCCAGAAATGTGTCTCCCTGCTAAGAAGGCAGGCCACAAGCTCAGACAAAGATGTGAGCACTCCCCTAAGGGACCAGAAGCTCACTGATGCCTGATCCTGGAGGCTGGCAGGCTTTTGTTGTAGATCCTGTAGCAAGGTGGATCGAGGGCAAGGCAGGAAGAAAAAGAAGAGGAAGAAAACAGCAGGAGAGAAGCACAGAGAAAGGAGCTGTGCTCACCACACACAGTAGGGACTCAGTGCAGGGCTGTTGAATAATTCAAAGGCAATACAGAGAACAGCACCAAGGTTGCAAGGAGGCCAGCTCCTCAGGAAGGCATTTTGGGTCCGCTCAGTCACCCTTCCAAAATCCTCAACAGGCAGGAGGCATTAACTCTATGGTTTTGTTTCAATTTGCTTGAGACTATCTAATGTAATAAGGCTGGTCTTGAACTTGCTTTGTAGACAAACCTAGTTTTGAAATCCTGATCCTCCTGCTTCTACAACACACTTGAGTACTGAGCCCCTGAGAATAAAAAGCATTTGGTTACAGTTGAATGCCTAGTTTCAAAGTGTTTCTACCTGTCTGCTTAGCCTACTCTGCAGAGGCTGCAAAGGGAACCTAGCAGGCTGGCCATAATCCCTAGAGGAACCATGCAGGAAGTTATCTATGTCTGCTTCATACCCACAAGATCAAGGCGTGAGGCTGGGGCTGGGTTTGCTTTTCTGATTATGGTGCTGTTTTCTGAGAGAAGAGGCAGATGAGAAGTCAGAGTGGGCAGTGGTTGGTAGAAGTGGTTGGTAGATAGGCCCCACCCCCACCTTGTGGTTTCCTGGCCAATAAACAGTCCAAGGATGTCCACAGCATCTCCGCACCCCTAATGGACAGGGCAGAGTTCAGATCAGAATGAAAAGACTCACTCCAAACATCTATACCCTCCATGCTAGGTAGCTCATCTATGCTGGCCCTGAGATTCCAGTCCTGGCTACTCTTAAGTCTCAGCTTTGTATGACAGGCAGTTAAACTTCAAAGAGCAGCCAGGGGTGAGCAGGAGGAAGACAACGCAGGAATTCTCTAGGGAAGGAAGTTACTGCTGCTACTATTCACATTCACGGAATGCCTATTCTGGGTCAGGCCACAGCAAAGCGCCAACAACTTTGTCTGAGACATCTTCTTTAATCTTTTCAACTTCATGGGGTGGGTACTACTACAACCCCATTTCGTGGATGGAAGGAACTCAAGTTCAAGAAATAAGGCAACCCCCAGGATTTGAACCTGGGTCTGCCCAGATTCAGTGTTTAATCACTAACCATCCCCCCACTACAGGTGGTAGGTTTTGCCCTCCCAAACCCTCCCATAGTGGGGAGGAAGCTTCTACTAAGAATCAGCCACTAGCAGACCAAGTCAGGGAGGCCAGGCTCTGCAGAGAGAGGTTGGCGATGAGGTACTGGAGAGAAGGGTGTATTGCCAGTTGGTTTGAATATTCTTTGGAATTCATTGGCCAACTATTATCTTTTCCTTAAGATTTATTTCATTTTATGTGTGAGTCGTGCCTGTGGGTATATATGTGCACTATGTGAATGTCCAGTGTTCAAAGACGGCCATCAAAGGCCATTCCCCTTAGAACCAGAGCCACAGGGAGATGTGAGTTGTCATGTGGGTGCTGGGGACCAAACCCAGGTTCTCTGGAATAGCAGCAAGTGCTTTTAAACATTGAGCCGCCCCACCCCACCCCAGCCCTGAAGCCAACTATTTTTAATGCTGTGTGACAGTAGGAAAATCACAACTCTCTGAGCCTGCTTCCTCAGCTGAGAGATCAGATCGCTTTAGCATTAAATTTCAAAGAATCTACAATCCCTACCACCCTTGCCCCACCCCATGTATCCAGGGTGACCTTGAACTTGCTCTCTAGTGAAGGATGATCTGAACTTCTGACCCTATTACTTCTCTCTGCTTCCCAAGAGCTGAGTTGAAAGGCCTTTGCCACCACATTCCACTTGCATGTCGCTGATGGAACACAGGACTTATGCTTGCCAAACAAGTACTCTAGCAACTGAACTACACCCTCAGTCATGGAATCTAAAAACCCATCAAATCCCTCAGCACCAGTCAGGAGCAAGAGGCATATTCCTCTTCATCCCCATCCTCAAAACTCTTCTATAGTCACAAACCACCCAGCATCAAAGAAAATACATGCCTCTGTAAATCTCCCTCCTGGGTTCCGTAGCAACAGCCTTCTTTACTCAGTACTAAGGGCATGTTCACAGTATGTATACACACACACACACACACACACAGAGAGAGAGAGAGAGAGAGAGAGAGAGAGAGAGAGAGAGAGAGAGAGAGAGAGAGAGAGAGAAGCATCTCCTTTCTGATTCTTGCTTTGGGTTCTAACTGGATGCTCATGTGTCACAATGGATATCACCTCCCATGGTGGCTTCCACCCACCCAGCTCCCTGGAGGGCCCCACCTTTTTTCTCTGAGGTCAATAAGCACAGAGCCAAATCTGTCAGAATGTGGTCTCTTCCAGTGGTCTTGCCAATCAAGGGGGACTTTGCATGAGATATTATAAAGCATTCACGAGCATTAGAACTTCGACTTTGGCCAGTTGTGGTGGGGCACACCTTTAATCCTAGCACTCAGGAGGCAGAGACAAAGAGGATTTCTCTGAGTTCAAGGAACTCCCGGCCTGCCAGGACTACATAGTAGGACCATGTCTCCAAACAACAAAAGCTGAGATAACTGGGCTAAGTGGACACAGTGGTAGAGGCCTGGGGTCTCAGCCACTCAGAAAGCAGAAGAATCATCGGAGTCCAGGCATTCCAGGCCAGCCTGGGCTACCTAATGAAACTCCTGAAAAAGAAAGGTGTTTAGGATCGGATTAGGTAAGCCAGGACACATTTATAAGCTGTAGGAACTAACTGCTGGAGGAAGCACCAAGCCCCCAGCTGGCCGTGCTTCCGTGCACTCGTTCCTCAGGTTGTGAGATTTCAGTGATTTTTCTCCTTTTTGAGAGCCTGTGGTTTTCTACTATGGGTATGTACTATTCGGCAAATTAAAAAAAAAAAAAAGATTCTGTGGCTGTTGAGCTAACCAACCCTCCTCCTCCTTGGTAATTAAGGTTCTGCAATAATAAAGTCCTGCCAATCTATCTGACCACTAATCTGCCACCACTGTTCTGCCACCTGGTGACACGGACAGCCAAGACCACCCTATGCTGCTCACCCAGCCTTCCAACTTCTCCAACCTCTTCTTCAAAGGCTCGTTGCTTCCAAGTCCAGGCAGGCGAGCAGGAGAGAAGAGCCTTCTCCCCCCCCCCCAGCCCCCAGCCACCTACTCCCCCCGCCCCAACTTGAACCACCTGCCTCAACACCTACAGCTTCATTTCCCTTCTCTCCAGCCATGGCTTCTCCCTAACATGGTGTTTCCCCCAACAGGCAGAGTTCCTGAGAGTAAGGACTCCACTTAGACTGTCACCTGCTCCCTTCTGTACCACAGTGAGATTCAGATCCCAGGAAATGGGTGTGCCCAGTGGCAGACTGTTGACTTAGCATTCATAGGGCCTTGGGTTTGATCCCTAGCATGGCCAAAACCAAAACCAAACAAAGCTAAGTAGGAAATGACAGCACACTGGCGCTCAAGTCTGGCCAACACCGATAGCCAATAGAGACAGAAGGCCGGTGTGGGAGGCATCAGGCAGACACTCAGAAAAGACTGCATAGGAACTCAGTTCCACGAATGTGCTTTGCAGTATAAAAGAAGGGCAGTGGGATCCAACCCTTGACCACGTCTCGGACCATTGCTGGGGCCACAGAAATAGCCAAGAAACATATCGAATGTTAATGTAAAGGGCTCAGCAGACCCACCAAACCTTCCTCACTTCATCATGACAGTTGCCTCGGTCTCTGAGGTTGGGATAGGGTCCCAAGCCCTTGTCCTCTTCAGGAGAATGTGAAGCTAACTCTAGGGCACACCTCTGAATGCTAGTCCTGTTCCAATCCCCAGAACAGTCAGCTGAACCAACAGGCACATCTGTGCCTCAGAGTCTTTGTACTTCGCTGTAGGGAGACCTTTTCCCAGGTTGAAGTAGCTCTAATCACCTACAGAGCTCCCTCTTTCCCTCTGCTTAGGCCCCAGTTCTAATATCGCCTTATCAGAAAGGCTTCACAGCCAATCTCTCTAAATCAAAAGCTCTCTGGTTACCTTCTATCCTTTAATTAACACTGCAGATTTTCTGCTAAGCACTTAGCCTTACTGGAGAGATTATAATCAGTGGTTTATTACCTACTTCCCCACCCCCAACTATAGTGTATGCTGCATAAAAGCAGGGGGCGTGGTCTAGTTTAGTCCCTTCCCAGATACTAATGGGCCACCAGTCAATAGCCACTACACCCAGCCAGGTACAGTGGCTTATGTAATCATAACATTTGGGAGGTAGACACAGGAGGACTGTAGTGAGTTCAAAGACAGCCTGGGCTACATAGTAATTATGAGGCTCATCTGAATTACAGAGACTGTCCATGCCTCAAACAAAACAAAAACTAAAATCCCAACAGTTGTGACATCCATCTTTATGAAATGGTAGACACCCCTCCCATCTTGCCTCACCCCGTGAGGAGAAAATCTAAAGGTAGTCATAACCCATTTACATATCTTGACAAGAGCCATGGGTCTGGCTGGCTCAATCTGCGGCTCACCTCTGGTAAATACAACTGGTTACACTAACAACAGAGCATGAAGCAGTGCATTGTGGGAAGGGAAGCAGAAAGGCCGACTTAAAGAGTAAGCCTCTGGTAGCCTTATCGAGCCACAGGCAAGATCACAGTCCAAGGATGTCAAAAGCAGGGTAAAGGAGGTGGAGCTGGTTGGGCAGGAATGAGGCCAGGAGGAGCTGCAGAGCTGTGTGAGCCATCTCCTTCCTGGAGGCTTGCGAGCATGGGTTGCTCATCTTGCAACATTCGCCCATTTCCAACAAGCGTTGATTCTGCAATCAAATGTGTCCTCAAGGCAGACTCACTGGCCCACCAGGGGCAGTAGGGCAATTATAGGAAGAAGAAAACCACTACCACCTGCAGCCAGCCCCTGGCCAGCCTCTGCCCCACCACTGGATTGGGTGATAAAATGTACCCTTCAGCAGCCTCCCTCTGTCTGACCCTGTGCAGGGCCGCCAGCCTCTCTCTCTGCTCAGATTTTCTATTGAAACCACAGGCCTGGGCAACAACCCCAAGGCCTCCTGTGAGGAGAGGAGAGGATCAGTTCAAAGGAGCAAGTCATTTTCACAGACGGAGAGAAGACAAAAAGAGCAGCCTTCTCACCCCGGGCACCACCTGCACTCGGCTTCGGTTAGCAATTTCACCTCCTCCTGTCTGGTCCAGCCTCATTTAAACAGTTCAGATCTCGGAAGCCCAGAGTGTCCGCCAGAGATTTTCATTTGCCACAGAATCAATAGTGCAAATTTTGTTCCAAAATATCTGCCAAATCCAAGCGTAAACTTTTTGGAGTGAGAGTGTGTGTGTCATGTGTAACAGACACACATAAGACTGACATGGACACACACAGTATGCACACACACGGGCACATGCACACACTCCACCATCCTCCAGAGCCTGTTCTGCTGGATGCCTCTCTGGTCTACACATACAGCCTCTTTCTATACCTGAGAGGAGAAGACTGAAAACTTTGACAGCCCTAGGTTCGTACAAGCTATTCAATTCCTCCAGCCTCTAAACCCTCCCATGACTTGGAACTAATTAGACCTGGCCTTGCTGCTTAGGGTTGGGGTGTGAGTTGCACAGCAAACACTATGAGCCCCCAATCTACAGCTTCTCTTGGCTCCGGTAGAAAGGCTAGAACCTGGGAGTTCCAAGCCAGCCTGGGCAACATAGCAAAGTCTTGTATCAAAGAAACAGAAAAAAAACCTCGAGGATGTCATGGTTTAATCTTATGGCTACAAAACAGTGTGAAAGTTAAGTTTTCCTGGTAAGTTGTTTGTACTTGAGTGGATGTGTGAATCAACCAACATGCATTAGTCACACAGATATCCCACGGAGATATATGTATTAGTTTATTGACGTGAACTTGTTTTACTGAATGCCATTATATAGTGCTATACTTTATGCAGGATGCTGGTTGAGTTGGAGCTTGGTAGGAAACCAAGTATTCATGGATTGAGTAGTTTGATGAATCTATAAAGTAGGAACAGGGGAGTCAAGAAGCCCTGAGCCACACACTGAGACTGAAGGAGGAGAGGGTACTCTTACTGAACCCAAATGCAGAACAGCGCTGGCAGATCCTGGGTAGCAGATGTAGCCAGGGCCTGCCTTCCAACCCCTGCTTTGCCACAGGCTTTGTCTAGCAATGGAGCTGTCTTTGCTCAGCCCTGGAGCAGGTTAAAAGCACCTGGACATTAATACCTCTTCAGAACCCTTGGTTGGCCCCTGAATGCTTGCGGATGGCATATAAACCCACCAGGCTTCCCTGCTTTCCTCTCGGGGTGAGGTAAAGGAGATGCATGCTCTTTTAGACTGTACCCCAAAAGTTCCCCAGTGAGTCTAAGTTCTGCATAGCCCCAGTGGGAGCTGTGCAGTAAGGCGGTCTGGCTTCTTGCCTTCCCTCTGTCAGCTCACCGCTTGCTCCTGGAATTTCCCAGGATCACTTCCCACAGAAACTACCTGCTTGAGTCCTCGCTAGCTGTGCTTCTGGGAAAACCTGTGGGTGTCTTTTCATGTGGGGTACAGAGAAGTCATGGTGGCTTGCCTCTACTTGAACAGAAGTCCATTGTTGAACTTGGACAAGCTGACCTTGTGGGGCAGACAGCAGAGTTATGAATGAGTTTAGAAGGACAACGGGGAAGGTGGTGGCCAGCATTCTCATGGAACTGAACTGACCATAGGGGATAGACAATAGCAAAGTCATTGCTAACCTGGGGGGTAAATGGCAGCCACAGGAAGATACAGACACCCCACTCTAGTCTAGGGATGAGTTTCCAGGAAGCAGGCAGGGTGTCAGCTGCCATCCACAGAGCAGGAGTGCAGGAGAATGCAGCAGCAAAAAGTATTCTAGGCAGATTTATTTGTGCAAATCCTTAGAGGTGAGGAAGAACCATGATTCAGTCGGATGGAAAATCATTGAGTAGACCTGGAGCTTAGAGTTCAAAGTATGGAGAGGGGAGAGAAAGCCTCAGCGTGGGTAGGGTGAGGTGGGAGGGCTTAACAGCCAGGCTAAGTAAGAAGTCTGGGCCATCCCATGAAGGAGAAAACCACTGAGGGTTTTTAAGGAAATGAGTGACAGGGCATCACATGGTACCCCATAAATATTACGGTCTTAATGTGTCTATGAAAAAAAATAAACTAGCAAGAGTGAGGAGAGCACATAGCACTGTGGAATCCTGCCATAGGGAAAAGCTCACAGAGGGTGAAGGTAGTGGAGGAGGCAGAGAGGTGGCTGGGCTGGGGTGGAGGCTAGGACAGCAACAAAGGAGGAGGAGGAGTGAAGGGTCCCCAAGACCTCATTCCAGGATGGCTCTAGGGAGGAGGCAGGGGAGTGCATCACCCGGGACTTCCAGTTCTTAGGAAGTGGTACATGGGAAAAAGATGGTGCCGGATGCCAAAATATATGTGTGTGTGTGTGTGTGTGTGTGTGTGTGTGTGTGTGTGTGTGTGTGTGAGTGTGTGTGTGTGTGTAAGCAGCTTGCTGAGAGACAGAGGCAGGGGCAAGTAGAGCTCCAGGGATGTCGGATTTTGAGGTACTAGGAAGGCTACTTGTGGGGACATCCAAGGGTCAGCTGAGTAGGTGCATCAAAAGCAGCCTATTTTCTGAGATAGGCAGAGGAGGTGGTCAGAAAGCCCTCCAGAGCAGAGTGGAGGGAGGCACTTTCCAGGGAAGTGCCTCAGTGGAAGATGGCAGAGATGCAGCTGGGAGGAGCAAGCTGAGAAGCAGCAGCAAGAGGTGACTGGGAAAGACCCAGGAAGTGGCCATGATGGAAGTTAGGGGAGACAGGACAGCCAGCAGAGGCAAGGCACCACAATGACAAAGTCTAGCTTGGGGAATGATGGGGGAGTGAACGTGGAGGCTGCTGGTACAGGATAACCCCTCCCAGGACACCAGGACAGGAGAGTCAGAGCCAAGCTGTCACAGGGTGCAAAGTGAGCTATAGGAAACAAGCTCTTCCCTCAGAGCCTGTGCAAGGAGAAGGAATGTTCTCCCTATTAACACACTAGTGGCCGTCCATTGTGCAAAGCCTTGCTAGGAGAGATCCTAGTAGATCCACAAACCTCTAAACTGGAGAAGCAGGCAGGGCGGCAGGGCGATGGATGAAGGCTCCTCCCTTAGCTGTGGCAAGGACCCCACTCTTGTGTTGTATATTCCTGACTCTGACACTGGGGAATGTTGAAGACACTGTTCTACTGCTGAAAAGCATCTTGAAGACTCTCAATCCCACCATATTAGAAGTGGATAAACTGAGGCTTAAAGAGGAAGAGATATGCCCAGGGTCCTAGTGACTCAGTCACAGAGATAACCCTTACCCAGTCCCAGAATTCCAGTTCTGAGGTTTTTCTTCCCATGATTCCACAGTTTCCCGAAAGAAAAGGATGTCACCTGGGCCAAGGCCACAGTTGCCATAGGGCTGCAATCAGCTCGTGGGGAGAAAGAGACAGGAAAGTAAACACACATTGTGTCACATGAAGCACATGACAATGAGAGGTGGCAGGTCAGCAAGCTACCTGCAGTGTGAGAGCAGAGTCTCTCTCCTCCGGCATCCAGGCTGTCCCCACACTGGCCACTAAGTGACCTCCTCAGGCTCCATCTCCCTGAGACTGTCCAGCTTCAGTCCCGGCCCAGCTCACCACACGTTCCTTCTTTCCCTCAGCCTGCCCAGACAAGTCCATGAATAGAACATTAAAGGAAAAGCCTTCTAACAGAAAAAGCAGCTCCCTGGTAGGAGTCGCCCCACTAAATGTCAAACGCAGAGCAAGGCTTCCTGCCTTGTGTGCTTCTTGCTAATGGAGGCACCTTGGCCTCCATATCCCATCATCCAATCGCCCTATAAATAAATCATCGTAAGAAGAATGCCAATTTTCCCCCAAGGGCCTCATGAATCTCTCTACATAAGCCTATGTAAAGGCCTCCTTCACAATCAGCTGGTCATGAGCCCAGAGAGAGCCCTGATCGTTTGGAGGCAGAAGCAACTTATATACCACCACCACGGGTTGAGAGTTTGGAGCCCAGCTTTCCTACTGACTCAAGGAAGACTTTTGCTCTGTTTCCTGTAGACTAATAAAATTGTCACCATAATGCTAGCACCCTCTGGAAAAAAGCCAGTAAACTGACAAGAGGCTCTGTCTCTGGGGGCTGCAGTGGCTCGTCCCCTGGCAGACAATCGGTGAGTCGTGCCCACCCACCCCCTTATAGGGTGAGCCACACACCCACTCACCAAGCTTTGTCCCCAACATGTGGCACACAACTACACTGGCCCACCCACTCCTGCGCCCCCCAAATGAGTGTCTCACCATCCTGCCGTGGCATCAAGCCATGCTAGAGGATGGGAGCGTGGGTGCCAACATCTGCGCCAGTGCACTTGGGGTGTGCTGCTTTGCAACAGTGGACATGAACACTCTGGGAGCCAGTTGAATGCAGACACACACACACACACAAACACACACACACACACTGCATTGTGCCAACCCTCTTACTGTGCTGGCACAGAAGCCCCCAGAGTGACTCTCGTGAATCAGATAGATGGGGCTGTTTGCAGTTTCATCTCCTAACTTCTCTGACTGGTGTGGCAGTAATCACAGGCTCAGAAGCGCCCATTGTATCTGTTAGGTCAGATGCCTCCTGAGTAGAGGGAAGCCTTCCCTCTGAAGACGGATTTTGCTCTTCCACACCTCAAGATTCAGATAGATTCTACCTTGCTTCATGTGGAAATTTGCTGTGATTGGAAAGGTCCAGAACATCCCTGAGTCCTGCAGGTGCCATTCTGGCTGGTAGGCTATGGCTGGACCATAAGGGAAAAACCAGAACAAGTGGAGTCATTTGTCTCAACCAGCCTATCAGCTGGCATCAAGCCATGCTAGTGGATGGGAAGCACATGACAATGAGAGGTGGCAGGCCATAAGCTACCTGTAGTGTGAGGGCAGAGCCTCTCTCCCCAGCATCCAGGCTGGCCTCCTCAGGCTCCATCTCCCTGAGATTGTCCAGCTTCAGTCCCTGGCCCTACCCTGGCCAGCATGTTGCTCCAAAGACCACCCACCTCACCAGTGTGGGTGTGGCTGTGTTGCTCAGTCCTGTTAGCCTGGGAGAAGTGCCAGGGAGAGCAGCCTCTGGGGAGGGCTGAGAGAATGTGACCAGCTCAAATAAGTCATGGGCTTGGGCCTTTCTCAGAATTTGATGCAGGCAGGAGAGCTCCTGGTCTATTGTCCCATGTCTGCTGGCAAAAAAGAACCCAGAGCAAGAACAAGGGGAAGGGATGTATCCACAGGATTCAGAGGGGGGCATCAAATAGAAGAACCAAGAGACAGTGGTTCAAGGCTCTGGACCCCAGCCAAGGAGCTTTCTGGGGAAAACTACCAGGACAGAAATGATTCATCAGCACCCCACAAAACAAATGTCATAGAAATCTAGACAGATGGGCACATGAGCCCATGGGGGTTAGGGGGTGAAAGGGAGAGAAGCCTGTGGGCTCTTCCCAGAGGCTTGGACCAAGCCAGAGGCAGCAGGAGGCTAGCTGGAAGGCTTGGACCCAAGGACTGCATGAATCTCCATGGGCTTCAGTTTTTCCTTTTTATTCTTATTTTAATTATGTGTCTCTGTGTGTGGGTATGTGTATTGTGTATGGGTGTCTGCAGAGGCCAGAAGATGTCAGATCCCCTGAAGCTGGAACTACAGGTGGTGAGCTACCTGATGGTGGTGCTGGGAACTGAGCTCTGGTTCTCTGCAAAAGCAGTGAGCACTCTTAGCGGCAGAATCGCCTCTCCCGGCTTCCTTGTCTTTAAAGTGAGAGTAAGTGTACTTGGGTCTTGCTGCAGACAGCATGGTGACAAGCATTTGCTTAGCTCACAGTAAGCGTTAAGCAGATGTGAACAGCTTTTGCAAATGGGAGGGCACTGGTTGGCACAAGTGGAGCCAAGCAAGTTAGGAGAAACAAGCCGTCCCCTGAGGTCCATCTCCTGGTGACATCTGAGTCCCTTCCAGCTCTCTCCTTCAAGTATGCCTGCAGATCTAAGGTGGCTTTGCCTTGCTCTGGGGAGATACTGACCCAGGGGTGCCTCCTTGTTCAGCTCATCAGTACCAAAAACGCACCTGCAGGGAAGACGGGCTCTAGCCTAGGTCCTCCAGCATGAGAAGTACTCACTCCTATCCATGACTCACTTCACTTTTCAGTTTTCCCTCCCATATTGCTGGTAATAGATTTAGTGTCCACATCCCCAGCTCTCTCTCTCTCTGTCTCTCTCTGTCTCTGTCTCTCTCTCTCTCTCTCTCTGTCTCTGTTTGTCTCTGTCTCTGTCTCTCTCTCTTTTTTCTGTGTGTGTGTGTGATGTGTATGTGTCTTACTGTGTAATCCATACTGGCCCTTAACTCTCGATCCTCCTGCCTCAGCCTCCTAGGTGCCAGATTATAGCCACGTGCCACCATAGCCAGCTAGCTCCCTGACTCGATTCTACCCCAGGGTGGCCTGGCCATCACACTCCGAGGAAAGGGTTTCTTCTGGCACTCAGTGCTGAGGTCCTGCCTCCTGCTGTCCCTGGAGACTCTGTTCCCGTTTGCCAGCTATTTTGCTTCCTTGGCCATCTGTTCCCTCCCTGTCATCTCCTCTCTGCTTTAACCTTAGCCACTACTTCACTGCAGATGGTACCAAACAGACTCGTTCTTGACATCCTTCATGATGCCTGCTCCCTCCTCAGCTCATTGGCACAAACTGCTCTGTCCTTTCTCAGGCCCCATCCACCGATGTGTCCAGAGCTTAGAAGTACATTTACCCCACAGTCTCTCCTTATTTGTGCCTCATCTGTTGGCAACTCTACCTCAGGTTAAGAGGCCCAACCCCTACCCTTCCCTTCCTTGCCTTTTCCTAATGAGACTTCCTCTTGCCAGACTTAGCTAAGAACATCTCCTAGGCCTGGACAAACATCTGCTATGGTTCTCTACCAGGCTTGCCATAGGAGTGTTGAGTCCTCTAAAGGGCGGGTGGAACAGAGCCCAGAAGATCTGGAGCTCCTGCTACAGTGAAGGACCAGTATCCATACTGGGAATTTGGGTCCTAGACAATTTCCCCATAGAAAACAGATCTAAAGGTTCAGTACCAGGGAAGTGACCCCAAGCTGTCATGACAAGAACTGGATCAAACACTGTCTACCTTGTCCAAACTCACTTCTGTCCTTAGCTCCCTGATCTCTGGGTGTGGTGGCACTTGCCTTTGACTCAGTACTTGGGACGTGGGGGCAAGGAGGTCTCTGAGTTCAAGGCCTGCCTGATGTACATAGAGAGTTCCAGAACAGCCAGGGCTACATAGTGAGACCCTGTCTCAAAACAACACAATACAATGCAAAACAAAAACTGCACACCTTCCTTCCAGTTACAGATGAGACCCGCCTCCCCGACTTCATGAAGCAGCTCCCTCTCGCCTCCAGAGCGCCCCTAAAACAACTCCCTTTAGCTTTTGTTTTCTGAAGTGAGGACCAGGAGCTACTAGGAGAGCCCGGTTGGCCAATTATGAAGGAAGAATTTTGGTGAAGTTGGTTCCACCAAGCTGCATCCCTAGATTGGGGTGAAACAGGTTGGGGACATTGAAATTCTACTTTCATGCTTGGATTTGGATCGAAGAGGCCAACTCTCTCAGCTCTCTCTAGAAAAGAGCTTGTAAGTCTCCGCCACATCTTTCCCCCAGCAGAAGAGTGTCTTGGTCATCCATGCGGTCCCTTTTCCTTCTCCATCGGGGCTAAGACGACCCAAGTTGCCACAGCCCTGGGTCCTCAGTGTTCTCAGAGAGATGCAGACAGAGATGAGCACACCTCCTTGGGGGAGGCTCTCACATCACCAAGGGAACTCTGAGGAACCCACCAGCCACCTGACAGCACCACACTATTTTCTCCCTCTGCTTCCCCTCTAACCCCCCCCCTCCACAGCGGAGAAGACCACTCAGCTACCCAGCCAACCTATCGGGTATGGACACCAGGAGAACACAATGCATCTTACTGGGTTGCAGGCCTTAATCTAGCACTTACTGAATTATTTAGGGATGGCATTAACTTATAAATGAGTGTGTTTGACTGATTTTGTGGTTGATGTACAGATAAATCCTAATGAAAGACAACTACACAATTTTAAATTATTAATTAGACTGCCACTTAACAAAGCTTATTTGGCACTCTATTTCCTTGCTTAACAAGACAAAAACTTTAAGGAAAGGGCTCTGTATTAGCCCAGAGGCTCTTGATTTGCATTCCGTTTTTATCGCTCTAAAAATGAAAACCATAGATCCTGACCTTAAGCAGGCAACTCTGGCATAGCAAAACCCCCAGCAGGCCGCTCTTCCTTCCTGGAGAATGCTGGATGGCTTGGGGGCCTTGCTTGCCCTGATGCTTCTCATCTCTCTTGACCAGGGGTTTGCTTTTTATATCTCAGGTTCTGTCGTGGTAGGATGAGCTGGGAACACTGGCAGAGCAGCTGCCAAAGCCTTCAGCACTGTCAGCAGCTAGATCTCACTCCAGAGGTGCTGGCCAGTGGAGTTTATTAAGAGATAAAGATATCTCCCCCAACTCCCAAAAGACCTGACAGGGATAGCTTTACTAGGACAATCAGAAATCAGCTGGTGACTCTCGTGGTCTGGGGTTTATTTGTTCCCTCTCCTCTAGGAAGGGTCCTTTTATTTTTCCTTCAATCCCTACTTCCAAATCATAAACCATTAAACTCACTCTAGTCCGGGACCCCATGTAGGCTCCTGCATCAGCCAGGCAACTGTCTTCTCAAGCCAACCCACAAACCTTGACGGAGCTTTGGGGAATAAATCTACAAACAGAAACTTCAATGGCCACCTCCCTTGTACTTAGCCTGAGGCATGTTTTGGCTTTCAGGCACACACCTAGAATCCACACAAAGAATCTGAGCTTCCTCCACATGTGTACAGAAAAGACAAATCTATGGTATTGGATCAGCACCCCAAAGAGAAAATTGACCAGGAAAGGACCAAAACAGAAGTCATTTGCTCACACAGTGTCCCAGGAGCAGGCTCCAGGCCACCCACACCCCGCCCAGCCTTGGCAAGGGCTTCTCTGCTCTGTTGCCCTCAAACCAACCCAGGTGTGAACCTCAACTGATGGGCTCTCTCTAGCCAACCTCATCCGTGCTGGGAGAAAGAACCCAAGCCTCCAGTGGCCACCTCTTGAGTAGGGAAAGGATCCTTCTCCCAGGGAGCATCCCCCCAGAATGCACTGTGCTTATCTAGAGCTGGGCTTCTGGCTAGCAAGGAGACCAGAGAGCTACTGGAGCCTGCTGGAGCCTCCCTGGGCACCTAAGCCATATAAATAAAGTGTGTGGGCTGCTTTGTGGCTCATTCTTAACTGTAAACTGCCAAAAAACAAAAGACCAGAAGGGAAATGAGATGTCAGTTCTTCCCCATTATCTCCATCACAGACCTGCAGCCCAGACATGGCAGCCTTTTCAAAATTGCCTGGGAAGCTTTCCCCACTAGAGCAAGTCTACATGCTCCATGCCTAGGTTTCTCAGACTCCACTGTTTTCCAGCTCTGTAAAAATCACCTTCCCTGTGCAGACACACTGGCCTGCACTCCACCACTGCTGAGTGGCTGAAGTGACTTTCTGTGTCTTTCTGTAAGAAAAGGAACTGGGGTGTTAAACAGTAAAGCGGTTCTTCTAACTACTGCAGAGACTTGCCCCACACCACAACGAAAGGCTGAGTGTCGTGTACTCCCCCCTCCCGTAATGTATCGACCCACGTGGAGGGCACAAGTCACACACAAGTTTGTGATTGTTCTTACACGGTGGGACAACCAAACCTTCACGGTTGCCTGAGGCTGGGACCACCAGTCAGTCTCATAACGAAGGCGTGGCTTTTTCACCCACCTGTCTGACCTGCTTCTCTAGGTCTCTCCCATCTCCCGGTATCTGCTTCTCTCCGCCCATCTCCAGGCTTCGCTCCCCCCACCTCTGCCACCACCCCCTGCCCGCTTTCTCCTTCCCCATCCTGCTGTGAGGTCAGAATCCTATGCTTACGACACCTCGGTCTGTTGCCATGGAAACAGGGGCGGATTAAGGCTCGAGCGCAGGGATCAGGCCCCTCCGCTACCTGAGCTCCCGCCTCAGCTGTTTCCCGCAGGGCGGGAGCAGCTAGCATCAGGCACCAAGGCTCAGCAGCCGCCGGGCCGAGGCAAGGGATAAGGGAATCCCAGCGGGGCGCCACAGCTAGCACACTGGGACCACAGCGCAAAGAGACACACAGAGGTGGGGAGCAGAGAGTAACGGGTCCGCGGGCTCACGTGTGGTCACCTGCCCTTTCTGGGCCGGAGGGACAACACCTAGAATGGCAACCACGTGGGGGCGCGGCAGGACTTCCCCGGCACCCGCGCCAACTTTGCTCTGTTCCTGCTGCCGGGGAGTCTGGGCGAGGTGGTCGCCGAGCCAGCGCCCGTTAAGTTGAGCCTGGCTCTGGGCGTGCACACTGCCAGCATGGCCTTGGCGGTTGCGTCCCTCTGATCCAGGCATTAGGAAAGTTTAAGGAACCGGACTTCTGGCACTTGCCACTCCCCACCCTCGGCCACTGAGTGCTCAGGGCAGGTCCCTGGGGATAAGGCTAGGATGCTGGGAAGATGCCTGCGTTCCGGCGCGCCTCCGGAGTTAGGAACCGTGGTGAGCGCCGGGGCCTCGCGGTGACTGACCGCTGCCTGCACCCAAGCGCGGGTTATACTCGGTGCTGAAGCAGCAGAAGCAGGGCCGGGTGCCCGCGCAGGGGATGGAGCCTGCAAGTGCAAAACTTTATAATGGCTAAGCAAAGGTCCCAGGAGGCCAGCTCCCTTTTTATCAAAGGTTTCTCACTCTGGTCTCTGCGTCCTCAAGACAGATCCCTGAGGCCTGGCCATTCGATCCATGAACAAACCCGATGTCTCGCAACAGGCCACCAAAGGGAGCTCAGCTCCAGCAGCAGGCGCACGGCGGGTGCCTAGCCAGCCAGCCAGCTAGTGGGGGACTGCTTCCGGGACCCATTTCCCTGGCGTTCGACGGCTCCCGGGGCTCGTAGCTCGATCTGATTCTGTGTAACCCAACTTGCCCCTGAGGTTCCAACTCACCTTTGCGAAGCATGTTGGCCGCGGGGCCGCCGCTCCGAGGTCGGCCTAGGCGCGCTCCCTCCTGGGGTCCAGATTCAAATCCCTGGGCGCCAGCTGCAGCTAATCCGAGCGCGTCGAGGCGGGGGCAAGCCGGGAATCCGCTTGTGCCCGGCGGCCGGGTCCCGCAGGAGCATGGTGAGCCCAAGCCCGGCGCCCTGGGCACCGGCGCCTGCTAGCAACCCCGGCGCTGCCAACCAACGCGGTGCGCTCGTTCAGCTCCGGGGCGAGAGGCTTGTTCCGCCGAACCGGCGGCCTGATTCTGCCTCCCCAAACACTTTGCAGGCGGTTTTGAGGGGGGACGCCGCCCCCTGGCCGGCCAGCCGATGTTCCCCTCTTCCCCGCCCCCTCGGGCAGCGGCTGCTGCAAAAGGGCGCTCGCACGCACAGCCCAGCTCCGGGAAAGCGCCCGGCGCGCGTTTGCAGGACCGAGCGATCCGCCGAGCGGGGCGCCTCCCTTCCTCCCCCCGGCTTCCCCCACCTCTCTTCCTCCTCCCTCCCTCCCTCCCTCGCTCTTCAGCTCCCTCCCTCCCGCTCCGCTCCCCGCCCCCGCTCACGGAGCGCCTCCCATACAAAATTTATGAAAGTGCTCTCAGCTCGCGGTGCGGAGCGCCGTCCTATTCCCAGGGCAGCGGCGCTCAGCCGTGCGGCGCCGCCTTCCAAGGTGTTTTCGCGGCACTTGCCCCCGGGGATGATCCTCGGCCCGCGTCCGTCCAAGTACCTGCCCCAGTCCTCGGCGGGTCGTCGGGCCACTGGAATCGCCCTCCCCGGCCCCGCAGGCTTCTCCGAGCACGCACCCGCAGCCCAGCCCCCGCCTGTTTGCCCTTCGCGGCTGGAGGTCATCAAGAGAAGCGCTGGAACCGTGTACCGGCCCTGAGCCCCGATGACAAGTCCAACACCCTTGCCCGTCTCCTCCCTGACCCGTGTCCCTTCCTTCCTGTAGGCTCGACGGCTCTTCCCTGCCCAGAACTGCTCAGGCGACATAGCCGTCCCCCCCCCCCCTCCAGAGTTCTTTGGGGAGACCTGTGCGGGACAGCTAGCATTCGGGGATGTCTAGTTGGAAATCATATAAAGAACTATGAGAGTTCAGGTGGGCTATCTGTCTGGAAGGTCTTCGGTCCCCTGTAGTCCTACACAGACCCCGCCCATGAGAGGATTCTCCAAACAGGGAGGAGGTACCGCCTGGAAAGCCGGTCGGTCCTGCAGGGGCCCTTTGGGCCAAGTACGGAGAAGGTTCAAGCCAGCAGAGATCCTAGGTGGAGGCCGGCACCCCCTACTGGCCTGGGATAAGAAGGACTCCCTAAGAGGAAAAAGATGGCCAGGTCACTCGTTGAACATATTAAGAGTTCTATGTATTCCACTATGTGAAAATTCAGCCAGTGAAAAAGAGAAGGTCCTCATCCTCCTTAAATTTATATTCTAATAGGACCAAAAGAGAGAAGTTCAGATAATGGAAATGTCTAGAAGAAAGACAAGCAGGGTGTTGCTCTGGAGCTGATCTGGGATGCAAGTGGGGTTTGGGGTGGGAGTGGAACTGATGTGACAGCTGCCATCTAAACAGAGCTCTAAGTTCTCTGTGGAGTAAACTTGGCGGCGCGATAGGAAGATCAAAAGCAAGGCCATTATTTATGCAGGAATACAGATACTCAGAACCCTAAGCCCTACCCCCCCACCCCCCACCCCCGTTGATCTGGGTGTAAGGGAGAATCAGAAAAGGTGCTCTTAAAGTCTGGGTTCAACAGGTAGAGAGGAAAGACCACCTGAAAAGGACAGAATGCACAAAGGAGCTAGGTTCCTCTAGGGTTGGGAACTCTGAAACATTCCTAGCTCCTGCTAGCTGCAGGACTCCACTGACTCTGCACCACTTGAGCCCTGGAGGACCAAACTCCGGGACAGAGCTGTGGAGCCAGAAAACGAAGGCCCAGAGAGGCTAGACAACTTGCTCAACAGCACCCAGTAATCAGTACTAAACTGTGGGACTGGATGAGGGCCTTGCTATTCATTTTCCCACCTTCCTGTGCCGCCTCCCCATGACCCCTTGCCCCATCATTTCCAATATATTGGGCAACCTTGGGCGGTGTGAGTGTGAGAAGCAGTTATTTTGGGATTTAGGAGGGCTGGATCTTGACTTGGAGTCCAGCCAGGGGCTGGGGGTGGCTGTCGGTGGGTGTTGTGGTGTAATGGGGGAGGGGGTTACATTGAGCCTGCCTTCTCATCAGGCAGTAATTACTCAGACTGCTGAGTAACTCAGGAAGGGGGACCCTCACAGACAGAAGTGTCCTCAGCCCAAGCTGATTGACAGTTACCACTGTCTTGCTCGATAAGGTCTTAGGGACACAATCATGATGGTTTTGTGCACTGCAGTTTTCCTCTGTATCATGTGGTTTCCTAAGTGGGGGCAGGGCTGCTCATGTGTGACAGAGCTGTACAGCAATGTTAGGAGATGGTGCATACCTCTGACCAGCTAAAGGTCCCTGGAGATGAGACAGTTGCTGGGAAGAAGCCACTGGGCCATTAGCACATCAGTCTTTCCACCATAGAACTTGAAGGTAAAGCTAGAATGGTCCTGACCAAAGCAGACTAGGTTTTGGTATGCTGAGGTGGCAGCGTGGGCTCCAGAATGCACTGAGGGGTAGGGATGTCCAGAGAAGCTGGGAGACACAGGAAACCCAGGCTGGAATTATTAAGGTGAACGATTGCTCCTTGATGAGGACATTCTGGGTCAAGCTATACCTAACTTAAGAGTTGCAGAGACTGAAGGGGCAGTGACCCTTTCCAGCCCTTCCCTTGGCTGCTCATTCCCAGTCTGCCTTGCTCTCTCCTCTGAGCAGCCTCCCAGGCAAGGCCTGTACCTGGCTGCTTGTTTTTACATCTCTCTGCACCTTAATTAGGGGTTTCCAAGCAGGGAGGGCCTCCAGGGGAGCCTGAGGCCACAGAGCTGTCTTAAAGGGACAGCTGTGCTCACCACTGCAGAAAGAGGAGGATAGGAGTGGGGGTTCAGAGTGCTGGTGACCATTTTTTTGCGGAAGGCTGAGGGTAAGACCCGCAGGTGCTTTGTTCTTCCAAAGGTCAAGGCTGTCTTGCTGACTGCTCTGCCTTCTCTTTAGGGTCCCAGGAGTGCTGTCCACTCATCAGGAAAAAGGCTATAGCCTGAAGGACAGACTAGAGAGGGCAAAGGCTTGCCAGGACTCAGGAGGTTTGGGGAATTGAGGCCTCAGGCTGCCCTATGCTTCCAAAAAAGCCTTTTTAGTTTCCAGCTTCTCCTTTGAGTACCAGCTTCCTCTATTTCGACCCTCCACATGATGGGTACATAGCGATCCACACCAAGCTTTCGGCTTGGGAGCTGGGTTGATAGGTGTTAAGGTTCCATCTTGCTGGGACAGCACAGTTCTCTGAGGTAGAGAATGTGCCCATGTCAGCTGACAGACTACACCTTACAAGGAAAGAAACAGGGTGAAGGTGGGGAGCAACAGGAAGGCCCAGTAGGTCGGTAGGTCGCAGAACTCCTTTAGGCACACTCATCTGGGAGTAATAACTTTGAACTAGGCTAGAGAAGAGCATGGGAGCAAGGGGGATCACTAGGGAACGCCGAGAGGCTTGAGAGTCTATACCTTTTGTACCAACTGGTGCCCATTGTAGCACCGCCCTCAACTCTTTTAGTCTCCGCCCTGCTAGAGTCTCCGCCCTCGGCTCAGAGGCTCGGCGGTCGATTGTGCTGTCTGTGCTCTCTGCGCTCTTCCAGCGCTGTCTTTTTGTATCTCACGTGGACTCTCGGGTGATGGCGGCGCTGGTTGTGTCCGAGACTGCGGAGCCAGGAAGCCGAGTCGGCCCTGGCAGAGGTGGGTGCAGCAATGCTGTGACCTCAAGACCTCGCATCTCGGGTGGGATCCTCAGGGCGAGAGGTGACTCCTTTCTCCTTGAGACCCGAGAGTGTCATGCTGTTAAAAGTTCTGAGCTCTCACCACCAGAGACCCAGGGACTCGTCTTTTCTCTCGGAAAGACAAAAACTGTCCCTCCTGGAAGTTTATTTTCCTAAAGGCAAAACTACGCCCTATCCCAGCTAGCAGACAGACCCTGGAAGAGTGACAGAATAGAACAGATCTGACGGGAGGGAAGGGACCCCGGTGCGTTTTACAAGTGGTCTCGTTGGATATGCTTTTATTTAATACGAAGAGGAGCTCGGTGTCCTTTACCAGGCACTAGCCGGCGCCCAGTAAATGCCAGCGTTGTGCTATGTATAGGGACTAGAGAACTATCCTGGCCCAAGGATCTCAACTGGAGGGGTGGGGCATACAAATTCAAACTTGTCAACCTTAATAGAGGAGGTGCCTACCGTTCTTCATGCTAGCGCCTGCTGTGCCCGAAAGCCCACGAGAGATTTTAACCTGTGAAGAGATTTTGTAGGGAAGCCGACGAGTCTAAGCTCGTTGTCCAAGGCCATGAAACTGACCCAACGCTTTAACAGTGGTAATATTGAAACGTGATGTCAGGACCCCAGCTTTCCAGGCTATAGAGTTCTTCAACGCACCCCTCTACCACAGTAGATAAAAGCACAGGTCTGGGAGGATCCCTCCTATTCATAGGAGCCCTAGCTAGAAGTTCGCATAAGGCCGGGCGTTGGTGGCCCACGCCTTTAATCCCAGCACTTGGGAGGCAGAGGCAGGCGGATTTCTGACTTCGAGGCCAGCCTGGTCTAAAGAATGAGTTCCAGGACAGCCAGAGCTATACAGAGAAAGCCTGTCTCGAAAAACAAAACAAAACAAAAGTTCACATAATACAGGCGCACAGGTTTTGTAGGTATGGGATGACTACATTTGTCTTTTCCAAGCGTTTTGGCTCTTAGTGAGATAGATATTGTTGGGTAGAGTGGGAAGTCCAGGATAAGGCCTTGCTGAAGAGCCTCAGTTTGTGGTGTGTGTTTGTGTTTGAGACAGAGTTTCTCTATGTAGCCCTGACTGTCCTGGAACTGGCTCTGCATATCAGGTTGGGCTCGAACTTGCAGAGATCTGCCTGCCTCTGCTTCCCCAGTGCTGGGATCAAAGGTGTGTGCCACCACTGCCCGACAGTATTTTTTTTTCCAAACCAAAAAATGAATTAGAAAATTTTAACAATATTTTATATTATGTGTCACAGTGCCTGTGGAAGTCAAAGAGTGAGTTTCCTCCCTCCATGTGGACCATGAATCCTTTTACCATATGGGTTCAGGGGATTGAACTCAGGTCCTCAGGCTCTGAGACAGGCACCTGCACCCCTAGTCCTCTTTCCAGTCCTGCTTTTTATTTGTGTGTTTCCATGTATGCACACCTGTGTGCAGGCACCTGGTATTCGATCCCCCTGGAGCTGAAGTTGCAGGCTGCTGTCAGCTTAAAGTGTTTGTAACTGGTCTCTCCAGCACCCTACCTTGATTTTTTAAATTCAGTCTATCACTGAATCTAGAGCTCATTGATTCGGCTAGATTGGGTGTCCAACAATCCTCAGCACAGGGATTACAGGCCTGCTGTTGTGACCAGCTTTTTTGTATGGATGCTGGAGATCTGAACTTAGATCCTCATACTTGTGTGACAAGCACTATACTATACCTTTTCACCAATTTTTTTTTAAAGATTTATTTTTATATAAGTACACTGTAGCTGTCTTCAGACACACCAGAAGAGGGCATTGGATCCCATTTCAGATGGTTGTGAGTCACCACGTGGTTGCTGAGAGTTGAACTCAGGACCTCTGGAAGAGCAAATGGTGCTCTTAACCACTGAGTCATCTTCTCCAGCCCCTCTGATTTTTGTGGTGTCTTTTTTTGTTTATTTTGGTTTTTTTGTTTTGTTTTTTTGAGATAGGATCTCACTATGTAGTTTATTTTGGTTTTGTTTTGTTTTTTGAGATAGGATCTCACTATGTAGCTCTGAGTGGCTTGGAACTAGTTATGTAGACCAGGTTAGCCTTAAACTCAGATTTGTTTTTTAAAAAGCTTTATGTGCTGTGTTTGTATATATGCCTGCAGACAGAAGAGGGTATCAGTTCCTATTATAGATGGTTGTGAGCCACTATGTGGGTTTTGCAAATTGAACTCAGCATCTCTGGAAGAGCAGCAGTGAGTGTTCTTAACTGCTAAGCCATCTTTCCAGCCCAGATTTTTTTTTTTTTTAGAGGAGGGGAGAACAAGGTCTAGTTGGCTTTACTGGTCTTGACATCTTGATCCTCCTGCCTCAGCTTCTTGAATGCTGGGATCATAGATGTACATACCATACCTGGCTTTATTCTTTTAAATGAGGTGAGGGACAAAGGTATGGGTTAAGCAACTCTGGCCAAATCAATGAGACCTGAGTTGTGTGACTCCTTTGCTTTTTAGTCTTTTTGTGTCATCTCTAGTCCTGAAGGGTGAGCCATACCCCCATTTATGACGACTATAATCTCACAGCATAGAAGTTGATTATGCAGATGTCCACTCTGGTTTATGGGCTATCTGTCTGTAGGATGAATTCAGTTAGGGCAGAAGCTGGGTGGATATCCTTTGTGTGTGGAATCTGGGCCTTCAATTTAGAGTTAACAGATTAAGCAGCACTGGCTGCCTGTGGTCTAGGGCAGATGCAGACTCAGGCCTTAATGTTTTTTCTAGGTCGCATCTCTCGGGGGCGACTGGCCAATCAGATCCCCCCTGAGATCCTGAACAATCCCCAGCTACAGGCTGCTGTCCAAGCTCTGCCTTCTAACTACAACTTTGAGATCCCCAAGACCATCTGGAGGATCCAACAAGCTCAGGCCAAGAAAGGTGAGCTCTCAAAGGGTGGAGTTCTAGTGAGGTTGGAAAGTTTGCTTGCCCAGATGTGGGGCCAGTCCTCTCCCAGCCCCTTCTAGCTCTCTGCTTTTCCTCTCTTGTCTTGCAGTAGCCTTACAGATGCCAGAAGGCCTCCTACTCTTTGCCTGCACCATTGTGGATATCTTGGAAAGGTAAGGCTTGGGCACTGGAGAGCAAGCTGAGCCTTTGCCCAGTATAGTTATGCCTGTTGGCATAATTTTTCTCCTCTGGACTACTGGCTAACTCCTAAGCCTCCTACAAGCATGTGTATGCACACAAAGGGAAAAAGTCGAAATAAAATTCCCAGGTTGCTGAGAACTTGGTTTGTCCATTTCCCCTCCCTTATATAGTCTGGGCAAGGGCAAAGAAGTTTTTTGTTTTTTTGTTTTTTTGGTTTTTTTTTTGTTTTTGTTTTTTTTTTTTTTTGGTTTTTCGAGACAGGGTTTCTCTGTGTAGCCCTGGCTGTCCTGGAACTCACTCTGTAGACCAGGCTGGCCTCGAACTCAGAAATCCACCTGCCTCTGCCTCCCAAGTGCTGGGATTAAAGGCGTGCGCCACCACCGCCCGGCAAGGGCAAAGAAGTTAATTTTCCTTTCTAGGCCAGAGCAGATGGTAGCATCTGGGAGGAGCCTAAAAAAGCTAACCCTAAATGGGTGAGGGTCTGGCTGTCAAGGGTTTGGGCAGAGTAGAGGGATGAGAGGCTGGGGAGTTGAAGAGGGTGCTTCTTTTTCTCAGGCTTAGTTTAGGTGGGAGTAGGTGGGTGGCAGAGGTGAGAGATGCCTAGGGAAAGATATTCAGTTCCTCTGCCCCCTCCTTCTAAGTTTCTTCATGACAATGAACCATTGCTGGGGGTGGGGGAGCTCAGTGCTCAGCCATCTGGAGCCAGCATCAACACAGGGAGGGGGAATGCAGAAAGGGGAGGTCATCTCGTGCTGGGAACCTCCTACTTCCCTGCTGCTGCCCTCACCCTTCTCCCTCCCCACCACCATAGACCCACTTCCCCGCTCCCACCCTCTTGCCCCTTGGGGATGCTCTCTGGGGCTCAAGCCAATTTGCATACATTTTAATCTATAAAAAATTAAGTGCTCTGGCTGACTCAGAGCCTGGGCTGCATTCTAAGGAGCTGAATAATCCGCCTCTGTCCACAGCCTGATTTGGGGAAGGGGGTGGAGGAGGGGCAGACTGGCAGCCTTTCAGCCTCCCCCACTGCACCCCAGAGGAAGAATGAGGGAGCCCAGTCACAGAGCCAGCATCTATGCCCAGGTATGCTCTCTTCCTAGGAGAGCTAAGCCTCCTGCTCTGTTCCAGTGGTGAGTTTGGGGGTACGGGGTCCTTTCTACCACCCTGCCCCCTAGTGATTCAGTCCTGGCGGCAGATCTCATAACAATGTGCTGTCCAGAGCCCACTCTTCCTGACTGCATGAGGAGTGTGGGCAGCACCATGTGCTGTGGGGGAGCTGCGCATGGGTCCTCCCCATCCTGGACACCCATGGCCTTACCTATGGGTGGGGAGCTGATGGGGTCTGGGCAAGGGGAGGCCATGCCCCCACATACACCCATGCCTCCGCAAACACTAATGCCAGAGCTTGTCAGGGATCTTTACCTGCCCTGGGTAGTTGGTCACAGTTTCAGTGGTCTGTTTGCACTATGCACATGTACTTCTGAGGGTTAGGGGTCTTGCAGTCTAAGGCTGGACAGGGTGCTGCAGACATATCCTCACATAGCAACTGTTCCAGGAGCTGCTGCCAGAGCTGAGGGAGGTGGCAGATGCACCCCTCCTACTCTTGGTTGGCAGCTGCCAACTCAAGGAGATCTGGGTCCTGAGACACCTCCAGAGTGAGGACTGTCTCCCATCTCTGTGTCTCTGTTACACTGTTCCCCAACCCCATCCCTACAGGTTCACAAAGGCTGAGGTCATGGTGATGGGTGATGTTACCTACGGGGCTTGCTGTGTGGATGACTTCACTGCAAGGGCTTTGGGAGTTGACTTCCTGGTGCACTATGGCCACAGCTGTCTAGGTATGGTGGGCTGGGACACCAGAATACTGTCAGGGAGGCAGGCTGCAGACTGATTTTGTCTACTGTGAATTTTTCTTGTTCTACTTGCAAGCACAAAGTCCCTTCTGGTTTCCAGGGTGGCCTTGGTCTTCCTGCTTTGCAGTTAGCTCTTTCCTTTGGATTTGGCTGCCTTGGAAATCATGCTACTGTCTCAGATGTGCATGTCTGATGTTTTTGTTTGGTTGGTTTGGTTGGTTTTTGAGACCGTCTCACTCTCTAGCTCAGGGAGGCCTGGAGCCTAACAGCTGTCATCCTGTTTCAGCCTCCCAGCTGCTGGCACTATAAGTGTGAGTGAGCACACCTGGCAGATACAGGTGTTTGAAGGGATGTTCCTGGGAGAACAGCCTGGGTACCCATCTAAGATGAGAATGTTCTAGGCAGGCTGAAGCCAATGTTCTGGCTGCTCTTAAGATTGGGACTGGGCCAGGATGCTTGTTCCTCCTTTCAGAACACTTGTTTTGAACTCTTCTCTGTAGTCCCCATGGACACTTCAGTTCAAGACTTCCGTGTGTTGTATGTCTTTGTGGATATCCGGATAGACACTGCCCACCTTCTGGACTCAGTCCGCCTCACCTTTACCCCAGGCAGCTCACTCGCTCTGGTCAGCACCATTCAGTTT
This sequence comes from Grammomys surdaster, assembly GCF_004785775.1. NCBI lineage: Eukaryota > Metazoa > Chordata > Mammalia > Rodentia > Muridae > Grammomys > Grammomys surdaster. Next base: position 7,715,776 of record NW_021621078.1, read on the forward strand.
GTGTCAACTTTACAGGTAAGTAGACCAGCTAGCATCGTGTGGGATGGAGAGGCTATTCCAGGGTGCTCCTGGCTCCCATGCCTGGTGCTCTGGGCTGCTCCTCTGGCTCCGGCTCCCAGCTTCCCTTCCTTCATTATCAATACAGGCAGCTGCACAAGAGCTGAAAGCTGACTATGGCATCAGTGTCCCGCAATGCAAGCCCCTGTCCCCTGGGGAGATCCTAGGCTGCACATCCCCTCGTCTACCCCAGGAAGTAGAAGCTGTGGTGTAAGTGAGAAATGGGGCTCCTTTGTAGAGACACTCAAAGTACACATACTCAGGGAGAGAGGCTAAAGTTCCCAACCTGTGTGCTCAAGGTCACCTTGGAGGACAGGGCCCATGTGGGGATCACACTTCAAGTTCACTTATACTCTCCAGTGGTCCATCCTTCATCCAGAAGGCTGTGCTGAGGGTGGAGACAGAACTCGGGGCCTGATGGGGGAATCGGGATGGGTAGAAGTGGAGAGAATGTAATTGGAGAAGATGGATGGGCACGCCCAGGCTGCAGCCCCATTAATTTAGCATCCGGACAGCTAACAAGCAGGAGCAGCGTGTCTCCTGCCGCCTAATTATTTTAGGTAATGGAAATGCTTAATGTTGTGTGAATGCAGCCAGCCTCACAGCCGACAGCTCTTCCGGCTGGGACTGGGGATGGGAGTCCTTTCCTAGCTAGTGGCAAGAAGGGAAGGAGGGGCACTGTGACCCAGCCAGACCCTGGGAGCTTCAGGGACTGGTCCCACAGGTTTGGCTACACCCACATAGGATACTCCTGCCCTTAGACCCACATATAGGACTTCCAGAGCCCAGGCCTGGCAGCCCTGCTCCCTGAGGGCCATTCCCCATGTACTTGTGCCAGCATAATGGGTACCCATCATCTGAGGCCTCAAAGTGCAGGTTGAGGGAGGTACCCTGAGTGTTGGCCTCAAAGAGAGTTATGCTCTCCAAAAGAGAAAGAAGCAGCTGCCGTGGGTGACTTATCTTGTAAGCCCTGGACTCTGCAGGTCCTAGGAAGGTACTGTGAGTGAGGGTATCTCTGAGAGTATGTTCTGTGTGGCTTGATGGTGAACCCTGGTATCCAATCTCAGATACATTGCTTGATAGCTTTTGAGCTTTGAGCAAGTGGGTTTTGTTTTGTCTTACTTTGTAGCCTTTGCTGTTCAGGAATTCACTATATAGGTCAGGCTGGCAGGAATTCACTGTATAGGCCAGGCTGGCCTCAGTCTCATAGAGAGCTCTCTGCCTCTGCCTCAACTGCTAGCTTGAGCATATGTATTAAAGTCCTTGAAACTTGGGTTTATCTCCTGTAAGATGGCAATTGCATAGGTGTTTTAGGTACTTACTTCAGGTCTGGGACTCAGAAAGTACAAGAAATGGTTGTTATAACTCCATACTGTGCCGGGTAGTAGTGGCACACACCTTTAATCCCAGCACTTGGGAGGCAGAGGTAGGTGGATTTCTGAGTTTGAGACCAGCCTGGTCTACAGAGTGAGTTCCAGGACAGCCAGGGCTATACAGAGAAACCCTATCTCAAAAAAACAAAACAAAAAAACCTTCTGTACTGTATCAGTGCTGGTGTGATCCAAGAATATCCAAGAATATCCAGTGTGTACCCTGGAACCTCTTCTAAAGCCTATATAACATAGATTTTTAAAATTTATATATTTTTGTTTATTTTGGGTTTCCCTGTGTAGCCCTGGCCATCCTGGAGTTCATCTGTAGACCAAGCTGGCCTCAAACCCAGAGATCCTACCTCTGTCTTCTGTGATATGCTACCACCTTGCTGACCACCACCACTCTTTGCTTATTGCATGAATGTTCTGCCTTTGTGTATGTCTGCCACATGGGTGCCTGGACCATTTGGAGGTCAGAAGAGTGCATCATATCCTCTAGAAAAGTGAGCCATTGTGTAGGTGCTAGGAATTGAACCCAGGTCCTCTGAAAGAGCAGCCAGTGCTCTTAACCAATGAGCCATCTCTCTCCAGTCCTGAACATAGACAAGACACAACCTCTATGTCTTTGTTGAGCTGAATAAACAAGAAACTCTCCCTCAGCTTTCAAATTATGCTCTTGGGCCCAGGTGGCCTTTCTTTGGCTTTGGCACTTCCTTTACTTTTGCCATGGAAGACTGCTGCATTACACAGAGGTATCTCCTAGGCATCTAAGTTCAGCTCCTAGCTGTACATATGAGAGGCCTAAAGAGATGAACTGTCATCAGTTTTTACAGATTCAGCAGCATGGGTGGCTGCGAACTGTCTTCAGGACCTGTAAGCCAGGACACCCCTTTTGCTATTCCATTACCGCACTTATACTTCTTCCCACCCTGCAGGTATCTTGGAGATGGCCGCTTCCATCTGGAGTCTGTCATGATTGCCAACCCTAATATACCTGCTTACCGGTATGGCTGGGGAGGGCTGACTATGTGTGGCAGGGTGGGTCTCTGCCCTGGGGGCCCTCATTAGGCTGTACCACCCCATTCCCTGGCCACTAAATGGCAGGCAGCTCTAACGGAAACACATTTGGAATTTAGACCCAGGACTGCTGTTGCCTACCTGGGAGTTACCCCAAACTCTTAGAATACTCCGTTGCTCTTGCCTGCTGATCTCTGTGGTTACCGATCTCAGTAATAATCCTTGTTCCCGACTAGGGGGCCACTTAGCTGACTCTGGGCTGTCACAGTGATCCTGACAACTTTTCTAGGTATGACCCATATAGCAAAGTCCTATCCAGAGAATACTATGACCATCAGCGCATGCAGGCCACTCGCCAGGAAGCCATTGCTGCTGCACGCTCTGCCAAGTCCTGGGGCCTTATTTTGGGAACTTTGGGCCGCCAGGGCAGTCCCAAGATCCTGGAGGTGAGAGGGCTCAGGAGGAGGGGGCTGACAGGAAAGTAGCTGGAAAAACCAGTAGGCTGAAGTATCTAGCTTTGGCCACTTCATCTCAGAAACTCCTGCTTGGCCTCCTTCTCTCGGCAGCACTTGGAATCTCAGCTCAGAAACTTGGGACTTCCTTTCGTGAGGCTGCTGCTCTCTGAGATCTTCCCCAGCAAGCTCAGTCTACTTCCTGGGGTGGATGTGTGAGTTTCCCCACCTTACCCATGTATGGTGATCAGCTAAAGGGAGCTTAGAAACTAGGTTCTGGCCAGCACAGACTTAAGGTTACAGCCAATGGGAATTGTATACGTGGTGATGAAATCTTAATATTTATCAAGAACTTACCTAGCAGGGGCCACCCTTGACCATAGGCCGCCTACATTGTCTGGTGGGATGAGTGTAAGAGTGCTGTGTATGAACCTTGGTTCTAGGTGGGCAGTTACAAATGAACTGTCCCCAGAAAGCTCTTAGGGGTCTTGGGAGATAGAGTGAAGGGCTGATGACCATTGTTTGATTCTATTAAGGTGGATTTTTTTTTTCTTTTGCATGTGTGTTCGTTTGTGTGGAGCTTTGGTGTCCACCCTTTTTTTCCCCGAGACAGGATCTCTCACTGGAGCTTGCCAAGTCGACTGGCTGGAAATCCACCTGTCTGGAGTACAAGTGTATATCATACCCCCCCTCTTTCACACACACACACACACACACACACACACACTTTTGCTTTTTACTTCACTATGGGTGTTAGGAATGGAACTTGAGTCCTCTGCAAGACCAGCCAGTTCTCTTAACCACTAAGCTATCTCTCCAGCCCCACTTTAGCTTTTAATGCAGTGGTTTTGGGAGTTAAGGTCCTTGGTTTACAGGGCAATCACTTTACAGTTACCTTCCCAACAGTATAGTTGGATCAATACATCCTGTTGACAATATTGAGACACCATCATGTTCTTCAGTGTTGTACCCCAGAGAGAGGTGGCCTTCATGTCACATCTTACTGGCTTACCTTCTTAGGTGGGTGCAGGTGGCATGTCCACGCCTCTCCATTGACTGGGGTTCAGCCTTTCCCAAGCCACTGCTGACACCCTACGAGGTAACAACCACATTTTGAAAATCTGCAGGGTAGTGGACTTTGTACTTCCTGTTGAGGGAGGGCTATGAGATGGCTGGCATGGGTGAGCTGCATTTAGGGTTGTGGGTTCTGAGATTGAGCCACCATCTTGCTTTGTAGTTTTTGTTTGTATTTAAGGCATGATCTTCTAGAGCCCAGGTTGGTCTCAGTTTATGGAGTGTTGGGAGGCTAGAGCCATCACACCTGACTGGGTCTCTTCACCTCACACTTCCTTTCTGAAGTGTAATGATAATACACATCCTTCGTAGGCCCTTGTCAAATTTGCTAATGCAGGGGAAAAAAAGGAATTGTCTCTTCTCCCCTAGGCAGCCGTGGCCCTGAAGGACATTTCTTGGCAGCAACCCTATCCCATGGACTTCTACGCTGGCAGCTCCTTAGGGCCATGGACAGTGAACCACGGTCGGGACCAAGCACCCCGGGGTCTCTCCCAGCCTGCATCGGGCAAGGTAGCAGACTTTTTTTTTTTTTTTTTTTTTTTTTTGAGATAGGGTTTCTCTGTATAGCCCTGGCTGTCCTGGAACTCACTCTGTAGACCAGGCTAGCCTCGAACTCTCGAACTCAGAAATCCTCCTGCCTCTGCCTCCCAAGTGCTGGGATTAAAGGCATGCGCCACCACGCTGGCCTAAGGTAGCCGACTTTAACGAGGGCTGAGAGGCAGCCTACAGGCGTAGCCTTGGCGTGACGTGATCCACGGCCGCCACCCTGAGGACATCGGGGGAAATGCAAGGGAGCCGGGTGGAAGTCGCAGTGGAGACACGTGGATTTGTCGGTTACCTCAGGTGCAGCAGGGGTCGAGAGGCGGCTCTCCAGCCCCGGCCTGTGAGGGCTGCAGCTGCGCAGACCAGAAGGCTAGGTCGCCGGCTCCCTGAGAGATCTGGAGCACCAGGTATTTGCAGCCACGCCCCGCCTTTTTGTTTTAGCAGGGCCCCGCCTTCTCTGAGTCCCGCCTTAGGGGTGTTGCCAGCACAGGCCCTGCCCCCTTACAGGTCCTACTTCCGTTTGGGAAGGCCTGCTTCCGGTCGCTCTGCGGTATGGCGGCTCGGCCGACCCTGAGAGTGCTGTGTCTAGCCGGCTTCCGGCAGAGCGAGCGGGGCTTCCGAGAGAAGACTGGAGCGCTGAGGAAGGCGCTGCGCGGTCGCGCAGAGCTCGTGTGCCTCAGCGGGCCGCATCCGGTCCCCGAGGCAGCGGCTCCAGAGGGCCCAGGGCCAGACTCGGGTGAGACAAGCTGGTCCCCTGAGCTCCCAGTTTTCCTCCCTTATCTGTGTCCAGTCCATACCAGATACCTCCCGCCCCCCAACTCCCCTGGCTGCGTCTTTCCCGAGCTCTGCCTTCTTCCTCTCACTTTCTCTAACCCTGATCCTGTGCTCTCCCATCTGCTTCTAGGGCCCTCTTCTCCGGAGGAGCAACCTCGAGGCTGGTGGTTTTCTGAAGAGGAAGCAGCTGTTTTCTCAGCTCTGGAAGAGCCCACAGTGTGCAGGGGTCTGGAGGAGGCCCTGGAGACGGTGGCACAGGCCCTTGACACGCTGGGGCCTTTTGATGGACTTCTTGGCTTCAGCCAGGGGGCCGCACTAGCAGCTTTTGTGTGTGCCCTGGGTCAGGCAGGCGACCCTCGCTTCCCCTTGCCAAGATTTATCATACTTGTGTCGGGGTTCTGTCCCCGAGGCCTTGGCTTTAAGGAACCCATCCTGCAGAGCCCCATGTCACTGCCTTCACTTCATGTTTTTGGGGATACTGATCGAGTCATCCCTTCTCAGGAAAGTTTGCAGTTGGCTAGCCGATTCCTTGATGCCGTCACCCTCACCCACTCTGGTGGTCACTTCATTCCAGCAGCTGCATCCCACCGTCAGGCCTACCTTAAGTTCTTGGACCAGTTTGCAGAATGAAGGCTGGACAAATGTCTCCACACTGCTCCCACTTTCTCTAGCAGCCGGCTGTCTAATGCCCTCCTGTGCACGCCTCACCATGGCTACTTAAAAGACAACTATCAGTTCTCAGGACACACATAAGACCAGAGAGCCTGTGAGGAGACAGTGGTGGGCAAACAGGGGCTGGCACCCCTGTGATTACCAAACAATAAAGTGATGGTTTAGATTTTGAATGTCTTTCTCCTGTTGCACAGACCCTGGGGGCAACACCAAACTAGCAATTACTTGCAGCTGTGAGCCCCCAGAACACATTTTTGGTGGAATTCATTGTTTTGTAGCTTTAAATTCTGCTTATTGTGTGTATGGGTGTACACTTGTGGAGGTCAGGATAACTGCAGGTAGTTGATTCTTTGAACCATGTGGGGTTGTTTTTTTTTTTTTTTGAACTCTGATCATTGGGCTTGGCAAGTCATGCCTCTACCTTTCAAGCCATTTCACCATCCTTTTGTGGGAGTTTACATCCCAGACTGAAGAAGCCAGATATCTTTCCCAGATGACACTTAGCAAGGATCTGCTTGGGTTCATCTGCTTTTAGGTTTCCTACATCTGATCCCTGAGAATTGGGAGTTGGCTTTCTTTTGGTCCCTGGCTTGGTCTTTGCTTTCTCTTCCATAACTGTTCCATCCCCTCTGAACTCTGTAGTACCATATGTTGGATAAAGGCCAAAGACAGCACAGAATAAACTGCCTTTTCCTAATGAACCCATCTGCAGAGTTTCTGAGATTACTGCTATTCATAATTGATGATGCTAATTATTGACGTGTTGAGAAAGCCAGAGCTTAAGTAGCCTGCCTGGCTTAACCTCTTGCCATTTGTCTTCACTTCAGTGACCCAATCTTGCCACACCCATAGGTTTGCTGCTTTCTGACCTCCGCCCCGAAAGGCAGTTTTTCTAAGATATCACAAGGTACCTACTTAGTCCCATGCCACAATATCCTCTAGGGAGCTTAGTCACTGAACACGAGTTGGAGTTGGCCAGATATTCCAAGTCATTCTTCTTACAGTTGCATTTAAGTTACCCAGAGTTATATGTTCCTTGACACACAGGTGTTTCAAGGTATACGTCAGAGAAATGGTTCTGTGGTCAAGAACACGGGCTGCTTTTTTTAAAGAACCCAGGCTCAGTTCCCAGCATCTACACTGTAGCTCACAAACATCTGTATAGCTCTTAGTTCCAGAGGCTCTAATCCCAGGGATGCACATGATATGTGCTTAAAAGTCAACAACCCAATGGCTGTGGTGGTACATGCAGGCAAAGGTAGAGGACAGTCTGGTCTGCCTAGAGAAACCATATTCAAAAAACAACCAGTTGGTTGTGGCACATACCTTTAATCCCAGCACTCTGGAGGTAGAGACAGGCAGATCTCTGAAATTGAGGCCATCTTAATCTACAGATGGAGTTCCAGGACAGACAGGGCTGCACAGAAACACTTTGTAACTTGTTAGTTGACCAAGGCAGAGCCTTGCCAGGTATTCTCTTCCCCTGAAATGCACTCATGTAAAGTCTGATTCAGTTGCAAAGACCTCTGTCTTCTTTAGCCTGGCTTAAGACTTCCACCAACAGACGATGGCTCAGCAGGTAAAGGCATTAACTGCCAACACATGCAGTCTCATACACACTAAACATGATAAAATTTCACAAAAGGACAGACTGGAATTAGACCCCAAAGTCCCATTTACTGATTTTTGGTTCTTTGTAACAAAGCTGGGATGGGAAGTTGGTCTCTGTGCCTTGTTGGTCTTACAGGGATTGCTTCCTTGACCAAAGGAGATTGAGGAGATGGAACTCTATAAACCCCACTGGCTTTGGTCTATTAGTAGTCTTGCTTTTCTGCAAATAACTGATTCTGCAGATCAGTACTCAGACCCACTGCCAGTCATAGGCTGCCCCGTGAGTCGGCTCCAAGCTGGGGAAAAGGATGACTTGCACTCTTCAGTAGCCCTATAAATAAAGGTGAAGTTCCACATGAGTGGTCTTTAGGTCTTGGTTCTACCGGGAAAAAGGGAGGAGAGGGTTTGAGCAGAGCTGTATCAGGTGGAACAGAGAAAAGTGCTCATGCTTGAAGTAAACATCTCTCCCAGGAATCAGAACAATTCTGATTCCTAACAAGTGGAGTGTCACCTCCCACCATGCACTTCAACACTACTATATGCACATCCTGTGGGCCACCTCCACGAGGAACATTTGTTAAACTTGGAGTTGCTAGAAAAAGCTATAGACCTACTTGTCTGCCCCTGGTCATTCCTGATGTAGCTATTTGCAAACTACAGCCTTGGGTAGAATTTTAAGTCACTGGTAAATATGTGCTATTAGGAAAGAGCCTCTAGTGTGACTCAAAACCCTCTGGGGATGAGAGAAAGGAGGTCCCCTGAGGAATCAGTGTTCTAAACATTTGTGTATATCCCAGGTAGATAAGGTCCAGAGGTAGGAATAACATTATTGAGAATTAACTATACCGGACAATGAGACAAGTAGAAGCCTGTCATCTAACTTACTTTTGAGACAGGGGTCTCACTACAATTCTGGCTAGCCTTGAACTCACAGAAATCCACTTATCTCTATCTCCCAAGACCTGGGATTCAAAGCATGTCCCACCATAGCCTAACTCATTTATTTTTGGTGCCAGGAATCAAATCCAGGACCTTAGGCATGCTAAGCACAGACTGTACCACTGAGCTCTATGCCCAGCACCTGTCCCCCATTGTCTAATTTCATGAAGAAAGTACTATCATTAACCTAATAGCTGAGTTTTACAATTGAGGAAACAGGCAGAGAACGGCTAAGTACCTTACTCAAGACTGGATGATTCAGATCCAAAAGCTCACATTCTTGCCTGTTGTCATCACCACCACCACCCCCCATTTTGAGACACAATCTCATATTTATTGTCCAGGCTAGCTTGGAGTTTCTGGGCTCAAGAATTCACTTGCCCCAGCTTCCTGAGCACCTAGAACTTCAGGTACACACTGCTGCTCCTGGTTTTGGTTGGTTTCTCTGCTGTCCAGTAAAAAGTAAGCAAAAACTATTACTCGGTATAGGCTAAATGCCCCAACTGGGCCTCTGCTTTCTAATGTGTAAAGTCGGGGAGGAGCACATGGTTTACACTAAATGCTTTCGAGGACAACAAACACAGCATTGTATAGTCAACCTTCTAATCACATCTTCTGATGGGTTCGATCTGCAAAAGGTTTGTCCTCTCTTCAGAGTAGCCCTGTTATTTGTTTTCTGCATCTTGATTACACCCAGAATTTCTAAAGCTCTTCGGAAGACAGTATCCTATCAGACAGAGTCTCTCAACAGCCCTAGCCACAAAGTATTTACCTGCAGCCTCTGTGGTGGTACTCCTTTTTGGGGCACGTGAAGAACTTGAGTTGGGAATGTATTACTTAGAGACTGGCTGACGGGAAACTGCTGGCTGATACCTTCAGACAATGCATTAGAGACCAGGTGAACTTTACTAGCCTGCCAGCTTCTTGCTGTGTTAAGGACCCTTTTAATCATGGCTCAGAAGAAAGTTGGGGGACAGAGTTATGGGAAGGCTGTGGCTCTATCAGGAAACGGACTCTTTGTCCTTTTCCCTCTGCCTGCTCACCTAGGGTTTTCTGGGAGAAAGGTGAGATAAAACTTCCCTCTCCTCCCCCTTCAGCTCTCTGCGGGCAAAAGTGACTTCTTCCTTCTTACAGGACTCCTGATCCCATCAGTTCACCACTCATGAGATAAAGAATCCTTATCGCAGAACCACCCATTTTCTCGCCACCTAAGGCAGCGATACCTCGACTGGGAAGACAGGACAGTCACTGAGGAGGATGTTCACTCGGTGGCTCTTGCTTCTGTGCCTGAGGTAGATGCGCAACAGCCTGGAAGGCCGCCTCTCTGAGCACATCTCTTGCCACCTCCGCAGACACATAGGATGTTGCGTCGCCGCCCCGCCTCCTCTTACTCTGTATCTGCCCAAACCCAGGCTGGCAGAACTCGGGAGTGGTGGGGAGCGTGGGCGTGCTGCGGGGCGACCATGGCTGTAGACTGTTACCTCCGGTTCCCACAGTAACAATCGAAAGCCACGGTTGCCCTGGAGACGCGGGGGCGGGGCTTGCAGTCTGACGTCAGCACCGCGGGCGGCGTGGGTGGCGCGAGTGTCTGCGGGGCCAGCGCCCACCGCAACCCACGGGGACCTTGGACGGGCGTGCCCGAGGGAGGCGCCTGCGCTGCATCAGCACCGCGGACAGCGGCGCAGGGAGGCGCGGAGGGGCCCGGGGTTGTCGGTCCTGGGGCGGGGCCAGGCGTCGGTGGCCGTGACTGGAGACTGTTACTGAGGGCGGCCCGGGCAGTAAGCAGTCTAGAGCCAAGGTGCCGGCGCGCTGCCCGGGCGGGGATATCCCGTTGCCCGCAGTTGAGAGTGATGCTGCTTCTCAGGCCCCCCCACTCCGCCCAAGCGCGCGCGGACAGACACGCGACCGTGACGTCAGAGTCCTGTGACGTCAAAGATGTACCAGCGGGGAGGCACTTCCGGCGGTGGGGGTAGGGCGGGGCGGCCCGGTCGAAGCCCCGCCCCCGCCTGGTCCTGAGAGGACAGCTCCGTTTGCAGAGGCGGGAAGTCCTGAGCTCAATGGGACAGCCGGATGGGACCGGACGGGACGGGACGGGACGGGACGGGACAGGGAAGGGGCGTGTGGGCAGCATGCGGGACGGGGATCCCGAGAGATCCGCAGGGCCGAGGTGTGCGTCTGTCTGTCGTGGGCGCCCTGGCTCAGTCAGTCGGGGCCATCTAGGCTGAGTCACCGCTCTGCGGAGAGGGGAGAAAATGAGGGGGCGCGTCTCCTGAGACGCCAGCACCTTCCCCCCACTTTCTTGCAAGGATGGCGCAGGAGCCGCTCAGCCTCGGGGAATGGGGTCGGGGGCTCGGTTCTCCGCTGGATGTTTCTCCAGAGTGTCTGCGTCTGCGTTTGGGTGCCGGCAGGTGCTGCATAGGGTTGGGTCAGCCGCCGGCCCCTGGTCCACCAAGCCGAAAGGAACCTTCGTCCCTCCCACTCTGCCCCCATCCTCACTCCGGAGTCACCCTCCAGCCCGCCGCCCCTCCGGTCCCCTCCCGTGGTGTCCGTGCATCGGCCCATCTCTGACTGTCGGGGGGTCCTTACCTGTCGGGCCGCGTCGCACCAGTGCGGGCTCGCCTCCCGCAGCCCGGCCGGCGCCGCCGCTTTTATAGGCGCGCGTAGTACTCGTGCGGCGGCTCATTCATGCGGCCGCGGCTCCTACACACTGACGCGCTGCCGACGTCAGCAGAGAATTTAGGAAACGGGAAAAGAAGCTATTTATAGTGGCAAGCGGGGAGGGGGGGCGTAGGGGAGGACGGGACGAAGCGACAGGGAGTTGGGAGCGGGAGGAGGGTGTGCACGCGGAAGCAGGATTGGGTCAGGGGAGTACGTAACCCCAGGCTTGGCCTCCAAGGGGTTAACTTTCCGGAACTGCAGGCGACGGGCTGGGGGGAGAATAGTGAGGGAGGGTGAGGCCCCATTACGTGTTTATTCACTCTCCCCTTTGCGAAGCTTTGCGAGTCCTAGGATCTCGGTCCTCTTCCCCTGAACCTCAGGGGTCCTCCCTTGACAGCCCCAAACCACACTGCTCATTTCCTAGACCCAACAGCCCTATGACGCCAGAAGATGCCCCGCGATGGTATCACTCCATTTGGCCACTGTGGTGTCCTCGCTCTCTCCTGGTGTGTGTGTGTGTGGAGGGGGTGCAAGGAAATGAAACTGGACCGGTTTAGGAGAGGGAAAGAGGGGTGGAGAAGACTGGGGATTTTGGAAGGCTTCCTGACTGGGCCGCAGGAGGAAAGGTACCAGTCAGGTAGTGGAAACCACAAGGAAGATCAGGGAGCTTAGGAGAGTAGTCTGGACTTTAGAAACGAGCAGAAGACCCTCTATAATAGTTTAGAAAATGTGTCCGGAGTAACCACAAAAGGAAGGGCCAGCCTGACGATCAATGGAGAGCGCAACTTGGCAGTGCCCCAGGGAGCACCGAGGGGGACCTCAGCACAAGTGGGACATGCATAGGCAGAGCCTGTAAGAGAAGGAATGAGACTAAGGGGGCTCAACAGCTGGGCAGAGAGGGTGGCAGGGACCCTTTCTAGAGGAATCAGAATAGACTAAATGCTCATGCGATGTGGAGCAGGTTCCCCAGAACATCGCAGTTCTAGCTCCACGCTCTAAATGGGGCGTCGTGTGTTCACGGAGAGGAGAAAGCTGCACCAGGATTACTGGGGGCTCTCAGGAAGAAAGGGAAAGCAGAGTTAAGGGGTGGGGGGGGGCATAGCAGTGTGCACCCTAGCACGTGGGCAGTAGACGGATCTGTGAGTTCGAAGCTAGCAGTAGCTACGTAGACCTGAGACTGTGGTGGTGGAGTGCGTGGAGGAGGATGAGAGGGGAGTACACGGAGAAACTTGGGCAGGATTATGTGGTTGGTCCCATAGCGATGCAACAAGGGCTTGATTCGGTGGAGAGGGATAGAACAGGAAGGAACTGTAGATCCAGCGGACCTCATAAGGGTCAACCAGCAGATAAACTCCCATTGTGTAAAAGACATACAGAGACTTCTCTCCAGATTCGCACGATCTAACCCCATTAAAAGGATTTAAAACAGAGACAACATCAGAGACACCCTTGCTTGCCGTTTGGGATATGGCCTCTGATTTGGTGGGAGAACTCATAATTGTCAAAACTCATCCCTAAGAGCACTTCTGGGGAGGCTTCTTATCCCCAACACTCCGTTACACTGCAGTCCCAAGGTATATCCCTCGACAGAGGTACGGAGATAACCGGTTCGCTTCTCTTCTCAGAAATTGCGGAATCCACAGTTGGACTGCAGTGCTTGTCTTGTACGGACACTATACGGAGATACAAAGTAGTAAGTGGACTAGATGGAGGCGGGCCACACCGCCGCGCAAACCTGGTGAGTCTTGATTGAGGACTCTTCTGACCAGAAGCCTAGGCCAGGCACAGAAGTCTCCTGACAAACGCAGCCTCTAGAGGGCGCCCAAGACCTTGGTGTCTCACTGGTACAGCTGGAGGCCCGGCCCGCGGCCCCGGGGCGAGTGACTCAGCCACTACCTCAAGCGGGGGAGTGGGGGCTCGAGGACAGTGTGGGGTGCGGCGAGCGCAGCTCCCACCCGCCCTGCGCCCCGCGCGGTTGCTAAGCTCTCCAAGGCCTCTGAGAGATGAGATCCCGGGAACCTCATTGGTTACCATAGTAACTCTGCGCCCCAGCCTCTCCGGCTTGGCCACGGAGGAAGGCGCAGCCAATAAGAAGCTGTGGGCGGTTTTGGGGGGGGACCCCCCTATGGTGTAGGCGGGGGTCAGGAGGTGCGGGGAAGAGGCGGAGCGTGGGCCACGGAGGCGCGGTGCTTGCAAACGGTGCTTGTGCCTCCGCCCCGCTATGCAGGGACATTTCCGGTGAGCACCCAAGAGCTGGTGCACGGTCCCCTCCCTCCTAGAAGAGGCGTCGCCAACATGAATCGAGCCCTCCTTCGTGTGGCGTGTAGGATTTTTTTTTTTGAGGGGGGTCTCAAGCCGCCGGCTCTCGAATGGCGTATTGGAGGAAAAAAAAAACTTTAGGATGCCTCAAAATTGCTTAGATGGGGGATGGGGGAGTTGAGAGGCACGTCCCAAGGGGGCTCTGTCCAGCTATTTCCAGCGGAGGGTTCTAGGGTCCTTCTGGTAGACCTGCAATTTCGGGGAGGGCTCTTTGGTAGAACCTCTACCCTGTTTCACGTAGTAGCCTCCTCAGAAGTCCAAGAAGTTGGGACTCCGGCAGGGGGCGGACAGCCTGTGTAAGCATGCGCGCCCTCGAGTGTCACTGCTTGGATAGTGTTTGAGTGTGGACGGTTTATGATGTGCCTACTGATAACATGTGTCTGAGTGAGAGTTGGAATATTTTTTTGTTTTGTTTTGTTTTGTTTCGAGACAGGGTTTCTCTGTGTAGCCCTGGCTGTCCTGGAACTCACTCTGTAGACCAGGCTGGCCTCGAACTCAGAAATCCGCCTGCCTCTGCCTCTCAAGTGCTGGATTAAAGGCGTGCGCCACCACCGCCCGGCGAGAGTTGGAATTTTTCTCCCCACTGAGTCCAAGTGAATAATGGTGCCCAGAAATGCCTAAAAAAAGCCACCTCCGTCAGGCTCCGAACGTATCTACCTTCATCTCACTTAGGATTTCTAAAATCGCCCTCTCACAGCATACTGTCAGTAGTGTTCCACCCCAACCTCCTTTTAAAGATGGGGGGTCTCACGTAGTAGAGGCTGACCTTGAACTCCTGGTCCTCTTAGCTTCCAACTCCCGGGTACTAGTATAAGAGTGCGCCACCACCCTTGGCTTAAGAGTTCCCCATTTGAAGACAGAAACTTTTCTCAGAATTGGTGCGATATTACATATAAATATGTACTCGGGAGCACTCAGCACAAAACCCCAAGGTTTATGGGACTCCCAGGTCCGATATCTGGGTCTCCAGGTGGGCACATCTGGAAGCGCGCGAACCTGCAAGATCTCCAGCTCAGCTCCGCATCTGCAAGCCTCCAGCCCAGGTGTGCGCCAGAGGTCGCAGCCCAGCCGTACACAGTCCCCGCGCGGCCGCGAGGTGGCGCCATGGCCGCGGCAGCGTCGGCCGGTTCGGGCCGCTCCAGATAAGAGTGTGCGGAAAGCGCAGAGGGGCTGAGACGCGACCAAGACGCGGGGAGGACGGACCGGCAAGACAGACCGACCGGGGGCCCGGCGGGCGGAGGGCAGCGCACTGCAGCCACGTCCCCCCCTGGATCCGCCGGCAGCCGGGCCCGGGGCTTCCGACATGCCCCCCAGGTGGGTCCTCGAGTTGGCGACAGGGAAGGGCAAGGGACCCGGGACAGTCTGGTCCTCGCGCGCCGGCCGCCTCGGGAGCATCCTCGGGCGTGGGCGCCCGAGTCACGGCTGGCGTTTGGGGCTCTAAGTATCTTCCCTGGAGGACTCGGGACGGCTGGGCCGCTGCTCGGCGCTGGGTTCACGGCGGGGTCAGCGGCCCGGGGCCGGCTCTGCCCGCACATGGGCTGGGGAGGAGAGGGGAAGGCAAGGGGAGCCGGCGGGCGGGGCTGGCAGGGGCGCTGTCCTGGCACAGCTCGGCGCCTGGCAGCGGGGCGGGTGGGGCGCAGGCTAGGAGCTGCCACCGCCTCAGGGAGGGAAACCGGGCTGGGCGGCCGCCGCAGGTAACGGGCCGGCGAGGCCCTGCGGGCCAGGCGGGGAACAGGGGCCGGCGTGCTTGCCGGAGGGCAGGGCGGCTTTAGATTTGGTGTGGGTCCCCGCGGCCACCAGGCTGCTAAAATTGGGGGCCTAGAGGAGAAAGTAGGGGCCGGGGAGAGGGGCTGGGGCCGGCGCGCTCCTCCCGCCCTGTCTGAAGTTGGGAAAGTTTCCCCTAAGTTTGGAGCGGCAGAGTTTCGGGGGAGACGGGGCGGAGGGGAGCTGGGGAAGAGATGTGGAGCCGAGGCCCGAGCTGGGTCCAGAACGCGGGTGGGGCGCAGGCCAGGGTCAGGGCCGCAGCCGGCTGTGCGCCGTGCCCGCCCGGGGCGCTGCCCCCTCCCTCCCCTGGGAGCTGCGTGGCTCCCCCCTCCCCCCCACCTGCTTCCTGCCTCAGCCTCCTGCCCCGATATAACGCCCTCCCCGCGCCGGGGCCCGGCCTTCGCGCTCTGCCCGCCACCGCAGCCACTGTCTCCGCTCCCCGGGCCGGGGCGGCCGGCCCTAAGGAAGGCCTGACAGCCCCCGGCCAGGGCGGCGCCTCGATGGGCATCGTGCTCCGGTCCTCCTTATCACTTCCCCTAACCGGGGCGACTTCTCTCGAGGCGGGAGGTGCTTCTAACTCGGCTCCTTTTCTCCCCACTTGGGCAAACTTCTCGGCCCTTGAATGACTTTTCCTGAAGCGGACATTTTACTTAAATCGGGTAATTGTCTCCGAAAGGGTCATTTCGCCCTAACAGATTTCTACCTGGAAGTTCCCAGGACCCAGCTCGAGTGCCCTGGAGCATCTGGGGCTGGGACTAATAGGCTAACCTGGCCTCCTCTCCATCCACAGCCTTTCTCCTCCTGCTCCTTCTGTCTGGGGCCGGCGGGCCTAGGCTTCCACTCCCGGAGGCCGCTGATCCTCCTCGGCTACTGTTCAGGCCTTGGTGCTCCATGCCCCTGCTCAGCTGAGGGGAAGGGGAAGCGGAGGGGAACCGACTGGGTTGGGTACAAGAGTCCTGGGCACTGCACTGCGTAGCTCTTATCCAGCTGGTGTGTGTCTCCCGCAGGAGAGTGTGCTGGGCAGACGATGCTGGACACGATGGAGGCGCCTGGCCATTCGAGGCAGCTACTGCTGCAGCTCAACAATCAGCGCACCAAGGGCTTCTTGTGCGATGTGATCATCGTGGTGCAGAACGCCCTCTTCCGCGCGCACAAGAACGTGCTGGCGGCCAGCAGCGCCTACCTCAAGTCTCTGGTGGTGCATGACAACCTGCTAAACCTGGACCATGACATGGTGAGCCCGGCCGTGTTCCGCCTGGTGCTGGACTTCATCTACACCGGCCGCCTGACGGACAGTGTTGAGGCCGCAGCAGCAGCAGCGGTGGCCCCGGGCGCCGAGCCGAGCCTGGGCGCTGTGCTGGCTGCTGCCAGCTACCTGCAGATCCCTGACCTCGTGGCTCTGTGCAAGAAGCGCCTTAAACGCCACGGCAAGTACTGCCACCTGCGGGGAGGAGGCAGCGGCGGCGGCGGCTACGCGCCCTACGGGCGGCCCGGCCGGGGCTTGAGGGCTGCCACACCCGTCATCCAGGCTTGCTACTCGTCCCCGGCCGGGCCACCGCCGCCGCCTGCCGCCGAGCCACCGTCGGGCCCCGAGGCAGCCGTCAACACCCACTGTGCCGAGCTATATGCTTCGGGCCCGGGCCCAACAGCTTCACTCTGCGCCCCGGAGCGTCGCTGCTCCCCGCTTTGCGGCCTGGATCTGTCCAAGAAGAGCCCGCCAGGTTCCTCGGTCCCCGAGCGACCGCTGAGTGAGCGCGAACTGCCTCCACGGCCGGACAGCCCTCCCGGTGCCGGGCCCGCAGTCTACAAGGAGCCACCGCTCGCCCTGCCGCCGCTGCCGCCTTTGCCCTTCCAAAAGCTGGAGGAGGGCGTATCGACTCCAGACCCGTTTCGAGGAAGCGGTGGCAGTCCGGGATCCGAGCCCCCCGGTCGCCCCGACGGCTCCAGCCTCCTCTACCGCTGGATGAAGCACGAGCCAGGCCTGGGTAGTTATGGCGATGAACTGGTCCGGGATCGAGGCTCCCCGGGTGAGCGCCTCGAGGAGCGGGGTGGAGATCCTGCCGCCTCACCCGGGGGCCCCCCGCTCGGGCTGGTACCCCCGCCACGCTATCCCGGGAGCCTGGATGGCCCAGGCACAGGAGCCGACGGCGACGACTATAAGAGCAGCAGCGAGGAGACTGGTAGCAGCGAGGACCCCAGCCCACCCGGCGGCCACCTGGAGGGCTACCCATGCCCGCACTTGGCTTACGGTGAGCCTGAGAGCTTTGGTGACAACCTGTACGTGTGCATCCCATGTGGCAAAGGCTTCCCCAGCTCGGAACAGCTGAATGCACACGTGGAGGCTCACGTGGAGGAAGAGGAGGCGTTGTATGGCAGGGCAGAGGCTGCTGAGGTGGCTGCTGGGGCCGCTGGCCTCGGGCCCCCCTTTGGTGGCGGTGGGGATAAGGTCGCTGGGGCGCCGGGTGGCCTAGGAGAGCTGCTGCGGCCGTACCGCTGCGCGTCCTGCGACAAGAGCTACAAGGACCCGGCCACGCTGAGGCAGCACGAGAAGACACACTGGCTGACAAGGCCCTATCCGTGTACCATCTGCGGAAAGAAGTTCACCCAACGCGGAACCATGACACGCCACATGCGCAGCCACTTGGGCTTGAAGCCCTTTGCGTGTGACGCTTGCGGCATGCGCTTCACCCGCCAGTACCGCCTCACGGAGCACATGCGCATCCACTCTGGAGAGAAGCCCTATGAATGCCAGGTGTGCGGTGGCAAGTTTGCTCAACAGCGCAACCTCATCAGTCATATGAAGATGCACGCTGTGGGTGGTGCGGCCGGCGCGGCCGGGGCGCTGGCTGGCCTGGGGGGACTACCTGGCGTCCCTGGCCCCGACGGCAAGAGCAAGCTCGACTTCCCCGAGGGTGTCTTTGCTGTAGCCCGCCTCACAGCTGAACAGCTGAGCCTGAAGCAGCAGGACAAGGCAGCTGCTGCCGAGCTGCTGGCGCAGACCACGCACTTCCTGCACGACCCCAAGGTGGCGCTCGAGAGCCTCTACCCGCTGGCCAAATTCACTGCTGAGCTAGGACTCAGCCCGGATAAGGCGGCAGAGGTGCTGAGCCAGGGCGCGCACCTGGCCGCAGGACCGGACAGCCGGACCATCGACCGTTTCTCTCCCACCTAGAGCGCCCCTCCTAGGTGCGCCCGGCGCTGCCTGACAGCCCGGGGACAACTGGTAGCAGCGGCAGCGCCGCAGTGGTGGCCCCACCTTTCTACGCCTCACCTGGCCTGTTTTGTGCCTTAGCCCGGGGGAGTCAGTGGGGGAAAACCCCGGGACGGGGGTGGGATAGGGGAAGGGAGATTTATATTTTTGATATCAGCTTTGACCAAAGGAGAACCCTGCCTCTCCCTGTGGTTCGTTGGCCCCCTCCCCCGGCTCCGTGCTGCTCTTGGGGGGAAGGGTGCCATTATTCGGACGCTCCCAGCCCTACCTCCGGCCCTTGCGACCACACCCATTCTCACTGTGAATCTCCCTGCTGGGGTCGGAGCATTGGGCACAGTTGGGGAGAGGGGAGGGGACTGAGCCAGCCGGAGGGCCTCCCCGTCCCCCACTCCTGCCCAGCCCGGGACTGATAATGTGAAGTTCCTCATTTTGCACAAGTGGCACTAGCCCCAGGGCCAACCCTTCCCTCCCTCACCACCAGGGTGGGCAGCTCTGGCGCCAGGGATGACAGCTCTGGCCCATCTGTCTCCACTTCCGAGGTGTCCTCCTCCTCTTCCTGGCCCCCCCTCCCCACGGACCATATTTATTGCATGCGCCCCAGGTGGCCCCTATCCTGAGCCCAACTTTAGCTGGGCTGGAGAGGAGTCTCCTTCCTTGGTTCCCGTCCCGTCCCTTTGTATATTCTGTACTCTGTACACAGGCTCTTCCAGAGCCGCTTCCATTTTCTATACTCAACCAAACAGCAATAAAGCAGTAACCAAGGTCCCTAATTCTGTGGCTCTCTTCTGCCCCTGCACCAGGGTGAGTGGGAGGCCCTAACACAGGTGTACAGGCCCAAACCGGCCTCCCCGTCCCAATTCCAAAAAATAGACCAGCAGGAGGTCAACTATTTCATAACTAAAAATTTATTAAGGAAACAAAACCAGGGTTCCAAATGGGACAAAAAGAAGAAAGGTGTTCTTCCCGTTTCCCTCCCACCCCAGCCAATGGTCTTCACAGCCAGTGGATCTCAAAGGAAGCAGCCTGGGCCTTACAATCAAGAGAGCCTGTCTTCTGAGCTCTGAGCCCTGGGCACTGTCCTGGCTGGGCCCTCCTGCACCGCCCTCTCCTGAGCCTGAAAAGGGCAGAGCACCGGTGGTGAAGCACTGCTCCTCCTAAGGTGGGTTGTGTGATTCTACCGAGATTCACCCTGCTTCGACTGAGACTGTTCTCTCAATCCTCCTTTACCACTGTGCTAGACTGAAGGAATTCTTTCCTGGTAGGTAGCCTCCAAGTGAGGTCCTGAACAAAGAGGCAGAACAACAAAAACAAACAAACAAACAAAAAAACCGAAAAGAACCAAAACCCTCAAAGGCTCGCATGTCCCCTCTTCTGGGTAGAGAAGAATAGTGACAAAGCCAGAAACAGGCTCACCACCCTGGGCACCTCTACCTTTGGGTTCGGCTCTACCAGCTTGGAGGTTTCTCAGAGGTGTGAGGGGTTGGGAAGGAAGGACAGCTGGGAGAGCTTTACTTGGTTCCTGTCACAGGTGGGAGAGGTAAGATTCAGAATGAGAAGCCCCACAAGGAACTGAGGTGAGGAAGTTTAGGGGCTTTGGGGTGATGAAAGGGGCCAACTAGAAAAGGAAGACAGGCAAAGAAGGAACAGGAAGAGTCTGAGGAAATTTCCCCAAGAGGGTACTACAGTGAAAGGAAGGCCAAGGATGGGAGCGTGTGCTGGTGGAAGGCCACTCAGGAAGCATGGGCCCAAGACCAGATGTCCCTTCCCTCTAGGCCCATGACTGCCCAAAAGGAAAACAAGGGCAAAGTGCAAGATGTGGACAGGAAGAGAGACATGTGCACGTGTGCACATGTGCTGTGTGTTTGTGCGTGCGTGCGTGTGTTGAAGGGCTAGGGCTGCTGTTGCTGTTACAGACAGAACTCAGTGTGGGTCCATAGGGCATCTAGGCCTCAGGGAGATGGAGATACCTAGGCACTCTTCCCTGACAGCCAAAGCCTCTCAGACATTCAGGACAGAGACTGTGCAGACTGAGGGGTCTATTTGTTCCCTTGCATCTGATGGAAACTCTAGAACCTCTGCCCCTTGCCACTACAGAGTCCTCAGGGTGAGGAGGCCTCCCTCCAGCCCTGGAACCAGACAGGAGGGAGAAAGGGTGGGAGCTTGGTGGCCTATTTGGCTTGTCCACCTGTTGTCATTGTAGCCAGTCACCTCCCTGCTAAATCTTGGCAGCCCAGGAGGGTCCCAGCAGCTTCCGCCTGACCCTTGGGAGGGGCTCTGTGAGGAGCGGCTCCCCCACAGCACGGCCACGGCGTGAGGTTGGAAGAGGATGGTTTATTGTCTGGGTGGATTGGTAGCTCAGGCACGTGGACATCTTCCGTGTTATACTGGGCGTCTGGTGGCCTCTCAGGAATGGTTCCATGGGGGTGGGCCCCAGTGTGGCCCCCTCAGCCCACCTGGGCCCACGTAAGGAAGGCTGGGATGTCCCTCACAGGCACATTTCTTGTCAGTGCCTTTACTCGAAGGTTCCGATCATCCGTCAGCAACACCACTTCCCGTAGCAGGCGGATTGGCTCCTCTGTTGGCACAGAAATCAAATGGGCTCTACTGAGGATAGAAGAGTCTTGGGGAGAATGTGGTCCTGGAGGGGCAAGTTCTTTCCAGACTCAGAGTACCACTCCCCTGATGCTTAGAGGGTCCACCTAGGTAGGAGCAGTTCTGGGGCTATGAACTCCTCACACGGGACTCTTGTGCCTACTGCCTGAGAGTATTCAACCTGTTGGCATCCACAGACCTGTCTTCCAAGGACTCAGAACTAATAGGAAGCAGACTCCCAACTACACCCCTGGATGCTTTATGTATCCAAAGGTTAAAAAAAAAAAGGTGACTAGAAAGTAAGAACAGAGCTTACAAATGTGGGGAAAGGGGTTAGCTATGGGGTGTTCTCAGGAGAGGCTAAAGGGGCCTAGTGGCTATGGCCAAAGGATCTATTTAAAAAGTGATCTGTGAACACCTATCAGTCCACAGGGTAAAGAGTAGCAGAGAGGATTGTTCTCCTAGCTGTCTCATGCTCCATGTAGCTCTCTGCCGTCCTGATTTCCTTGCGCACTTTTGTAAATACACTCATGCACATATGCTAGATTCCTCCTGGAATACTGAGATCATACTTTCTTTACTCATATTTTATATACTTAAAAACATTTTTCTGTACCAGTACAGATAGCCTTCATCTTTTTAGATAATTTTTACAGCAAACTTTTCCTGTCTCTGACTAACGTACAGGAGAGAACTTAAAATGGGGCCCAACAATCACTCAAGTGACACTCCAGGCCCAGGGCATGCCTGCTTGGGTGGCAGGTCTACCCCTCAGCCTTGCCCTGGCATTTCCTAGTGGAGGTCTGGCAGAAAGCAAAGGCACAGGAAATGTCCTGTGGTGTTTGGGGACTGCTAGGGTTGGCGGGCTGGGGGATTGCAGACATCCATGTCTGACCTGAGTACTGCTGGGCTTGCCAGCTCCAGGCAGGGAGGCTAAGAATTGGCTTTCAGCCTAGGGAGGAATTTGGGGATGAAGAGGGAGAGGCTCAGGGGCTGACGGTAGTGAGGAAAGGGAGAAGAGGATGGACAGGGCTGTGTATAGAGGGTGAAGAACATGGCTCATGATTAAGGGAGGTCTAAGACCCTTCTGTTGCCTGGGCCTGGAATGTGAGTGTGTGGTGGGGTAGTGCTGTGGGGTGCTACATGGGGCTCCCAGCTGTTGTTTGGGTCTGTCTGCAACTCCACCATTCCTGCCCTGGGCCTCAGACCAGAAGAGTCCTAGGCTTTAGGTCAGCCAACAAAGGGCCGGCATTGCTGGCAGGGGTCTGCAGGGGTTTCTGTGGATACTTTGAGACATTTTTAACAATAAACATCCTCTGTTTTGACATTGGTAACTTCACTTTGTTAGAAACCAGAGACTGTCATCTTGTCAGGCCCCATCCGCCATAATCCACATGATTTTAAAATTCAACATCGTTTACACATAAACATTTGGTGACGGTTACTCTGTGAATCTGACAAGTTAATCTGCTAAGAATTCACACTGACAAATGGGGTTTGATTACACCAGCCG
Organism: Grammomys surdaster; assembly: GCF_004785775.1. Taxonomy (NCBI): domain Eukaryota; kingdom Metazoa; phylum Chordata; class Mammalia; order Rodentia; family Muridae; genus Grammomys; species Grammomys surdaster. The sequence goes on from NW_021621078.1 coordinate 7,738,345, forward strand.
TTGCTGATGTAATTTTGATAGGGGCGGTCCCCATGATGGCAGTGGGGTTCTGTTTGGGAGCAATTCTGGGGGTGGCGGGACAAGTTCAAATGCATCTGGGCTAAGAACAAACTTCGGTGGCTGAGAATTATCGGAACCACACTTCTCTACAGGACCTCTGCAACCTGACTTCCCTATTAGAAGCTGCTCTAGTGAAGGGCACAAGCTCCTCTGTTTGGCTCAGCCAGGATTCTAATTTGTCAGTTGAACATTTTAGGTCTGGCTGTCAGGGAGAGTACATGTGGTGGACTCCTGACTAGCTCCTGGTATAGAAAGAAATAAAAGCACAAGTGAGGGCTGTACTAAGCAATGGAAGAAACATGGAGAAGACAGCTCCTGGGTGAGCCAGCAAGCCAAGACTGAGGGCATGGATGTAGGAGGCTAGAGAATCACACAGACAAAGAAAATCATGAGGCTACATAGGTTAATAGAGACCCACTGATATTACTAGCTCAGCACATGACTCAGATCTAGGGGAGGGTAGGATTCCTCTCCACAAAATGAAATGTCACAGTCTTGGGAATTGGTAGCAAAGTCTCTACATGTCATTGGCCCTGTGGGGCTCTACAGGACATTCAGGGCTGAGGTGGTCAGACACTTGAGAGTTTTAGGGTGACCCAGAAGTGGGATTCTGCTCACCAAAACATTTTAAAACTCAGCTACAAGCTCAGTCTTTAAACTTTCTCCTGCCTCCAGCTCCAGTTAGCCTGTATAATGCTACAGCTCACTGCAATACAGATCAGGAAGAAAGGCTTGTTCTTGGCTGGGGAGAATCTCTACTGCAGGCCTGATGCGGGTTAATGTTTAAGAAATACCCTGAAATGGGTAGGGAGGTGAATGTGGCCAAAGGAAAACAAAGCGTGCCCACTAGAGGTTCTCTACTCCTCAGGGCTGCAGAGGGCTGGACACAGGAGACCATGGCCTGAACAGGCTATACTGAATCATAAAGACATTCTTGCTGTCAGAAGGAACTCACCCAAGAAAGGAAATAGATGCAGACTGAGTGAGAAAGCTTATGGCCTAGAGCAGGGCTTCCTGGGCTAGAGAGGCTCATCCCTAGTTGGCTCTAGATCACCTAACATTCTTTAGGGACAGGGAAGCTATGAGAGGAGGTCTAGCCTCTGGGAAGGTGAACAAGATGGTCTTAGGCTTGTATAGGCCTGTATGAACTTCTCAGGCCAAAGTCAGCAGAGACTCTTCTTAGGGACTGTGGATGGGTCAGAGAAAGTAGGGCAGAGGGATGGACAGCTCAAGGAGAGGCCAAGCTGTACCTTTGCTGGTGGGCATGTAATCCTTAGCCTTGTCTTTGCAGTAGTGCAGGCAGCAGGAGAGGATCAGGTCATCGTTGTTACCCTGGAGGAAGACAGTGTGAAAAGCACCACTGGGCAGGAGGGGGCGCCATGCAGAGGCAGAGGTACTTCCAGGGCTATGTCCTGTTTAGACAGGCTCTGGCTCTGCTTGGCTGAGTCTAACTGTCTTCAGTGATTCAGAGAGCAAGGAATGCTCCCCTTCTGGGCCTTGATGGTGGCTACCCCTCAGCTGCCCAAGTTCAAAGGGTTTCTTTTACTCCTACCTTTTGGGAACAACTTTCCTCCCTGCTCAACCCCCCTACCCCCCACCCCCTCCACCAAAGACAGGGTTTCTCTCTGTGTAGCCCTGGCTGTCCTGGAACTGGCTCTGTAGACCAGGAGCTCACAGAGATCCACCTGCTCTGCCTTCCATGAGTTCTGAGATTAAAGGTATGCACCACCACTGCCCAGCTCAGGAGCATTCCCAACAGTGGACTTCTTTCTGGGGGATCTCACCAGCTGTCCAGTAATGTCCTCACTTCTGAAGGCGATAGATTCAAGTTCATTGCCACGGCTGGTCAAGGCCCGTAGGCAGGAGTCCCGACTCTCAAATCTCCGTTCGAGGAACTCAATGGATTTTCGGGCCTTTTCTTGCACCACACGGGCATAGCCCCCAGCCCGGTGGTCTGTCTCCTGCCCTTTGGCGAGGCCATCCAGCTCATTGATCACTGATGGGACAGAGTTTATAATCAGCAGTTATGCCTGTCTGCATCCTCTGCTCTCTGTCCACTTCCTTTCTCAGCCAGGCCCCTTCACAGACAACAGAGGCCATCTTTCCACAGTTTTTCCAATGAATCTGGTAGGACAGGCACTTGTGGGTAAGAAAGAACCTAAGACTGACTGTTGGTGAGCCCTAGCTCCTGTCTGTCCTCTGAGCTCCATTTTCCTCCCAGGGAGAACTTACAGGATTTTCTGAGGCAGGCATTCCTTAGTTATAGTATAGTATAGATCAAATGAAAAGGGAACCTTTGGGACATAGGAACAAAAGGTGAGTGAGTGCCCTTCCTTAGCTACTTGGGTCTGAGCCATAGCAGTCTAAAAGGAGGCAGGGTTCTACTGCCCGGTCTGGCAGAGTACAGAGAAGCCACAAGGAAGGACAGCCATACTGAGTTGTAAGGGCCCTGGTATTTCATAAAACCATAACCTTGGCACACACATTACTTCCTTGAATCTATGTGTGTGTGTGTGTGTGTGTGTGTGTGTGTGCATGCGCCTGTCTGCTTGTCTATGTGTCTGGGACATGGCTTCATTTTCTGGTGAAGATTCTTTCCAAAATTCCAGCCAAAAGCCTGAGGTCAAGTGGGAAATATGCACTCCTTGGGGGCTTAGGGAGAGTTTGGGGTCTGAGGCCTCTCCTTAGTACAATGATTCATGGCTTGGGGAGTCGGCATGAGCATTCTGTTCCATGGTGAGCCTGGCACTCATTGTCTGGATATTCAGAAACATTTTCTGGAAAGGGCCCATATGGGAACACACACACACACACACACACACACACACACACACTATGCACACAAACAGACATGTGCATGCACACAGACAGACAGACACACCCACACTTTCAGCACTATGAAGCTGAAAGGTCCAGATAATGTGTAGCAGTGGTGTATGGTGTATGGTACAGCAAACAGAACATCAAACAGGAAAAACTGGTATTCTATCCCCAAATCTGCTTTCCTGCTTCCAAACTAAACAGGCTTCAAAGGGGACGCTTGTTTGTGCTTCTGCACCAGGCAGGACTTCTCAATGCTGGGGTCAGACCTAAAGAGCACAGAGCAGGTTAAAGAGCACAAGATGCAAGCAGGGAAGGCTGTCCTCTTAACCATTTGTTGCTCTGGCCATATAGCAGGAGTCCGCCAAGGAAAGCATGAGTGAACAGGAGCTCTGCTTACATCCTTGAACACAGGGATCTGCCCAGCTGACACAGGGTCAGTGTCTAGCCTGTGTGGCTGCAGTACAGTGGTCAACTGCTAGTATCCTTAGGTTCACTGACTATGTTCTGAAATGTATCCTCTGGTATTTGTCCCTTTCCTACCAAATTTAAATTTCTCTCCCAAACTTAAGCTCTTTAGGGCCAAGGGCCACAGATATGACTTTTCACTGTAATTATCAGGGACAAAGAGACTAAGCACACACTAGGAGCACAGGCTAGCCTAGGAAGGGATAAGAGGAATGTTCTCATCCTGGGGAGGCAACCTTGAGACACCAGTAGGCTTTCTCAGTTTTACCAAGTACAGACCATCTAACAAAAGTGGCCAATCTACTTTCTTTTTCCTAACTAAAAGCCTCCTAGGAAGAAGGTGCAGTGATCTAGCCTGTAAGTCAGTCCATTCAGAGGGGCAATGGAAAGTTCAGGGCACTGTGTGGTTCTGGTGCTCAGCCTTATGACAGAAGCTGCTCTTCTTTTGAAGTGGAGCAAACCTCCCCTTAGGTCTAAGGGCCTGGGTTTAAGAGGTTCTGTCCAGGCCACATGGGGAGGGGGAAGGAAGACAGGGAGGGAGGAGGACTGCTTCAGTGCCAACATTCTCAGGTGGTGCTAACGTGTTTCCCACAACCCCCCAGGGTTCTACAGGCTCTGCAGGGGCGGATGTTTCCTGCCCTTTGTTTCCACCCCCATCTGGCACTAAGACACTTGGGACTGGGAGGGAAGGCCCAATGGAACATCTTGGCATAGATGTCAGAGGTGGCCTGTCAGGCAGACTGCCAGTCTGGTGCCTTTTTTCAGACAACAGTGTTCTCGAACTTACTTCAAACAGCTGCTGGAAGAGGGACATTAAAGATTCTAGTCTTTGCAATCATCTTACACACCTCGTTCCCCGCATAGGATAGCCATCAGCTGTAGTAGCTCCATTAGCTATACTTGACAGGTACCCAGAGACTAAAGCGCAACCTGAGGCTGACCTACCATTAAGCTTAAGAGCTAGGGGTACTCAGTCATCTCCCATGAGTACTCAGCTAGAGAAAGCTTGCTGGACCCCGAGATGCTAACCAGTACCAATGGCCCAAGTGGTAGGAATTGAAAGGCATGAGCCAAAGGTCTTGCTCTAAAGGGTTCCTGTCAGTCTGGCCTTAGAGAGACACTGACCAGAAGAATGTTACCTCAAACCAACAGAATGATCATGAAAGCTACAAGACAATCAGACCAAAGGCATCTAACCACTTCAAAATCCTCCCAGCCTCCCTGCCAGACCACCCAGCAGCACTGCCGTTATCTGCCAGGGCTGAGTGTTTACCAATAACGGGAACCAGCTTTGCTGTTTTACTGCAAGCTTTATAAGGAAAAAACAAGGGCTGGGCTCATGCAGCCGCTGGTTGCTGGGACACAGGAGTCCATTTGCTCAAGCAGTTTAAGCCATGGATCAGCCATAATAATTTGAACTACTCTGATTATTAAACAGTTTTTCTTGCCCCACACAGTCTCTGCAAATCCTGTCTTACACACACATAGCCAGGTCAGCCTGCCTGGCTCCGGGCATGTGTAGAGGGGGCTGCTGTGCACGTGCAGGGCTGCTCTGTCCTCCCGCCCAGCTCACCGATGAGGGGCACCACCAGGATGTACTTCCTGCTCTCCAGCAGCCGAGCCAGACTGGCCAGGTGGTCAATGAAGCCGTTGGTATCTGGTACGAGGAACAAGGGTCTGATCTCCAGCTCCATCTGCCTCATCTGACTCTGGTCTTCCAAAACAGCCTACAGGGACACAGAATATGAGGGAGCAAGAGAGTAAGCAGGAGGGTGAGCCAGGGGCCTGACTCAACAGTGTGTAAGCATCCTGCCCCCACACATCTCTTCCCCCTCCAGAGGCACAGCCGCCCTTTCAGGCCTGAGGGACAGACCTTCAGGCTGAGCTAAGCAGTACAATCAAAATCAACACAGACCAAATGGCCCAGGCCTGAAGTCTCACTAAACTTTAGTTGTCACTGAGAAAGGACACTGATGATATTAAAAACAAGTTTCTGAGAGAATCATAAGACTTAAGACCAAGAAGTTAAGAAGGGAGCAAGTAACTAAGGTAGGAAAGGAGTCACATATTACACAGGCATCTATACAGACTGCACACACAGGGCAGTTCTCAGTTCAAACACGAACACTCAGATCAGAATCCTTCCTTCCTTCCTTCCTTCCTTCCTTCCTTCCTTCCTTCCTTCCTTCCTTCCTTCCTTCCCTCCTTCCCTCCCTCCCTCCTTCCTTCTTACCTTCCTTCCTTCTTCTCCTTCTCCCCTCCTTCCCTCCTTCCCTTCTCTTCCCTCCCTGTCCCTTTTTAAAATGAGACAGGGTCTCATGCAGCTGGCCTAAACTCATACTTATATTATGCAATTGTGGGTATCAAATCCAGGGCTTCAGGATGTTCGCACTCTACCCGCAACCCCGAATCTGTGAGTCTAACTCACTTCACTGTGCATTTCAACCATCCACCTACTTCAAGCCTTAATGAATGAAATTAAACATAAAATCTGATTTTTTTTTTTTTTTGGTTTTCTGAGACAGGGTTTCTCTGTGTAGCCCTGGCTGTCCTGGAACTCGCTCTGTAGACCAGGCTGGCCTTGAACTCAGAAATCCGCCTGCCTCTGCCTCCCAATGCTGGGATTAAAGGCTTGCGGCACTACTGCCTGGCAAAATCTGAATTTTAAAACAATATACACGTGGTCCTGTGTGGTAGCACACAACTTTAATTCCAACACTCAGAAAGAGGAAGCACTCATCTCTGTGAGTTCTAGACCAGCCAGAACTACATAGTGAGATTCTGTGTTTAAAAAAAAAAAAAAAAGAATTGACAAGATTTGACTCCTACAAATATACATGTGCACACACACAATGTAAAACATTTTTAAAAACTGGGTATTAGCAGGATGCTACTTATCATTTCCTGCAGCAGAAGTCCATAAAGAAGAAGCTACGACCCAGCCCATAGAGAAAAACAATCAAATCATAACTATACCACCTGTCCTTGCTTTGCACAGTGTTTCCTAAATGTAGGTCTTTTTAAAACACAGGAGAGACTTCAGGGTCTCTCTCTATAGTTCTGGCTGTCCTGGAATTCGATATGTACACAAGGCTGGCCTTGAACTCATAGATTGGCTTGCCTCTACCTTCTGCTGAGATTAAAGGCACACCACCCCCAGCATTTTTGCTCTACTTTTAACTCTTTACCACAATAACCCTGAACAAATAACACCATCACTGTCTTTATCTTCCCTTTAAATTGGCACCAGGGCTTTCTGTCTTAGGCTCTTCAAGGACGTCCTTTAGGACAGTAGAGAAAATTGTGCTGTATCCCGGTACACACTGAGATGACATTATGAAAATTCAAAGCGCTCTACCTCATGCTATTCAACCGTCACTCCCATCACCACCAGCAGGTCCGTGTACTAGCCACTGTCAGCCCCAGAAGCCCACCCACAAGTCAGGGACGATCTGTGCTCCAGGCTTTTCCATTTCTGTGGAACTCTGTGAACATCTACAACACCCAGTGTCTTCTAGTCTAACAGTCTTACATGGGTGGCAATGAACCTGATGGGACGGGCTTAGGGTATAGCTATCTCTACAGAGTATATTTATTATTGTGCTATTTCTTCTGGGGATCATAGCCAGAAAGCAAACTGACTGGCTGAATTTATCTGCTCTGGCAGACTCTATGTAGGGAGTTAGTCAGGACCAATGGGAATCCAGAAAAGCAGGTGGGTCAGTCTCAGTCCCCTCACTCCCTCTTATGGTCTTCTGAAACATAGCAACCACAAGGACACAGACCCAGAAACAGCACAGAGGAAGTGTATGTGCGTGCCAACTGAGATGGGGCCCACGGTGCTGGGCCTGGCCACCAACAGTTAGCAAGAAGGCTGCTTAGGCTTCACTAGGGTGACAGTAAAACTGAAAGGGCATGACTTCAAAGGATGGGGGTGGCTTCTCGGTGACCTACCAGAGACCTTTCCCTATGAGTAAGTTGTTGCTGCCACTGCCACCACAGTTGGTGAAGACACAGGCCATGGGACAGTGGCAGCATGAGAAATGTGGCTGAGAGGCCCGGTCTGCTGACACACTCCAACTGATCTCACCTCACAAGGGGAAAGTTGTCAGCCACCTTCCCAGGGTTTTTGGGTCACTGTCGCTTCCCAGAGAACTGCCAAAAGGATAGTAACACACAGTCTACTAATCTTGGTGTGGAGAAGGTCCTGCTCAGGTTCAGCAAATAACTCTGCTGCCCTTTATGCCAAGAAGCAGCTACCCTCCCCCCGACCCCATCCCCAACCAGGCTTCTGTCCCATACAACTCTACCAGAATGCTGTTCCCAAAGCCCCTGGTTCCAAATCTCTGTTTTTGTAGGAGAAAAGACATAACAAGTTCTGCCACCTGGATGGTGAATGATAGGAGACAGGAGCCCTAGTCTTAATTAAGGAAGCATCAACTCTCTTCCTCCCACATCTGTTTTCCTACTTAGAGAAATGACATGCAGTCCTGGTTAGACTTCCATTAAGAAAGCTGATGACTACTGGGCAGTGGTGGCACACGCCTTTAATCCCAGCACTTGGGAGGCAGAGGCAGGTGGATTTCTGAGTTTGAGGCCAGCCTGGTCTACAGAGTGAGTTCCAGGACAGCCAGGGCTACACAGAGAAACCCTGTCTCAAAAAACCAAAAAAAAAAAAAAAAAGGCTGACGACTGTGGTTTTTTGCCTTGGCTGAACAATGGGTTCTTAACACCAGGTTCATTCCACCTGTATGCTAGTGGTAAACCGGACAGCTAAGGCAGGCTGGGGGACAGCCTGGTGTTTGAAGACAAGATAGATGTCAAACCTAGAGTAAGGTTTGGGGAAGCTTTATTTCCTTGGGTACCTGGAGCTATGGTCTGTGGCCAGAAAGGTGAACTGGCTATAGCCTCTCAAAGAGGTAGCAGATGGTTCCCTGGGAATGGGACAGGGCCAAGCTGCGTGTGGTGGTCAGAGCTGGGCTGCCCTCATCCGGTCTCAGGGACGCCTGCAGACAACTTCCCCTAACCTGGCTCTGCCCAGTGAGTCACCACACAACTGCTTCCTGTTCCCCACATGCCCTCATGGAGTCTCAGGAGATTAGACAAAGTTGCTGTCTCTTTTTTTTGGGTGCCAGTGGGTTTAGCAGGTAAGAGGATTAATTAATACCTGGGTCACAAGATTAGTTCAGTACCAATAAAAAGAATGGCAGATCAAGAAGAGCTTAGGAGTCAGGCTTATGTGATGGGTGTCTGTGTTTCCAGCCTTTTCTGAGTGGCGCTGTGTGTGTTTAGCATTTGCCCTCCCAACTTTTCCAGATTTTACCCGTCAGATTCCTGGCAGCTGTGCACGGCGCCTGTGCCGGCCGTCACGTCCCATTCTGATCTCTGGGTCGCACGGTGAGAGAAGGACACAGGATGCGCAGGGAGTGAAAAAGTGATGTTGATGGGGAGAGTGCCAAGTCCCCACTCACAGCCATGGGACGCTCAGGGAGCAGGGGAAGCATGCTGCTGTGGAGTTCAGAGGCCGGTAGTGAGATTTATTTTTGTTTGTACGAGTAAAAAGCTGCAGAAGCCTCTGGTGGGAGTGAGGGGGGTGAAACTGGAATGCTAAGATTCAGACAGATCATCCCTGGCCTGGAGTCAAATGTACTGACCCGGAAGGAGAGTTCCACAGGAGCCCTTTGACTGTAGCTCAGCCTGGGCCACACCAGTTCTTAGACAGTGCCCTGGGAAGGTGTTGGCACTTCAAGGGCAGTGTGGTGGTACACAGGAGGACCAGGAGCTCATGGTCAGCCTTGGCAAGATCTTGTTTTAGAAACAAAACAAAACCCAAAATCAAAACCACCACCACCAACAACAACAACACCACCACCAACAAAAAAAACAAAAACCAAGCAAACACATAAGCAAGCACATAAATGACTCAAAAATAAATCAGAAGAGTGGATACTCCAAATCAGACCTGTGTCAATGAGGACTGTGTTGGCATGAAGTGTGCAAGAGAAAAATAACTTCAGTTTAGAGAAAAGTGCTAAATGTCCAATTACCTCTGAGCAACAGGAGCTTTCTGGAACAAACTGACCGACAACTGGGAAAGAGACATGGTATCCAATAGCTGAAGCAGCTGATTGGTTGTGTCTCTAGAAAGGTTCTTTTACAAGTTAAAGTGAGACGATTTTACAATGCTAACCCAATGAAAACAGAGACACAATTGGCTGACACAGAAGGTGCACAGCTGATCATGTAACATGGTCGCCACACCAAGTAGAGGGTTTAAGTCTTTCTTCTGAAGATTCATGCACAGTGTAGCTGCTTCCTTTCTTTCAAAGGGTGATGGAATCACATAGGCTCTGTATTCAGAGTAATATCATTACCACAAACGAGAGGTTTTATAACATGGCAAACTTCCACATTTACCTTGCATGTCACAGAGTACCTAACTTTGTTCCTGACACAACTTAGTAATGACAATGACAATTTCTACTCTCTCCTGTATAACTCTCTTTTACATTCTGTGCATCTGAGTGGGCATCAAAGACACCAGCAAACTGGAAATAGGAAAGGGGGTACAGGAATATTTACTTCTTTTTAAGAACTTATTTTTTTATTATTTGTAATCATGTGTGTGTATGCATGTATGTGTTAATGTGTGCAGGTACCAACGGGGGCCACAGGTGTTGGAGTGGCTGACAGTTGTGAGCCTATAGTTGCTGTGAACTCAGATACTCTGGAAGTACAGTTATATGCTCTTAACTGCTGAGCCATCTTTCCAGTCCCAGGAGTATTAATTTTTATTGTGAGACTAACAGCAGCTGGGTACAGATATATGCATGTAATCCCAACTTACCTGGGAGACTAAGTCAAGAGGATCACCTGAACCCATCCATAAGTTCAAGGCCAGCCAGGACAGCAGATTGAGACTTTCTCTTTTTTGGTGCACATGATATATATGTATGTATGTTTAGGGATATATGTGCCCATGCATTCATATACAAAGGCTACAGCAAGACATCCAGGTATCTTTCTCCATGGTTTTCCACTTTGTCTAGAGACAGGGTCTCTCTAAAGTGGAAACTTGGTGTTTCAGGAAGGCTGGCCAGGCAGCAGACTCCCAGGGTCCACCTGATCTGTTCTTCCCCTCACATTAGGGTTACAGGTATTATGTAGATGTGTCCTGCTTTTTATTTTTTTAAAAATTTATTTATTTTATGTATATGATCACACTGTAGCTATCTTTGGACACACCAGAAGAGGGAATCAGATCTCTTTACAGATGGCTATGAGCCACCATGTGGTTGTTGGGAATTGAGCTCAGGACCTCTAGAAGAGCAGTCAGTGCTCTTAACCACTGAGCCATCTCTCCAGCCCAGTGTTTTGCTTTTTATGTGGATGCTGGGGATTCTAACTCACTATGCTTGAGGAGTAAGTGCTTTACCCAGTGAGGGAGCTCCCTAGGCCCATCCTTGTCTTTTAAGAGAAAAATGATACTTCTGATTTTCATTAGTTGTTAATTTTTTTTTTGGGGGGGGGGGCAAACCGGCCTTTTTTTTTTCATTAGTTGTTAATTTTTTTTTTTTTTTTTGGATACAGGGCTTTTTGTGTGTGTGTGTAGCCTTTGATGTCCTGGAACTCTCTCTATAGACCAGGCTAGCCTAGAATTCAAGAAATTCACCTACTTCTGCCTTCCAAATGCTGGGATTAAAGGCCTGAAGTCACCACCACCACATAGCTCGAGCAGTACTTTTTTTTTTTTAATATTTATTTATTTTACATATATGAAAGTTCTACCTGCAGGCCAGAAGAGGGCATCAGAACTCATTATAGATGGTTGTAAGCTACCATGTGGTTGCTGCAAATTGAACTCAGGACCTCTGGAAGAACAGATGGTACTCTTAACTGCTGCATCTCTCCAGCCCCTTAAGCAGGACTCTTAAAATTGCTGAACAATCTTTATTCCTTTTTTGACAGGGCTTCACTCTATTGCACAGGTATGCCTCATGCATATGATCTGTCGCCTCAGCTTCCTGAGTAGTGGGAATTACAAGCACACAATTGTGCCTGACAGTACTATCTATTTTTCAAAATTACCTGGATTGTAAATGAAAGAAAAGGGAGAAGACAAAAAGTAAGAGTGGCAAGATGGCGCATGGGGGCTGCTGAAAGCTTCTCCTGAGAATGTCTTAAGAGCCCCTTTTCTGAGCCGGGCAGTGGTGGCGCACGCCTTTAATCCCAGCACTTGGGAGGCAGAGGCAGGCAGATTTCTGAGTTCGAGGCCAGCCTGGTCTACAGAGCGAGTTCCAGGACAGCCAGGGCTACACAGAGAAACTCCGTCTCGAAAAACCAAAAAACCAACCAACCAACCAACCAAACAAACAAACAAACAAAAAAGAGCCCCTTTTCTGGATGTCCAAAAGCATCACAGGGATGAACAGATGCTTAAGCCAGGTGTGGTACATGCTCATAATCCCATACTTGGGATGGGAAAAAATATATATGAGGACTGTCTTGAGCTTGAGGCTAGCTGTCTCTAAAAAACAAAACCACAAGAAAACAAAAAGATAAAGAAGCATATTTACTTTAAAAAAAATTAAGATGACTTTTGCTTGCACCCTCTCCAATGACCAGATTGCTGCAAGATGTAGTGGCCTGTTGAATCCCAGCACTCAACAGGCAGAGACAGGCTAATCTTTGTAAATCCAAGGTCAGCCTGGTCTATACAGCAAGTTCTAGCCTACCCAAGGCTACAGAGTAAGACTCTGTCTCAAAACAAACAAACAAACAAACAAACAAACAAACCAAACAAACAAACATAGGGTCCCTCTGTTGCTTAGGCTGTTTGTGAAATCCTGAACTCAAGTTATCTTCCCAGTTGAGCTGGGGGTCACAGGCACATTGGGACTTTTTTTTTTTTTTTTGAGACAGGGTTTCTCTGTGTTGCCCTGGCTGTCCTGGAACTCACTCGGTAGACCAGGCTGGCCTCAAACTCAGAAATCCACCTGCCTCTGCCTCCCAAGTGCTGGGATTAAAGGCGTGCGCCACTACCGCCCGGCACATCAGGACTTAATATAGGGCTCCTAGGGCCTAACTATTACAGGAGCTCAATGAACTCAACCACACAGTCTCATCCACTAAATAATACTTTAAAGAAAACTCAGATGAGTTAAAAAATTTTAATGAAAATTTGCATAAATTGTTTACCTGCATGTATGGGCTGTGTACCATGTGCTTGTACAGTGCCCATGGTGGGTATTGCAGGGTGTCAAATCCTCTGGAATTGGAGTTACAAACAATTATGAGATGCCATGTGGGTGCTGGGAATAAAACTCAGGTTCTCTAAAAGAGTAGCCAGGTGATTCAGCCCAAAGGCTTGACCATTCTGGGATACAGGGGTAAGACAGAACTCTGGATGCTGTAGGAGCCAATGAGGCAGCAGTGGCTAGAGTCATTTGGAGCTCTAGCACCATGGTATGCTGAGAGGCTGGGACATGCTTGGACGGTACCCAGCTCTGCAGACTGATGTGCTTTCCATCAAAGGTGAACGTGCCCCTAGACTGGTAGTGTTCTGGCCCTCACAATGTCTCCGACAGCTAGGAGCCAGGGTTGAGTGTCTGCCTTCCGCTAGCTTCCTTCCATACAGGTGTGTGTGCGTGTGGGGTGTTCTGTGTATACCCCATTGTTCCACAATGCGCCCCCCCCTCCCCAACTCTGTCCCAGGCTGGGTGGCAGTGTGAATGGACTGTGGCTATATTTAGAGTGAAACTCCTGGGGCTCCCACAAAGGAGTGACTACATCTTCAGGAGGGTGGGTGGGTGGGAAGGGGACAGTGGAGTGAAGCTATTTTCAGAACACATGTCATTGCTGGCTACAGAGCAAGACTGTGGCCATAATGCAGAGGGAAACAATAGCTGTGGCCAGAGGAAGAGCCTGTTATGTTTCAGGTGGGATGTTTGCAACTGCTCAGGAAACCTGACCCCGCCCAACAGCAGCACAAATCACAGGAGAGCCTCATGGAATCAGGAGAGGAGGCAGGAGATTCACAGGGCCAGGACAGTATGAGGTGCCAACAGGCCATGCCTCCTGAGTGCCTAGAGGAGGCTTTTTAGTGACTCTTTGGCCCTTAGGTGCTTGGTTAGAAATGAAATCATCTGACCAACTTCCCAGACAAATTATGTATCTTGCTAAGGACTCTGGACCTCTCCCAAGAATGGCAATACAAATAAAAACACAGGTAGAAAGCAGTGAGGTAGACAGGATTGATACAGTAGGAAGCAACATCATAGGCAACAAGGCAAGGCCTGGGTTATGCCAGAGCGTGTGGTCTCAAAGCCCTGGGTGGGTGGATTTGGCACTCCTCACACCTAGGGGCCTAGCTGGGCTCTGCAGTTCCAGCTGCACAGGCCCTGGGAGCTCCCCACACCCCTTTTCTGACCTCTAGTCGGCCCCACTCACCAGCCTCTGTGCAGTCCCGGAAGCAGGGAGGGACAGGCTGCAGAAGGAGGCCAGGCCTCACCTCCCCCATCTCCACAGATGAGTCTGAGGCCCAAGGGTCTATGTAGGAGCAGGGAAGTGGAGGTGTGGCTACAGCCCCAGATCTCACTTGGACTTTATAGGCATCCTGGGGCAAGGGGGCTTTTGTTCAACCCCATCTTCATATCCCCTTCCCCAAACATGTGTGGTTCCTGTTTTGCTGTATCTGTAAAAGGCGCTGGGAGCTGGGGACCTGCCTTACACCTCTCGGTTAACACCCTGGAGACTGATGGAGTTCAGAGCAGTGTAATTTACAGCCCATCTCTCCAATCTTAATTCACTGGATGCTCCTTTCTTCCTTATTGTATTAGTGTGACCCAGGTACCTGCCAACAATAATGGTCTCTCTAGCTAGGAGCCTCTCCCCTACTCCCAGGACAATTTATACCTTTTCCTTGGGATTTTCCCCCTTAAATTAAACAAAAAGAGGAAAAATAGAGAAGGTTAACACGGGTTTGAAGCACTGAGGCCCCGTGGTTCTGGGCATGGAGCCAATGGCCTGAGGGCACACACATGTGTGTGCTCTCCCAGAAGGGCCTTCACCGGCCCTGTTTTACAGCTACCTCGGCACAGACTCCAGGGTTCACGCATATGGCCAGACAGATGTGTCTGGCTTACGTTCAAGGCTGGAAAATGAAGAATTATGGAAGTGAAGGGCCCCGGGCATTAAAGAGAAGGGGGAGGTAAAAGGGGGAATTTTTCCTCTGCTGAGAAATCCTCCTGTGGCTATGGGGCTGGAGGAAGGAGGTTGACAGGAGGCAGGGCCGCCAACAGCAGTGCATGTGGGGCCTGTTCTTAAAGGGGCCACAGCATCCTCCTCTGAACAAATCTGTGGGACACAGATAGTCAGCGGCCCTGCAGTTATGTCTTATATTAGGCCTCCAGTTGTCAGGACTGCTTACTGCTTGCATGGCCAACCTGGACAGTGTACTGTGGCAGAAGATGGAGCTGCTATGGCATGTGTTCTCACAGCGTCCTTCTCCCATCTCAGGAGGGTCTATGTAGCCCAACCTACATACTTCACCTCATTGTACTGTCCAGCTCTGGCCTTGAACTTACAACCTTCCTGCCTAAGCCTCTTGAGCTTCAATATATATGGTATTACCCAGGCTTGTTTGTACCTAGTCAAAAACAATTTCCTTCTTTCCTTCCTTCCTTCCTTCCTTCCTTCCTTCCTTCCTTCCTTCCTATCTATCATGTGTGGTGGAGGGAGTAGGTGCATGTGTTATAGCATGTATCAGAGGACAACTTTCAGGAGTCAGTTCTCTCCTTCTAACATATGAGTCCTGGAAATTGAACTCGGATTATCACACTTGGTGGGTGATAAGTGCCTTTACCTGCTAAGCCATCTTGCTAGCCCTGTACTTGATCTTTTTTGCTTTTTGAGACAAGATCTCACTATGTAGCTCTAGTTGTTTTGGGATTTGCTATGTAGACTAAGCTGGTCTCAAACTTACAGAGATATCTGCCTGCCTCTGTCTCCTGTATGCTGGTATTAAAGACATCTGTCACCACATCCAGTGATCTTGTAAAAGACCTCATTCACATGCCAAATCACTTGTTCAATAATAGCTTCTCACAGGGCAGTTGGTGGCACACACCTTTAAGTCAAGTTCTCTGGAGTCAGAGGCAGGCGGATTTCTGAGATAGGCCAGCCTGGTCTAATGAGTGAGTTCCAGGACAGCCAGGGCTACACTGAGAAACCCTGTCTCGAAATCAAAAAACAAGCAAGCAAGCAAAAGAATAAACAAACAAAAGAATATCTTCTATACTATATGGTTTGCTCTGAAATGTCATCTCATTTGCCCTTCGACCCCCAGGTTTGTACATCCCAGCCATTAGGAGAGTCAGTGCTCAGAACCACTTGCTAAACTGAGCTGAGAACATTGTCCCTGATTCCTAGGAATTCATAGTACTGTGGGGGGAAAGGCCCACAAATAACTGTAATATGAGACATGATAGCAGTCCTACAAATGAGGTATAAATCAACTGTACAGGAACCCTAGAGCACAGAGACAATAGCCTCCTGGGAGAAATCAGGGAAGGCTTCACTGGGGAGATGGAGTTTCATTGGGGAATGCAGGGAAAATAGAATTTCAACAGGTAACAGGAAACGTGGAACAGAAAAAGAGCCCTTTGGATTGAGAGACAGACTCAACAAAGATCTAAAAGTAGGGAAGGGCAGAGTAGAAGGCAGTGAGTAGAGAGGAAGGTTATGTCACGGTCTGGGCAGGAGTCTTAATGGCTGGAGAGACACTTGATACACTCATCCTAAGGATGTACAGCAGCTATGAGGCAGGTGCTGTGCTGAGTTTACTTTACAGATTTAGAAACATGTTCATAGAAGTTGACCACGTTGCCCAGTGTCCAACTGTTAGGTACTAATGTCTCACAGGGAGGAGACATTTGTGAATGGGACACAAAGGAGGAAAAGCATACTTGGAGTAGATCAGAAGCCTAAGGCTAAGCTTAAGCCTAAGCCTAAGCCTTATTAGAAGAAATTAAGCTTTATCTCACTAGCCAAGCTAGGCAGTGATAGTTTCAGAGCAGAGGAATGGCTGGCTCTCCATGGGATTGTGGGGTCACACAAGCCTTATTAGAAGAAATTAAGCTTTATCTCACTAGCCAAGCTAGGCAGTGATAGTTTCAGAGTAGAGGAATGGCTGGCTCTCCATGGGATTGTGGGGTCACAGTGTGAGTGAACCTGGTGGCAGACTGAGTACTATGTAAGCCCAAGAGGGTCCATTCCCAGATTATAAAGTCAGTGGCACCCTCTGGAGCTATACAATGCAGGAGCCTCGTTGTTATGGTTCAACAAGTCCCTGAACTAGGGTAGAGTGCAATGATACCTAGAGGGAGAGGAGGAGTGAATGAACAAACAGGACATGAGAAGAAACTGGACAGCATGGTTTGTAAAAGGCCATGGTAGAATTTAAGATGATGTTCTACTTGCTACCATCAAAGAAGTCAACCAAAAATTTCTGTTAACTACCAATTCAGCTTGCTAGACTAAAAAACAATAGGAAGGATGGAGGAGTTAAAAAAAATGGTGAAGTAGTCTGGGAAAGTAGCTCTGAGTACCAGAGAAGACGACAGTGTACTTACTGTGTGAAAGGGAGGTTGGAGGAGACAGGCATAAGAACCCAAAGTTATAAAGAAGTTAACTATAATAATGGGGACTATGTTTTGTTTTTGTTTTTTAAGAGTGGGTTTTATGTAGCTCAGGCCAGCTTTGAACTTGTCTTGTAGCTGAGGATGGCTTTGAAATCTTTTTGTTTGTTTGTTTTTCAAGACAGGGTTTCGCTGTGTAGCCCTGGCTGTCCTGGAACTCATTCTGTAGACTAGGCTGGCCTCGAACTCAGAAATCCGCCTGCCTCTGCCTCCCAAGTGCTGGGATTAAAGGTGTGTGCCACCACTACCCTTCATGGCTTTGGAACCTTACCTCCACATCCCAAGTGCTGGAATTACAGGCTTCACACCACCATTCACAGCTGGACCAAGTTTGGTAAAAACAGGTCCTAGGTAATTCTGGCAGTATATAATACTATATTCATATATAATCATATATTATATATAATAGTATATATATATTCATATATAATCCCCCCCCCGCCCTCTGGCCCCCGGCAGTAGTTTCTTTAACAGCTGGACTCAGTGTCAAGACTGAGGAGGTAAGGACTTGAGATAGGACTTTTGTGAGGACTGATGGTGAGAAAGAAAAGGGCAGAAAGAGAAACATGAAGATGATGCTGTTCTTTGGGCCACAGAGAGGTTTATAGTCAGACTCACGACAGGTTTGTACAGGCAGCCACATTACAACAGGCAAGCATGAAGAGGTATTGCATGCTGGATCCTAGTAGCAGTAGGACATGGGTATGTCTAAAAGTATTGCTCTCCTGGGCAGGGGATGAGACTAATATTAGACAAAGGGAATACTTGTATGCTAAGAACTTTTGTGGCAGTGTCTCATGGGGACAGTAAAACAGAGATACTACCATCCCACTTTGTAGATGAAGAAATATGCTCTTTAAAGTTAAATAATTTGCTTAGTGCTATAAGGCTAGATAGATGTCTGAACATGAATTATATCAAATTTGCTTGCCAGGAGTGGTAACACCTGCCTTTGGAGGTCCTATGGATGTAGAGGCAAGTGGACTCTGTGAATTTAAGGCCATCCTGGTATACATAGTGAGTAACAGGCCAGCCAGGGCTACACAGACCTTGTCTCAAAATGGACAGAGGGAGGCATTGGGGGGCAAGTGGTATGAGAAAGGGATAGATGGGAAAGAGAGGGGTAGGAGGGAGATGAGGGGAACATCTGAAGAAAGACCTAAAGACACACACGCCTATAGAGAGATCTAAAGACACATGCCAGAGAGTGAGGCAAATGCTCCCCATGTGCAGAGTCTATAAAGGAAGCTTAAGTTGCTTGGAGAAACAAGAACTTAGTACAAAGATACAGATCTTGGACAGCCAAAGAGAAAAACTTGCTAGAAATGAAGGTTTGGGCTTCCAAGAGGGCTGACAGTGAGGTAACTGTGAATGTAGATTAGGTAGCATCTACCTGGGAAGATGTGGAGAGTACTCTGTCCAAAGTGGGTTCTCCCAATACCTGGGAACCCAGATAGGCAGCCTGAGGTTACGGCATTCTAATCCCACAAGGAGGAGTGTATCCCACGAAGATCTACATATGGTGAAAGATGAATCCCTTACATTGTATCAAAGACTGCATGTGTGGTGTTGACAGAGTTTCACAGGAAAAGTGCTGCCCTGCCGTAGAACTTACAACCTGAATGTAATAACAGGGTCCCCTACCACTCCTGCTCACACCATTCCATGCCCTGCACAGCCACATTCCTCAGTGGGAATCAGCTTCTCCAGTGAGGCTTTACCTGGATCTTTTCTTGGCGACGCTGCTGCTCGGCTATCTTCCTTGCTAGAGCCAGCTTCTTGGCTCGAAGTTCCCTGATGTCATCCTCACCCCCACTGCCTTCAGCCTCTGAATCTTCCTCAAAGTCTTCAATCACCACATCTTCTTCCTTGGGGTAAAGACATAGACAAGGAGAACGAAGAGCTCATGAGCCATGAGATTTAGCAGATTCACTCTCTGTCATTTAGCTCCCTACCCCATGGGGGGAGCATTCTTTGCCAAGGGTTCCCTGGAGTGTGTTGGTAGGAGTAGTGATTCTTCCCCCGAAACTGTACCTACATGCTAGAGCTTTTCTTACACACTCATACCTATGTTACTCATAATCAATATATTCACTTGCATGCTTGTGTTCACAGTCCTTGTTCTCCCTTGCACACATTCAACATAAACTTTGGACTTGGTTTCATTTTGAAATTACAAATGATTCAAAGAGTAAACAATAGAGAAAGTTGAACTGCTCAATTTAAATCTAATTCGTGCTAATAATTTGATAGGAATCAACTCTGCAACATCTGGGAGTTAAGCAAGGAAGTTCCCTTGCCCCAGACAGTATCAAGAGCAGATGCTGCAGCTCTATCGACCTTGCCCTGATTTCCTTTTAAGACGACAGCCTGGTAGTGCAGGGGCTTCTGGGCCCCATTAAAAAATTCACATAACATGGCCTTGCTCAGCTGCCCTCCAAGGGCTTAGGCAGAGTAAGTAGGAGGTGGCTGGCTAGCTTAAGGAGCCTTCTTGCCAGGCTGATGGAGCGAGCCTTCCCCAGGGATGGCACTTCCTCCCTTGCAGACTTGGTTCTCAGCAGCCCCTGCTCCCCGGGTGGTCCTAGCTCCACTCCTCACTCGCTCACTTTTGGCCTTGGTCAGGAGAGAACATACAGCTGCCCGAGGGGATGGGGCTACAAGAGGAACAGAGGGAGTGATTCAACAGGAGAAGGAAGATTCTTGTAATTCTAACAGAATGATGACTACATTGACAGCTACTAGCTACTCAGTGCTTTTTATGGGCTGTGTACCCAGCTATGTGTTTTTCATACGTTAACTCTTTTAATTCTCACAATGGCCTGCACAATAGCTATTACCATCTGCACTTTATAAATAAGAAGTTTAGAATAAAATAGCCTGTCAGAGAGTCAGAGAGGTGGCAGGAAGCAGAGCAGGGATTCAAATTCAAGTGAGTCTGACTCCCATGTCTGCTCTTACCAATCACAATACACAAACCTGCAGGGCTGGAGTTCTGAATTGAGAGAGCAAGCTCAGATACAGCCCTTGGTGGCTCAGCTTTGTCAGGCCTGGCCCTATTTAGATAGACTGGGATTCTCTTGGTGAGGAGTAGTTAACAAGTGTAGATAAGCTGATGAGGACATCTAAGGAAGGTGGGTGGTTTGGCAGTATCCCCAAGAACTACAAATTTGTCCTGTTACAAAGGAAGGTGTCCAATGACATCCCACCTCCCATGTCCACCACCACCCATACCTCTTCCAACTAGTCTTGGGAGATGGTAAGGATAAAATCTTGAAAATCTTTAACTGTCCTGAGAGGTCTGAGGGGGTTTAGGGTGCTGTCCACAAGCACCACTTACTTATCAACACCTGGCTATGAAGAGGAGGCTATGAAGAGGAAGACTATTTCACATTTATTTCCTTGCTCACAGGGTTAACCTGGACAAGAACAAGTGCAACAAGATGCCTGTTGGCTCACGGAGGAAGAGTGTTCTTGCTTACTCTAACCAGGGATGAACAGTTAATTTAGCACTGGTTTGGAGTGAACAGGACTGAGGTCAAAGGAGGGTCAGAGAAGCTTGTCTGAGGTTTGCTCAGCTCTCATAACAAACAAGGAAGTGCAGGGTTATGAAATTACACAGAACAGGGTAAGTAGGATTTCCCAGGGACCACTAACATAAAGGAACCCAGGAGACTCGTGGGAAAAGGAAGAAGTGGGCAGCCTGGTGTAGGTCACGAACCTTTCTCTGGTCAGTAAGCCTCAGAAGGAGAGTCGTGTAGTACAAGTAGATCAGGCAGCAGAGGTACCTGATCCAGTACCTGTGGGCACTCCTTCTAGGGTTGGAGGAGAACCTCTTTGCCTAGCGAGGCTTGTGCTGCCAGTCTTAGATGTTCAGAGGCATCTCTTATAGTCATGCTGGAGAGCTGCCTTTGCTTATTCTCCACTGCCTAGTTTTTTTAGCCTTTTAGTATGGGAGAGATAAAGGAGAGAAGTATGGACATCATGGGCCTGTGTTTCCCACACTGTGTCTAGAGCTGCAGGGCCACTGTTCTGCTTGCTAAAGTTGGACACCCCAATGGCTCTGGTAACTCCACTCTCTCCTCCCATGCTGACAGCTCATTCTTTCCCTTTATTCTCTGCCCAGGTTTCATCTAGAGAGTCTGGAATCGTGGGCTTAGCTATAGCCCTGGAACCACCTCTGTTCTGGAAGCTAAACCCTGTGTCATCAGGCATGGGGTGGAGTTCTCCAGCTATCCTAATGAAGTCAGGCCAAGACTGCTTCTCTGAAGACTCTGTTCCAAAGGTGGCCACTCTATCACTGCCTGAGATCCTAAACGACAGCTTCCAGCTGACATCTGGCTTCCTTGGCCTGTTGCTGATTTCAACCCTGTACCCCGCCCTGCTCCACCGGGCGCTTGAGACTGCTGCGGGCCAAATGACTGTGTTGGCCTATGGGTGACCTGGCCTCTGGCTAGAATTGCTTCCGTCCCTTCCCTCCATCCTATGTTTCTTTTTACCTAAGACCCTCGTCTTTAATATTATGGGGTAAAGAGAAGAAAAGAGCCAACCTTCAGGCAAAAGTGAGATGTGTATACTCCCACAGAGTTCCCCACACCCAGATAAACAGCAAGGAGGCTGCCAGTGATGCTAAATGTACACACGCTCCATCTCTACCACAGTCACACAGACTCCCAGTCCACAGACCTCAGGAGTGTGTGTAGATAGCAATGTTCATTTCCACTGACAAACTGGGTACATACACACAACCATCAGAGATCATCCCAGAAAGACATAGATGCACACAAGGGGAAATGCCAAGGAGGGCTGCAGGGGTATAAGGGTGGGTACATAGGCAAACATGTGCCCACACGCATGTGCGTGGACACACACACACACACTCGAAATGGAGGGAGAGAAGGAGGGGGAGAGGGAGAGAGAGAGAGAGAGACAGAAACAGAGACAGAGACAGAGAGAGACTGGAGTGAAGCAAGGGCTACAGGAACAATCAAGGGCAAACAAACAAGAGGAGAATTCCTTAATCACATCAGGATGTGCAGGAGGGAGGGAGGGAGTAAGAGACAGAGCAGGCTGGGGGAGGGGTGATTTTCCATACGGGGCCAGCAATGTCAGCTCTTCCTGTACGTGAGCGAGCCGGAGGCTGGAGTTTAGGCCTGTGCTGTGCTGAGCCTCGCACATCTATAAACTTGATCCTCAGCCTGAACCCTAACACCCATCTCTCGACTCTCTTTCCTAGGCCTCCAGAGCTGAACATTATTAAACTCTTTCCTCCAATGCAACATTAAAAAGAAGCATCTGGAACTCGTAGATGGAGGCATTGGGGTGGACTGGCAGTAAGGGGCACCAGCAGAGTGCACTCTTGAGAGGCTGGCTGTCACCTCAATAGACAGTGAACTGAGAGGTCATAGATAACCTCAAGGAGAAGACTCAGCCTGGGCATCAGGGCCCGGGGGAAGGGAGCCTTCCCTCTGCCATAGCAGGCTCTTCCCGCATAGTACCTCATCTTCCAGTTGTTTTCCCTCTTGGCTTCCCATTTCCTTTCCCATGGTGTCTGGGACGGGTGCCACTGACACATATTTTCCACCCTTGAATGCCAGCAGAGGCTCTTCTTGTCCACAAAGGGCTTCCAGAAAATACTTCAGCACTGTGACCCTTTTGCAGTCAGCTGCAATAACCTACAGGGCGAGAGGGAGAGAAGAAAAACAGCATTTTCTGAGAGGGAGGATGAAGATGAGAGACACTGTTAGCTGCAGGGGACATGAGAATTGTGTCAAAGTTACTGGGGAGGGAGGTAGTATGAGCAACAAGAGCGTGGACGGAGGAAAGCAAGGACCAAGGTCTTCTGGAGGAAGGAAGTCACCAGGGCCTTGCTTTAGGTCATCCCTGGGGCAGCAGACAACCTCAGGACCAATGGCAGGTGCCCTCAGGGCTTGTGCTTTTCTTTTATTAAAGTCCTATTATTAAAAACAAAAACCAGAAAATAATTTCTTCTAAGTTTGGAATAAAAGTAACAGTACGAGTAATGTATTGCAGCAGGCTGGCTGCCATAAAACACTGCTTTCTACCCCTGGCACCCCTGGCACCTCGTACCTAGACTCCCTCCAGGGCAGTCTGCAGACTGAAAGATAAGCTTTCTTGACTGCTTCATTTTAGCCAAGTCATTCTGAACTTATCTGGATGGTTTCTGCCTCACCTGAGAACTGGGCAGAAAATTATCAGGCCGAGAGGATGGGGCAGAGCAGGCGAGTTCACCAAAGCTCTGTCCTCCATGGTTCACACTAGTTGCTCCCATGTTGCTATACAGGCACGTATACAGTGCTGATTTAGCTGTTATGTGAAGTATTATCCTGATCAGCTGTCAAGTTTGTCAGGGTCTCAAATGATGTGTCTGGCCACCTAGACTGGAATCCTCTCTACAAGACCACATATGCATGCCTTCCTTCACTACTAT
Source organism: Grammomys surdaster (assembly GCF_004785775.1). Classification (NCBI taxonomy): domain Eukaryota; kingdom Metazoa; phylum Chordata; class Mammalia; order Rodentia; family Muridae; genus Grammomys; species Grammomys surdaster. Next base: position 7,761,838 of record NW_021621078.1, read on the forward strand.
CTGTGTCTGTGTCCTTTGCATTGTCATCTTCCTTGCTATCTGGTACCCTTCTCTTATTTGTTGGCTTCTAGGGCCCTAGCATGCCTACTGACTGGATGATCACCAAAGAGGAGGTCCCTGCTTGATGTGCATCTAAGAAGCAGAGGGCATTTCTATACCATATTGTCCAGATATGACGCAGGGCAGCCTTTTCACCATCAGTGATTCTAGGACATGCAAAATGACCAAGACCCATTTTAAAATTTTATTTTATGTGCATGGGTCTCTTGCCTGCATGTATGTTTGTGCACCATAAAGGAATGCAGAACATGTTATTAGATCCCCAGAACTGGAGTTACAGATGGTTGTGAGCCACACTATGGGTGCTGGGAATGGAACCCAGGTCCCCTGGAAGAGCAGTCAGTGCTCTTACCTGATAAGTCCTATCTCTAGCCCTACCCCACCACCTCCAGAGCCAATTTTCAGCCTGATTTCTGACTGTGAAGGACAGGTGAAAGACTGATGTGGATGCTGGACTGTCGGGGCTCATCAATCTATTGTTGCACAGCTAACTCCTCCATGCAGAAGGCAAGCCCTCTAGTGCCAAAGATCACATCTTGTATTTCCCTAGCAAGGTGCTGTAAGAATAAAGTGGCACGCAACATGAAAAAGACTGGTAGGTGGAGAGAAACTCACTAGGACCACAGGAACAGGTGATAAAAGATGATCCATGTCTTCTAAGACAAGGTGGAATGAGTCACCACTCTGCCAGGTGGCTGGCCAGGGAGAGCACATGCACACCAGTCATCTGTGCCACAATTCCATTCTCTGCCATCTTTTCCCCTGCCCAGATGGTACTTACCTATGACTATTGCCACCAGAAGGTAAAGTATTAGGCTAAGTATCTGACCACTTCCATCTAAGAGGCTTCCCTGAAGAGGTTTAGAGCCTCTTGAGCTTAAGGGGGCTGATCTTGGATACCTCCCTGAAGGGGTAAGGATGGTCCTGCCTTGGGTCAGGGCAGGTAGCCTTGGTTCCCATCCTGTGTATTCGAGCATGTGATGAGGAAGGCTAGAAATACAGAAGCAGGGGCTAAAAGGCATTAAAGAACAGAGCTGAAATGAGTAATAGCCTGGCAGACAGCACGCACAGTGGCCTCCCTGCATCCCCAGTCTCTCACTTGCAGAGGAAACTTCTGCATTTCCACAAGACTGCCAGTTTCCTCTCTGTGGTCTAATTTTAACCACCTTGTCGTTACAGTGTGTGTCAGCCACCTGACCCCACTATGACCTCTGACCTTATGCCCCAGCTACTGCTCGAACTATAGAGAATTATGTAATGGATCCAGGACTTTCCTTTTTGGCATGAGACTGCTGCCACTGAATGGGTTGGGGGAGGAGGAAAAGGAATGAGGAGAGGAGAGGAGTTTGCAATCATCCTTCGCTCACCTGGATGGTGAAAGGGCTACAGGAGCCTCAGTTCAATCTGTAGCAGAAACCTGCCCAGAAGACAGTGTCTCATGGTTATAAGCTTGGGCAAGTGGGAAGAAACACTATTGTCATTAAGGCAGGCCCTGGGTGAGTACATGGCTCAGGAAGCAGTGTGATTCCTGGCCAAGAGGGAGAAAGGCCACATGTGTGGACGTGGGACTCCTGGAGGTGGGGATTTCCAGGGCACAGCAGGAGCCTGGGGTGCAGACATCCTGAGCCGGCCTGCAGCACATCCTTAGAGGCTCAGTGGGAACTATCATGAAGAAAGACAAGTGAAAAGGAACCCCCACCCTGCTCCAGTTTTCATTTCCACACCTTCCATACCATTTAGAATGAACCTAGTTTCCCTGAGAGTTTTGTCTGCTATGGTCATTCATCCTTGCCTTAAAGGAGGAATGACACTTACTGTGATTGGTAAAAGAGTTCTGCTTCACCTGGGTATTTAAGAGGTCCAAAAAAAGATTCGGTCTACACAGAGACAATTCACCCAGGTTTTGGAAGAATGTCTTTTCTTCATTGTACTTCAAGCAGCAGGGAACTTCAACAACTATGGTTGGATGCAGTATTCTTAGGTTTCTAAAATACAGTGTGTCAGTGAGAAATGAATTCAAGTATTTAGTAAACTGAGACTATGACAGGCATAATGTCTAGGACTTGTCCAAAGACACATGGAAGCCTGTTTCAGCCTGTTGGGCTGGTTGTGAGAATATTCTGCCATGACGTGAAAGGAATAAGAGTGTGGAGAGAAAAACACAGCTCCCTTGACTCTGGAGTCTACAGGAGGCTCTTGGGAATACTCTCCCATACAAAGGAGTTCTAGTAGTTGAGTCAGAGAGGAATAAAACATCAGTTTAATATGGTAAGAGATATATCAAGATGGAGAAAGACAGGCTACAGATACGGCTCAGCAGTTAAGAGCACTGACTGCTCTTCCAGAGGTCCTGAGTTCAATTCCTAGCAACCACATGGTGGCTCACAACCATCTGTAATGGGATCTGATGCTCTCTTCTGGTGTGTCTGAAGAGAGCTACATTGTATTCATCATGTATATATGAGTATATATAGTTTCTGGGGTTAAAGGGTAAAGGGGTTATAGGTTCTCCGGAAAGGAGAGAGTACCTATAAAATCTATGATGTAATCTCCACAGTAACCCCCTCACAACCATATTTTTCCATTCTGTATCAATTTCTAAGACAGTGGATGTAAATGGTATACCCACTGCCTTTAGGGCAAACTCTCCTTGTTTCTGAGTAGAAGGCTGGGCATGACCCAGTCCCTTTGGGTTGTTACAACAGGGCTGAACTGGGGCTGAGAATGGGTGAAGGGCTGCTAGACTTGAAGGACTAGAAGGACACTAGAGTGTCCTGGGAACCTTCTCAGTATGCCTTTGCAGCCACAGTCCTTGCCCTGGAGGATACAGTGTAGCTGCCTACCAAGAACTCCAGAGTTAATGAACAAAATGTCTCACATGAATCATTCCCTCTTTCAATAAAAAAGTGGGATTTGATCAGGGAAGAGCTGAAAGAAAAGCACACTAAGAAAGCCCCATTCTGTCTCCTCCCCATCAGCAGCAGGAACCAAAACCCTAAGCTTCAGGGCTTGAGCTATCTATCAGCTCCTCAGATCCACACACAGAACCAAGTAGAAAGGAAAACTGAAAGCTCAGTGTGGAGAGGTGATCTGTGCCTGTTCTGTTCTGTTCCAGCTGGGTTCCTTAAGGAGAGAGAGGTGAGCAGGTAATGAGGTAGGGACAGGGGCTAAGAGGCAGGTTCTGAAAAAAGCAGGAGAAACCTTTAGACCAACATAGGAGGTTGGTCTACTGTCTGGCTTATTTTAGGTAAGGAGGTAGACAATCAAGAATGGTGAAAACTGAGCAGAGGCCAACACAGGAACAGAAAAGATGATGCTACTTTATAGAAGGTGGGGACAGCAAGAGAGAAAGGGAACCAAGCACCAGGCATCACATACTGATGTAAGCTGAGTTCCAAGATGCAACATATCACAGCAGCCCTGGGGGAGAGAGAGAACCTGGATCAGCCAGGAAACAGGAGGAAGGGTTGGAATGCTGACAGGCCTCTAGAGCAAACTCCCGAAGAAGAGGTTTAGTGCTCAGGATAGCTAGTTACTTTGCAACATTTCTTTCACTAAACTTTTGGTTTAGGGGAATCAGAATTTGCACCACAAGCTAGTTCACCCCCCACCCCCACACTGTCGGTCTTAAAAGTCCAGCTTGCTACTGCTCCTCTGGTTAAAAAGAGAAAAAGTAATCACATGGGTTTCCCCTACAAACTCAAGTTTACAGGTTGTTTTTCTTGTTTCTCTAAATGGAGCCAATTATTCTCACATTTGTTGAAACCTTCAATCAAGCTTTATAGCTTGTTAATTTTACAAAATGTCCTTAGAGTAAATAAGATGCAGACAGGAAAAGTGAAGTCTTGCTGAGATTATTAAGAAACCTTAAAATAGACTCCAAACCTACCACCAAGGCTGGTAAAATATAGGCTGCTTGGCTGGCTTCTGAGGTCAATTTGCAATGGGTTAATTATCATCTTTAATGAGCCAAGCCTACAGGATTGGCTACAAGAAAATGAACTCACACTAATGTGTTTTCACAAAGCAGGGACTGTAGCGATGTGGAACTCACCCTCACTAGAGACAAAGGGTGGAAAGCACACTTCTGTAGCAGCCAAGGGTGGGTCAGCTTGAGAAGGGGTCTGCCAATGAAAATTCAGACTCAAGAAATGAAGAATCCCACACAGGGAATCCTCTGGAGCTGGGAGGACAGAGGAAATGGTCTATTCACATTCCTAGGGGGAGGGGCTTCCTGGCAGAAAGCAGACTCTTAGAGGCAGGAGGGAAACTGGCCACAGGATACACAATCACTCTGAAGACAGAGTTTAGGACCAGGAGATACACACTCATAGCCTGAGTCAGAACAAACAGGTATAAAATGGAGAGAGGGTCAGGGGTCAGTGAAGTGAGAGAAGCTGCACTTGAGTTGAGTGACCAAGATGAGATGGAGAAAAAGCATGAGACCTGTAGCAGATAACATCTCTGATGACTCGGGCATACAGTGTCTGAGGGATCAACTCAAACAGCCTCCCTTTCCTGATCCCTGCCCCAGCAACAACACCGTCTTTATGCAATATGCCAACCACAGGCCACTTTTTGGTTGCTTCTGATTCCAACAGCTAGATCTGGTTCTCCCTAGATCCTTCAGTTGACCTGTGTAGGCTAAAGGAGGGGTCAATATGTTACAAGACAAAGTGCTAACAGCACTGGTCAACCCACAGGATTCCATGGCCTGGCTCCCATCTCTGTTTCTTTAGAGACAGCAACAGAACTGTCAGCAATCTGCAGGCACAGATGCCTATTCTCCACATCCATACTTAGCACATGTGCACACACATGTACAACAGCAGGTCTCCTAAAGGCTGACAGGTGAGAAGTGGAAAACAGTTAGGTAGGAGTACTTCATAGCAATAAGGTTACTGATGATTCTAAAAGATGTGGGAACCTGATCACTGGAAAAGAGGTTCTAACGGTTACTTCTTAGCTGTGCCTCCAAGGACAAGCTAATTTCTCAAAGTCTCTGTTTGCTCAAGTTGTTTCTGAGGTGTAGAAGGTATAATGCAGGACAAACATTTCAAGGTGCCTGGCCCAGACTTGCTTAATAAACAAGTGCTTGTTATTGTTTTTCTTCCTCTCTGCTTCATTCTTCTCAGAGGGGGCCAACACCACTGAGAGGTTTAGAAGCCAGACTCAGGCAAGGCAGAGACCAGGCTGGAGAGGAGGTCAGAATGCTCACTTGGCTACTGATACTGCTGCAGTGCTAGATGCAGGCTGCTGAGCAGATCATGTGGTGGAGAAGGCATGGCCTCTCTTTAGCAGTCCCTTTTCTCTTCCTATTCACCAAAGACCTGGAGCTAACCACGAGAATACATGCATTCTACAAGACTCTAGGGAAGACCTAAGGACCTTTGCAAGCATGCCACTGGTAATATGAACTATCAGAAATAAAATCCTGCCTTAAGTCAAAATCCTGGCTCCTTCAAAGTGGTAGATTTGCTTTAACTAAGGCTCAGTAAGATCCTTGCCCCAGGTATCCTGATATAAAAATAATGAGAAAAAAACCCTTTATGAAATTTTCAACCCACCTGAATTTCCTGATCTTTTCAGCTAGGAGCCTGATCTTCCCAGGGCAGAATATGGCTTGCTCTTCGTGAACTGTTTCCCCAGGGAAAGAAACTATTCTCTCCTCTCAGAGCTCTGAGCTCTGCTGTTGCAGGCAAGGTGTACTCTGATCAGCTAGGGCACTGTAGACGGCAGGCTATAGGCAGCAGTAGCTTGGGCTACAGTCCAATCCTGTTTCCCCTGAAGAGCACTCCAGAGTAACCACCCACATTGGCAGGGGTTGGGGCGGAAACTGGCACTGCCAACACAAGCCTTTCAGGTCTGGCTGGCTTCAGCTGGTCTGAAGCCTGGAACACAGGCGCTGGGCCCTCACTTACTGAACCAGCAGGGGAGGCTGCAAGCTCAGACCCTGGGGATGGAAGTCCTCATCTGTCTTAATCTGTTTCCACACTGACTGTGAGTTCTGGGCTAGAATCACAGCATCTCAGGAACTAGTGGTTCTCAACCTGTGAATTGTGGCCCCTTTGGGGGTGGTGGTGTCAAAATACCCTTTCACAGGGGTGGCCTAAGACCATCTACATATCAGATATTTACATTATGATTCATAACAGTAGCAAAATTACAGCTATGAAGTAACAACACAAATAATTTTATGGTTGGGGGTCACTATAACATGAGGAACTGTATTAAGGGGGTCACAGAATTAGGAAGGTGGAGAGCCACTGATATAGTTGCTCTGAGCCACATTCTTATTTTCTTTCCAGATAGTCATGCACAGGAGCCTGCCCTTTAGGTTTGTGTTCAGGCTTTTTAACCAAAACTGTCACTAGTTTTATTTATTCTGTGTAGGGAGAGAGTGTCCTTTTTGAGTCCTTTGCAGCATTTGACAACACAAACAACATTTAGTCATCAAATATTTACTAAGTACCTACTGTATGTACAAGTATCATAGTCCAGTGGGGCTAAGAGTCACATTCATACTAGGTAGAACAAGAGATTCGATTGCCTATAGCATTCTGGTAGGTAGAATTCTTAATCCTCTTTCCTCAAAGGAGGATATATACCTTACAGATACAGAGACCTAATACACTGATGCTTTATGCCTTTCAGGCTGATGGGTCATGAAAAAGCCAGGACAGAGACCTCCCTTAGCTATAAAGCGAATTCTAACCTCTCAGGGCTTCCCTATTCAGCGCAATCATGACTTCCACATAGATCACCACGACTGTACTTCTATTACTTCCTAACCCTTGACTCCAGTCTCCAGGCAATGATCCCTTCCTCTCCATTTGCTCCGTCTGTGACTTGGCAAATTTTACAGATGATTCTTCAGGCTATAATGACTTTGCCTTTATACAATCACTTCATCCCTTCATTTTCCTTAGTAAAAGTAACTTCATTCTTTACCCACTCCTTCCTTCCTCTCCTCCCTTTGAGATAAAGTTTTACTATGTAATATAATTTGGTCTCATGTTATGATTCTCCTGGCTCAGTCTCTGAAGTACCTGCTTTATTTTAAAGTCTTTCTTTACAAGAAGCCAATAGGTCTTTATTTACCCTGCCATGCTACTATCTATAAATCTTTCTGACAGACTTAGATCTCATGACAGGAGCTATGCTAGACATCTTGAGCACCTTGAGCACCTTAGACAGAACAAGGTAACAGCAATCCTTGATTTCACAAGACTTTCATTGTAGCAGGGAGTCCTCCAGAAATCTAATAGGTATGTGCTGTCCCTTCATTGCCTACAGGCCAATGCTTGTTTCTCTTTTCTGGTCCTACTTACAGTAATTTAAAAAAAAATTTTTTTTTTTGGTTGTTGTTTGGTTGAATTTTTATGTATATGAGTACACTGTTACTATCTTCAGACACACCAGAAGAGGGCATCAGATCCCATTACAGATGGTTGTGAGTCACCATGTGGTTGCTGGGAATTGAACTCAGGACCTCTGGAAGAGCAGTCAGTGCTCTTAACCACTGAGGCATCTCTCCAGCCTGGCTGGTATTTTAAAAATAGGCACATAGATTGTTTTGTTGAGTCAGGGTCTCTCTATATAGACCTGGCTGCCTGGAAATCATAAAAATCTGATTGCCTTTTCCTTCCAGGCACTAGGATGAAAGGTGTGCGCACATGCCTGGCTTTAATTAACTTTTATTACCTAAAGAAACAGGTTTTAAACAATTCTATGTTGGAAGTGGTGGCACATACCATTAATCCCAGCACTTGGGAAGCAGAGGCAAGCAGATCTTTGTGAGTTTAAGGCCAGCCTGGTCTACAGATCAAGTTCCAGGGCAACCAAAAAAACACAGAGAAACCTTGTCTCAGAAAACAAAAACAATGCAAAAAAAAAAAAAAACCCACAAACAATTCTGTTAAATTTCCAATCCTGACCTTGTAGTGTGAGAGGACTGTCGCCACCTAGAATCTGCAAGAGGGCTCAATTCCATAAATAGCATGGTAATACACACTTGAAATGCCAATACGTGGGAGACAGAGGCAGGAGGAACAATAGTTTAAAGATAGGTATTTTACCAAAGGAAAAAGGGCTAATTTTTTAGAAAGATATCATTCCATTTCTGAAAATGTCTATTCTTGTAAACCAAATCTGCCTCCTAATATGTCTATGGGGGCCCCATATAAATGATAACTTCCACCAGACTGGCCTCAAATTATTTGAGATGTGATGTTATATCTTCTCTAGGCTAAACAAGCCCACTTCCTATCTGCTTCTCACTTTAGCTGTCTATTCAACATCCTGCTTACCTCACTAAGACCAATGATCCAAATTTTTTCACTAATAGAAATTTAAAGCCCTATATTAATGCTAGTTCAAAAAATTGTTCTTTTTTATATGGTAGACATTATCTGATGAAAATTGATCTCTATTCATTGCCTATTTTATCCATGAATATAAATGTAGTACAGGGCATGGCAGTATATGCCTATAAATCCCAGCACATGGGAGGTAGAGGAAGGAGAATCAGAAGTTCAGAGCCATGCTCAGATACTTGAGACTTTCATCACCACTCTACCCCACAAAGTCCTTAAGCCAGCGGTTCTCACCCTTACTAGTGTGACCCTTTAATACAATTCCTCATGCTGTGGTAACCCTCAGCCATAAAATTATTTCATTGCCACTTAATAACTATAATTTTGCTACTATTATGAATTGTATGTAATGTTAATATTTTGATATGTGACTCCTATTGGGGTTGTGACTCACAGGCTGAGAACCACTGCTAAGGCTACCTGAAATTCAACAGAGACCACAGAGTCTCTGCTTCAGTGTATGTGTGTGGTTATATTCATAGTAGGCAGATCAAGAGAAAAATACATGTCTTGCTGTGCTATGTAAAGCGCACTGGAAGGCAGAATATAAACCAAAAGAATATAAATATACATTTTTATTCATAAGACTTAAATCAGAATTTTTATATCATTCATAATGTTAGATAATTATGCCTCTCTATTAAATGATTATAAAATAGGTTGGCCTGGTAGAAGACTGATGTGTTACAGAATATTTAATGTTCACTGATTTTTTTTTAAGGTGTCAAATAAACTCACTTCTTAAAATTTCCAGTGATAGTTTATAGTTGATAATGGTAACAATAAAGAATTATGTGAATGCTCAAAAAAAAAAAAAAAAAAGAGTCAAATGTATGCTACAGAGACAGTTCCATGGTTAAGCACACTAGCTGTTCTTACAGAGCACCTGGGTTCAGTTCCTAGCACTCACATGGTGGATCACAACTATCTCTAACCCCAGTTCTAGAGGAGCCAATTCTTTCTCCCCCGACCCCCCTTAGGTTTTTCGAGACAGGGTTTCTCTGTGTAGCCCTGGCTGTCCTGGAACTCACTCTGTAGACCAGGCTAGCTTCACATGCAAGAGATCTACCTGTCTCTGCATCCCAAGTGTTGGGATTAAAGGTGTCACCACTTAATGATGACAATTACTTTTTAGACAAGGTCTTGCTATGAAACATAGGCCTCAAATTCCTTATAGTCCTGCCTCAGCTAATCCAGCGTTAGGATTACATGTATGTACCACGACATCAGCTTTAGTTCTCTCAACAGACTAAATGGAATTACTTTTGTTCTTTACAAAATTGTCTTTAAACTTTTAAAAAGCAAGTCATACTAAGAACTCATAGTGATTCATTTAACTTTTGAGTGATGAAAGATATGTGCCACCACATCTGGCCCCTTTAAAAATTATTTTCTGAGCCGGGCGGTGGTGGCGCACACCTTTAATCCCAGCACTTGGGAGGCAGAGGCAGGTGGATTTCTGAGTTCGAGAGTTCGAGGCTAGCCTGGTCTACAGAGTGAGTTCCAGGACAGCCAGGGCTACACAGAGAAACCCTGTCTCGAAAAACTAAACCAAAAAAAAAAAATTGTTTTCTGATTTTAGGACAGTTACTTGTTAAGTTAACCAAGGTGGTCTTGAACCTGCTATCTTGTTGAAGGCCCTAAACTTCCAATTCTCCTGCCTCAGCTTGAATAGCTGGGACAACAGGCATGCACTGCAGCACATCTGGCTTAGTTTCATCACATGCTACTTCTACTGTAGCTAGCCAAGTATGTTTTAGAAGGAAATGTATCATCTGAGATGGTACTTAGTCTCTCTCAAGTTAACACCATCCATAAACTTGGCCAGTTTGCAGATACTTTTCAGTATTTCTCTCTCATTATGATGCCTTGATTATTTTCTAAGATTCTTGAGGACATGTGTATGTGTATATAAAGTAAAATCTACCTGTAGTATCTAACACAATCTGTGGGTGTTTTGGCAACATAGATGATTAATCATGGCAGGCAGGTGGCAGCTTTAGGATAATTCCAGAAGTCATAAGGAGAAAGTGCCAGTCACACTGTACACATGCACCCTAAAGTTGTGAACTACAGACCACTGGCCCACTCAGAGATGCTCTTCTGCTAGGGTGCTGCTTGTGGAGGAGGTGCAGTCTTGATGAGTGACAGGCACTCTCTGCTAGGCAGCCGACAGAGGTTCTAATGTGAAAGAGTCCTCAAGAAGCAGAGTTCTCTGGGCACATCGGACCTTGTCTTAACTGGAGGCTGCTGCTCCAGGGCAAGACATGATGCACAATGCATTGAGATGAAAGGTGAGACTTAATGCTCTCCAAAGCACTTATGACATGCTCTTTTTCCCTTTTCCTTTTCAGTACTGGGATTGGGACTGGATTCATGGCCATACACATGATAAGTACTACATATCACATGCTCTGGTCCTATGCTATACTCCTAGTGTTTGATGCCATGCATTGAAAAGAAAGCCAACCAACCAACTGAACCCCATCACTATCTGGAGATACTCCATAACGCACCTAAAAATATGGACAGAGAAGTTCCCTGAGATTAGTGTTGAGGTAGTAAGCCATTTTAAATTGGGTCAGTATTAAGTTCAGTACTGATTCTAATATGATCTATTATGTCCTGCAATTAGAAAGAAGACACACTATGCTAAAAATGTCTGTCAATAATTTGGGATAAAGTATAAACAAGGTAGCCAAGTGTGGTGGCACATGTGCTTGGGAGACCGAGGCAGACATCTGAGTTTGGGGCCAGCCTGGTCTACACAGCACTAAACTAATTAGTACTCCTGAAGTTAAGATCTTGGAATATACACTTTTTCTGAGCTGTATTTATCTTTTTATTTTATGTGTATGAGTGTTTGGATGGCAGGTATATGTGCACCACATATGTGCCTTGGTGTCTGCCAAAGATAGAAGAGAGCATTGGATCTCTTGGAATTGGAGGGACAGATGGTTATGAACCATATGGGTTCTGGAACCAAATCAGGGTCTTCTGTAAGAGTAGTAAGCAGGCCTAGCTGCTGAGTCATCTTTCCAACTCCAGAATATGCATATGAAAACATTTATTTTTATTGCATATATGGCTATTTTGCCTGCATGTACACTTGCTATGTACACCAGGCTGGCCTTATACTCACAATTATCTGCCTGTGTCTCCAAAGTGCTGGGATTAAAGGTGTGTGCAACACCATTCCTGATTAATTTTATTTTCTGTTTGGTGTTTTGCCTGTATGCATGTCTGTGTAAGAGTGTTGGATCCCCAGGAAATGGAGTTACAGACAGTTGTGAGCTGCCATGAGTAAGCCAGGGAGGGTCTTCTGGAAGAGCAGCTAGTGCTCTTAACCACTGAGTTACCCCTCTAGCCCTGGCTTATTTCAGTTTTAATTCTATATGTATAAGTGAGTGAATGTCCTCTAAGGCAGATATCCCAGAGTTGGAGTTATAAGCAGTTGCGAGTCACCTCACATGGGTGCTGGGAACAAAACTTGGGTCTGCTGGAAGAGCAATATCCACTCTTGACCACTGAGCCATCTCTCTACCTCCTCTTTAGAGTTACTTTAAAACATTATTTCTATCTTGTGTATATAGAGTGTCATTTCTGCATAATGGAAGTTAGAGTTGATCTTTCATGTCTTCTATTGCACTTTTTCTTTTTCCCTAAAGGCAGGGTTTCCCACTGAACATAGAGCTCAATGACTGGCCAGACTAGTTATTTAATGTGTTTTGGGGCTCCATTTGTCTCTGTCCCATCCCCCACACTAGGGTTATAGATATTAAGCCATTTGGGTTTTATCTGGATGCTGAGGATCTAAACTCCGGCCTTCATGTTTATAAGGTAGGCACTTTACCAACTCAAGCATCTTCCCACTGATTTTTAAAAACAAGGTCTCATATCCCAGTCTGGCCTTGAATTTGTTATAAAGACCAAAGATGAACTCCCAAATGTTGAGATAATGTTTGTATGTGTCTGTGAATATGTGGGCACATGGTGGTACACATGTGTATGGAGGCCAAAGGATACTAGCCAGCTTCCTCAATGGCTCTTCATGTTACAGTGGTGTGTGTGCGCGTGTGTGCATGTGTGTGCATGCACTTGTTCTTTTACCCTTATTCCTTTGAGATGGAGTCTTTCACTGAGCCTGGAGCTAGGCTGCCCCAGTGATCCTTCTGCTCTCTATAGCTCTGAGTCTTCATATGTGTCATGGGGTTCAAATAAATCCTTATATTTGTACAGCAAGTACTCTTACCCACTATACCATCTCTTTACCTTCTCTAACTTAATTTTGGAAACAGGGTCTTTCACTGAACACAGAATGTACAGATTTAACTAGACTAGTTCAAAATTACTGTTTTAAAGGCTAGAAGGTTAGTGAAGCATGGTGGTTTATTCCTGTAATCCCAGATCTTGGAAGGCTGAGGCAGGTGGATCACTATGGATATGAGGCCAGCCTGGATTACATATTAAGAACATATCTCAAAACAAAACCAACAACAAAATAATTAAATGAGGAAATAGAGGTTAGAAGATTATATGATGCTGGGCGGTGGTGGCGCACGCCTTTAATCCCAGCACTCGGGAGGCAGAGGCAGGTGGATTTCTGAGTTCGAGGCTAGCCTGGTCTACAGAGTGAGTTCCAGGACAGCCAGGGCTACACAGAGAAACCCTGTCTTGGAAAAAAAAAAAAAAGATTATGTGAAAATAATCACAATTTTAGTCTATCCTTCAAAATACAACTCTATTTTAGCTAAGGTGTATATAACCTTAGATTACTTTCTTCTTTTTATGGTATAGGAATGGAACCTAGACTTAAGTTGTGGGAGGCAAATACCTTGCTTGGCACAGAGCTACATGCCTAGCTCACACCTTACTATTTTTCAATTGAATTTATTATTATTATTATTGTGTACGACACAAGTGCCACAATGTACATGTGGAGGTCAGAGGACAAGTTTCAGAAGTCAGTTTCCTTCTTTCAAGTAGGATCTGGATATTGAACTTGGTCATCAAGTTTTTGTCTCAAAAGTATTTATGGCTGGGCTTTTGTTCTTCTCCCTCTTTCTCTCCTTTCCCCCTCCCTCCTGTCTCCTGTGCTAGCCCCCTGCATAGCTGAGATAACAAGCATGTACCATTGTATCCAGTTCATACTTTGCATTTTTCTTTTCTTTTCAAAAGTGATGTATTTATCTTTTGTTTTGGTGTTTTACCTGCATGTTATTCTGTGTGAGGGTGTGGGATCTCCTGGAACTGGAATTATAGAGCTGCGATGTGGCTTCTGGGAACTGAACCTGAGTCCTCTGAAAGAGCAGCCCCCTATACTTGGCATTTTTCATGGCACTTTTATGATCTTGAAAATCCTCAGCTAGTGTGGCTAGCCAGCTTGCTCCCAGCACTCCCTATCCAGCACTCCCTATTTCTGCTTTCTGAGCACTGAACTACTTGTGGGCGACCATGTCCACCTGGCATCCACATGAGTTCTAAGGGAGCCAAACTTCAGTTTTCACACTAAGCAGCAAGCATTTTAACCTCAGCTATCTCTCCAGCTCTTGGTGCAGATTTCTTTTTTTTTTTTTTTTTTCTTTTTTTGGTTTTTTGAGACAAGGTTTCTCTGTGTAGTCCTGGCTGTCCTGGAACTCACTCTGTAGACCAGGCTCGCCTGGAACTCAGAAATCTACCTGCCTCTGTCTCCCAAGTGCTGGGATTAAAGGCGTGCACCACCACCGCCCGGCATGTTGCAGATTTTTTGAAGCATTAACTCCTGGTGCACTCCACTTGTGCAACTGACATGCCAGAGGAGGTCTGGGGAAGACCACATCATACTCTATGAATCTGGGCAAATTACTAAACCTTGCCTGAGAAATGTAGATGGTGCCGAAGTTCTCTCCAGAATCCTTTACTAAAAATTCTGTTTTTTTGTTCTTGGGCATGGTAGTTCTAAGCTGGAAGGAGGAACACTATGAGTTCTAGGCCAGCCTGGGCTGTAGAGTAAGACCTTGTCTCAAAAACCAACATAGGAGCTCGAGAGATGGCTTAGCAATTAAAAGCTCTTAATGCTCTTGCAGAAGTCCTGGGTTTGGTTCCTAACACTCACACTGGGCAGCTTGGAACAGTATACAAGACCAGTTCCTGGGTATCTGATACTCTCTTTTGGTGTCTGTGGGTATCTGCACTCACATGGTACTCAGGTACAACATATACACCTAAATTAAAAAAAAAAAAAAGATGGGGCTAGAGAGATAGCTTAGCAGTTAACAACATTGCTTTCTCTTCCAAAGGATCCAGGTTCAATTTCCAGCACCCACATGGCAGCTCACAAATGTCTATAATTTCAGTTCCAGGGGATCTGACATCTCACACAGACATATATGCAGGCAAAATACCAATGCACATAAACTAAAAATAAGTAAGTAAAAATAAGTGACTGGGGCTGAATCACCTGTTTAGTTTCTGGAGACTCTTGTCAGTGGCCTCACTGAGCTTGCTGCAGCAGACCAAAGGGAGCTGCTGGCTCATACACTACGTGCTTGGGTGAGCTGTTTCTTTCCCATGGCTGTCTCCAACATCTCCTAACCCACTCTGGACCACATGGAGAGTATAAACCAAAGAGCTCACAGGAGACTGGGTAGGCTTTTAGGCTAACTTCTCATAAGATCTGATATCAGGAGGGACTCTTTAACAAGAACAGGGATGCAAAGGATTGTAAGACAATCTCTGGCAACCAGTTCACATTTCTTTATGTACCAGTAACACCTCTAGTAGTACAGAGGAAGCAGGATTGCCTTTTAGGACAATGATCATGAAGCTCTGAAAGTCGTGGGTACTGAGTGTGAAGCTAATCCACTGTGGAGGTTGAGGGTAGGGGTTAAGTGCAGCCAGTCAGTACTTTACCTCACTTGCCTGCATTTTTCACTAGTCAGTTTCTTGGTGGCTGCAATATCCCATTTTATTGGGAATGCTAGGATGTAGGTAAAGTAGTGAGTACAGTGGTAAGCACTATAAGAGCTATTTTATTTGATCATCACAGTAATTCTGTAAGGTCAGAAGAGGAAACTAAATGACAGAGGAAATGAACATGTACTTGTCTGGATTTGTACTCACTGAGTTGTCTGTAGGCAGTCCTACCACAATGCAGCCTCTCACGGCAGAAACAGTGCTCCGGCAAAGGGCAACAGGAGAAGAACTGCTTCAAGTCATAGCTTAAAGGCCACAACACTTTCCCTAGCTCAGAGATAGCTCCAAAACACCCAAGACAAAAGAACATCTTTGAACAGTTTAGATTTTGAGGAACACACACTGAATAGGTGTTGAGTTATAGGTAAGAACAGAAAGTAAATAAAGATTAAAAACTTCTCAGGGTACCTGGCCTGAAAGAGGTTTTGTCATTCAGATTCCTTTTACTTTTCCTAGACAAAATATGGTAAGACTTAGTTCACCAGACAGTGAGCTGTATAGATCTAAGAAATAGCT
The DNA here is from genome assembly GCF_004785775.1 of Grammomys surdaster. Taxonomy (NCBI): domain Eukaryota; kingdom Metazoa; phylum Chordata; class Mammalia; order Rodentia; family Muridae; genus Grammomys; species Grammomys surdaster. The sequence goes on from NW_021621078.1 coordinate 7,777,743, forward strand.
TAGCTGCATTGCTAGCCTAAGGCCTACACAGGTATCCTCTGAAGGTCTTTGAACAACACATCTGATTATGGCACATGTTTTGGCCTCTGCCCTTCATGCTAGCTTTCAAGCAGATCAGCTGCCACCATGCTCTTTACTGGAGGAGGGAGGGAGGGTGTTGGAGGGAGGGGGTCCTTCAAGAGCACTCTGTTAACTAAGTAAGAGAGACCTTAACAGTCAACAGTTCACACTACCCTTCTCTGGAGACTTCAGAGGAACCTACTTACAAAGGCTGTAGCTCAAAAGAGTAGAAAAGAAAAGAGACAGCCTCTAGAAGTCTCAACTCCCACAGGAAAAACTAACTCAGTGAGGACAAAATTAACTGGACATGTGATTATAGCATAAGGAAGGAGAGTGGGGAAATGGGAAGGGTAAACTTTACAGACCACTGTAGGCACAGCAGACGGCTGAGTGTCAGAGACAGCAATTGGAAGATGATGACAGGGCAGACAGAAAGCCTCCATGGCCTTGCTGTGAGGAAGGGAAGAGTGAGATTCTGGGTCTTGTCTCTTCACAGGATTTCCAATAGGCATCCAGCCTCCCACCCCTTCCCTAGGGCATGCTGACAGTTGGGAATACTGCCCTTCAAGGTCACACAAGTCAGGGATCTAGACCTCTTAGGAGTTCATGAAGAGGTTCAGTCAAGACTCAAACCACTAGCCCAAACAAACAGGACTGCCATTTCCTGTTGGGTTTCTATGCCATAAAAAGTAGGGGAGAATTGCCAACTACAAAGAGCTCTCTCTCTCATTGTCTTCTGTGGAAAACGGAGTATGTGGTATAGCCAGTCCAGACTGATTTGTTAATCTAAGTGAGAAGTAGCTGCTAGTTGCCATAGGCTTACAGTACTGAGGATCCCTCTCCCTGTTCTTCATCTCTTGCAAGCCCTCTGCTCCCAGTCTGTGGACTTCTAGGGATGATAACAAAATCATCTTGAGCCACCACAGCAAGAACAGTCTCAGACTCTGGCAGCTTCTTCTGGACCCCACTTTATTGTGCTGTGCTCTTGAACAGCTCTGATGGAACAAGCCATCTGTGAGGGTTATTTAACTTGGAGCTGGAAGAGGGTGAGGATGTGGAAAAAATAAACCAAGCAGCCAAAGGATGGGGCCAGAGAGAGAAGGCAGGTGGCATGTTCATGGGACTGTGTGCCAAGGCTGAGTGGGGTGGGACTGCAGAAGGAATGGTGTGGAAAGGAGGCCAGCAAGAAAAAGGCTGGAACGCCCTCAACATGGTCTCTTTTCCAAAGTGGGGTTGTGTTGCTGAGAGGGCTGCAGGCCTTGGCTTGGTAAGTTTCCGCATCTAGGAAAATCCTGGGGTATCGTGCCTGTGAGCACACCTGCTTTGCCTTCTGAAAAGTCACCTACACCCAGCTCGCTTTTGTGCTAGGCTTGAATGTTAGACTACAGAGTGACTTTAACAGGTATTACAGCAAAGACACAGGCAATGGCAACAGCTAAATGGGGAGAGAGTGGAAATGTACCGTGGAAAGGATACAATTACAGAAAACAGCAACTAGGATTTCATGATGATCTGGGAAGATACATGGGCCCTGTTGTGTGACAGGATTTTAACAGCCTTTTGAGGGAAGACTACTATTAAGGGAACCCCCAAAAAGCTGTTATACTCCTAACTGAAATCTTCTTTCATATTAAAAACAAATACTGAGAAAGACCTGTATTTTTAAATCTACATATCAGCCGGGTGGTGGTGGCACATGCCTTTAATCCCAGCCCTTGGGAGGCAGAGGCAGGTGGATTTCTGAGTTCGAGGCCAGCCTGGTCTACAGAGTGAGTTCCAGGACAGCCAGGGCTACACAGAAAAACCCTGTCTCGAAAAACAAAACAAAACCAACAACAACAAAAAAATTAAATCTACATATCTCCACCTATTTTCTCATTTAATCCTTAATGAAATTTTATAGATTAACAACTGCCACCTTCATCTTTCCTTTGAGGTCAGGTCTTATGTAGCCAGGCTGGCCTAGAACTTAACATGTAGCCAAAGATGACCTCGAGTAAACAAACAAACAAACATGTATCAGTGGTTTAATTGAGTTCTTGGCAAGAAACCCAGAACACCAAACTTGTGAGGAGCTGAGGAACACTTTAACCTTGGGCAGAATTTTCAAGTGCACAGTTTTCTTATCAGCCTGGCATTGCTATCATCCTCCATTTCACTCTGTCCATGTCAAAGACCCCAGCTTCCTGGCCTCTTGGTCCCTCGGTCTTTCTGAAGCAAGCACCAGTGAAGGGTCTGCGGACAGTTTATTTTATAGACTCCAGTTTCTGATGTTTTCTACACAGAGAAACTCTGCTGAGGGACAAGCAACAAGCCACTGCTCAGCAATGTTGGGAAGTCCATTTGGTGCCAGGTGAGGACACTCAGCAGCCTGCACTGAGCTCAACTTCAGGTCCACTGCTGTTTCTTTATTCAATTTGTGCTGTTGGCAGGTTAAGAGCAGGCTTTGCTATAGCAACCCACAATGAGTGGTGCTTGTTCAATTTGAAAAGCACACACGAGAAGGACATGCACATCTCTAAACATTTTCAGTGTAGGTTTGGTGCTATATACTGATAGGACAGAAAGAGTAAAACTCTACCGGTCTGTGTAGGGAAATCTGAGGCTCTGGAGCACATCCAGAGAAACCTAACATGTTTATTGCAACAGAGGAGGACAGGTAAGACAGCCTACTAAAGGCAGCAAAGAAAGCAGATAAGAGAAAGATGTGCTCAAATCCACAGGCCCAGTTTTTAAAACCAACAAAACAGAACTAACAGCTATCACGTAAGCTGAAGCCACACTAGCTCCTAACAAAGCAGTATAGACATTCAATGTGAGCACCTTCTCACAATCTGGTAGTACTCCAGCTCCAACCAGCAGGTCAAACTGAAGCTGCATAGCAATATATAGCTGAAAAACACACTATACATTATAAAAATGCACACTATAAAAGGCAGAATTTTAAAAATGCAATCTTCCCTCAGATTTCTAGACCTTTTGTTCCATAGCCCCATGGCCAATTTCTGGTGTCTACTTTAGAATCACTGCCATATGTGACTCAGTATGAGCTCTCTTTAACCTTATGAATATATTTATATAAATACATAATACACATACTTAACAGAGTCACAGAGATTATCAACGTCATTTGTGAAGTACACTTCCTACTAAATGGTCCAGATCATAAGCAATGAGGCTCTGGAGCACATCCAGAGAAACCTAACATGTTTATTGCAACAGAGGAGGACAGGTAAGACAGCCTACTAAAGGCAGCAAAGAAAGCAGATAGGAGAAATATGTGCTCAAATCCAAAGGCTAGGAGTGGTCAGCTGCAACAAACACTCCTCAGCCAGGAAGGGGTGTTAAAAGGACCAAAGGCTGGTCAGAAAGGATTGTATTTACATATCAGAAAAGCATATAACTAGTGTGTATGTGTATGCATACTTCCAAGAAAGAGCTCCCATACCAATTCAACAAACATCTCATACCAATGGATTTTCAACCATTTCAAAAGCCAGAAACAGTGCATTTTTTTTTCTGTGAAAATAAACTTTTACTTTGTGTAAGTCAGGTATCTGTGCATCTGAAAGCTGTAGCACCTGTCTCCTCAAGGATGCAGTTTTCACAGCATACAAAGTACAGTGGTAGTGGTGCATGCTTTAGTCCCAGCACTTAGGAGGCAGAGGCAGTTAGATCTCTGTGAGTTTGAGGTCAGCCTGGTCTATAGAGTTCCAGGACAGCCTGGCTGTCAAAAAAACTATACCCCATCCCAACCCCCCAAAAAAGGAAAAAAGAAAGATATTTGAGGTGTTTCATGCTGATCTCATAGTCAGAGGGTCTGACACATGAGACCTTCTCTAGACTACATTCCCCAAACAATCTAAAGCACTTCATTGAGTACATTTATTAAATATTTGTTACACACCTGGTGTGGTATGACAGTTCCTATTTCAGATACCAGGAATACACCAGCCAACAAAACAATGTTCTTTCATAGAGAGACTAAGAATCAAATGCAAAGAGTGAATGGGACTTACTATAAAAAATACGAGGACGACACCGTGAGAACCGATGTCATCAACGTGAGATGGGTACAGAGAGGTTCTGAGATGAGATGCTACTGATCAGAATTGCACAAGTGAGCCACAGAGCAAAAAGGACCTGAGTGTCCTTCCTAGGCAGGTCACTGGAGTATCAGGAAGTCCCACTGGTAGGTGCATACACAAAAGAAGTAAAATGGTCTTTTACAGCCTAGCCCGTAAGAAGAGTTTATGTACCTTACACACCCACCATGCAGTTTCTGGAAAGCTTCCATCACAGATGAGAATTCTATGTTGAATTTTAAGTTTGACCACAACTATTTAAACTTCCCCAGACCACAAATACAGCATCTTTTGTGGTTTTTCTGGTACCAAGTATGTATTTACAAATCTCTATACGTCTGCCTGTTATTTAAATTTCTTACAGAAGTGTCAATGTCTTTAGCTGAACTTTACCTCTCTCCACTGGTAGGTAGAACCCAATCAGGCTGATCCTTGGGGAAGGAGACATCTTTACAAGTAACATTCAGGGCATTCTTAAACTTTTTTTTTTCCGAGACACGCTTTTTCTGTTAGTTAAACTTTTTATTACTGCATTTCTTTTCAAACATGTTAGTGAAGAGCCCATTCCAAGTCCATGTATTTGTATTACAATGTAAAAATAAGAAGTTACTTACACTTTCCCCTTCTAGAGTTGAGAATAAAACTTAAGAACTTTTTTAATTAAAAAAAAAAAAAAAAGACGGGATCTCATTTTGTAGCCTAGGCTGACCCTGAAGCAGACACTTCCTGCTTTGGTCTTCTGGGTGTTAGGACTACAAACAGGAGCATCATGCCTTGTTAAATAAACAAATCCTTACATCAAAAAGCAATAAACAGGAAACAATAAGCAGGAAATGTAAGGTATAATGAGCCTCGAACTTCTAAACTGTGCTTTATTCTCATACTAAATCCTGAAAATTATGACCTGCATGAAAACTGAAAGAACATAGGCAACAGTCTCAGCTTTCCTGCTCAGCCTTTGACAAGCTGGCCTTGGCACTATAAGCCCATAAAATTCTCAAATTGTTCCTTGAGTTATTATTCCTAATTCCAAGATCAGTTTCTCTTACAAAGCTGCCAAAAGGGGCATGTGATTTTTTTTGTTTTGTTTTGTTTTTGTTTTTCGAGATAGGGTTTCTCTTTATAGCCCGGGCTGTCCTGGAACTCACTCTGTAGACCAGGCTGGCCTCGAACTCAGAAATCTGCCTGCCTATGCCTCAACATGGGGCATTTTTATCAAATGAAGGCAGCAGGCGGGTCATCTTTTTTGTTTTGTTTTGTTTTGTTTTGTTTTGTTTTTTGAGACAGGGTTTCTCTGTGTAGTCCTGGCTGTCCTGGAACTCACTCTGTATAACAGGCTGGCCTCGAACTCAGAAATCCACCAGGGCAGGTCATCTTAAACTGAGTGTAAAGCAATGGTCCCTACTTCTCTTTAGGCATCTATCACTGTCCAGTTTTTCCTTTGTCTTCCTGAGCCTTTGAGCTATTGTCCTCACTAATACCCCATGTGTGTAGTAACCAAGTAGCAAAATGGATACTCAACACAGAAAGACTTAAGGGAGACATCTTCATGAACCATTGGGTTGTTTGTTTGGTTTTTTGAGACAGTGTCTCTCTGTGTAGCCCTGGATGCCCTAGAACTCAGAGATCCACCTGCCTCTGGCTCCTGAGTGCTGGGATTAAAGGCGTGTGCCACCATGCCGGGCTGGTTTCCTTCCCTGAGTTTTAAAAGAGCACAGCAGATGTGCTTGTTATAAAGTAACAAACCAAATAAGGCAACTATGGGGCTGACTCAGGGACTAGCACTTACTGTGTGAGAATGAGGACCAGAGTTCAAATTCCCAGCACTCATGGACATGCTGCAGATTTGTGTAATTCAAGGACTGTGGATGGCAGGGTCAGGAGAGTTGTTGGTTGGCAAAGTGTTTTTAGGCCATACAAATACATTCTAAGTGAAATACTCATCTTAATAAAATGAGCAGCCACCATCGAGATATTTAAACTGGAAACCTAGGAATTAATTTTTCTGCTTCTGACTTGGAAGAAGCCAAGGTATAACCTTTGGTCATCCAAAGTCAGATACTTTTGCCATGCTTCCCAAACTTGACTTAAAGTTTTTATGTGAGGTGGCTGATGGTAAGTCAGCCCTCCATCTGGTCTGCCCCAAGATGGATCCTCAGAGTCTTTCTCCAAGAACAGTTGATGATGACATGGCCAAGATAATCAGAGACAAGACAGGTCTGCAGATGATTGTGAAACTGACCATTCAGAACAGATAGGCCCAGACTAAGGTATCTTCTGCCTCTTTCCTGATCACCAGGGAAGTACCATTAGGAGAGGGGGGAAAACAAGAGGAAAAACATTAAACACTAAAAATATCAGAGTCGTCTGCCTGCTTTTGTGAGAAAAGCTCTAGCTATGTAGCTTTATATTCACGGTGCTCTTGCCTCAGCCTCCTGAGTGCCGAGACTATAGCCTTGTGTGAAATATTACTTTTGATGAGATTGTCAACACTGCTGAACAGATTCGACACCAATCCGTATCCAGATGACTTTCTGGAACCATTGAAGAGAGTCTGGAGCCTGCCTAGTCTAAGGGTGGCAATGATGGCCACCACCCTCCTGGCATAATAAATGGCATTGATCGCTTGTTAAGTACAGGGAAAATATTTCAACAAATGATCATCTAACAACAGAAAATAAAGAACCCCCTCCCTCTTGTCCTCAGGGTGGAACTCAGGACCTTTAAGCATTTTAGGCAAAAACTCTACCACTAAGTTACATGTATAGGAATCAGCACTGACCTGTAATTAGAATGGTCCAATGCCTCTCTACCTCATCCCCCTTCCAGTTTTCTACTGAAATGTCTAATGAAATGGTAGGTATGCACTACAGGCAGGAGTTTGCTACAAGAGAAACTGCAGATGGGGATGGAATGAGGAAAAGGACCAGTCAGTTTAATCGACCAAAATCAACCAAAGGCTTGAGAAGAATGCTCATGAGGCCTTAGCAACAGCAACCCCCTAACAAGACCTTCGAACTGGAACAAGTAGGCCAAGAGCCAAGGTTGTTGTGATGCAGTTAGCTGGATTTTGTATTAGCTATAGGAAGACCAAACTGAGACTTCCCATGAGGCAACAAACAAATAAATACAAGACTAAGAATACTAAACTAAACTGGGGTGTCATCACAGACTTTAATTCAAGCACCTGGGAAGCAGAGGCAGACAGATCTCTGTGAGTTCCACACCAGCCTGGTCCACAATGTGAGTTCAGGATAGTCAAGGCTACACAGAGACCCTGTATCAAAAAACCAAAAGCAAACACAACAACAACAACAACAACAACAAAGATAATCTTTAAAGGCAAGCATATAAACCAATAAGAAAAAGATGACTCAAGTTAAAACATGGAATGAAAAACAGGTATACCAAAGAGAATTAGTGATCTGGCTCGAAGCAGCAGGAGAGAATTCAATTATCACCATTCATCAGGGAAATGCAAGTTTAAATCATGAGTTTGAGGGGTGGGGAGATGGCTCAGTGGTTAAAGGCATCTGCTGCTCCTCCAAAGAGCCTGAGTTTGGTATCCAGCACACACATCAGTTAGCTTAATTGCCCATATCTCCAGCTCCTGGGGGTATCTAACTCCCTCTTCTGGCCTCAGATATCACCCAGACATGTAGAAAGTACTCAAAACACACACACTAAAAACATTAAAGAGATTCTTCTATAAACTCATTAGAAAAAATAAAATAAAATAAAATAAAATAAAATAAAATAAAATAAAATAAAATAAAATAAAGTTGCCAAGATGTATAGTTAAAACATTGGAGCCAGTCAGAGACACTGTGCAACTACTCTGCAATCTGTGTAGCAGAACCTACTTTAGTTAGGCCTCATTTTTACTTTCTTTCTTTTTTTTTTTTTTTTGTGATACTGGGACCTGAACACAGGTTCTTACACATGTACTCTACTACTGAGTTATGAGTTATAATCCAGCCTTCTTTTTATGTTAAAATGTAATATTTTTATTAGTTCTTTGAAATTTTGATAAACGTATACAACAGTTTTGATCATATTGCATGTGTCTGTAATTATATGTGTGCATATGTGAGCATAGGTGCCCACAGATGCCAGGTGCTGGTATAACATGTGGCTGTGAGCTACTTGACATGAGTGCTTGAAAATGAAGAGTAGCATGTGCTCTTAATTACTGAGTCATCTCTCCAGACCCCAATATCTTCCCTCCTACAACCACCCTCTCCCCCCTTTTGTTTTTTTCTAGACAAGGTCTCTGTATATAGCCCCGACTATTCTGGAACTCACTCTGTAGACCAAGCTGGCCTTGAACTCACAGAGATCCACCTGCCTCTGCCTCTTGTGTGTTGGGATTAAAGGCATGCACTACCACAGACTAGACTTTTCTTTCTTTCTTTTGTTAAATGCCCTTCCTTTTACATTTTTATGATTTGAGTTTTAAGACAGGATCCAAGATGGCTTTGATCTTCTGCTTTGGCCTCTCAAGCAGCAAAGTCACAGTCCTAAACTACTGGGCCTATCCAAAGTATACCTAATAATCCCACATCTGGGTATATAACAAAGAAAAGAAAGAGTATAAAGTCAACAAAGACACAATCAGAAGAGTGTTCATGGTAGCATTACTCATAATAGGCCCTAAATGTTAATTCAAATAAATGTTCAATATAATATAGAATACTATTAAAATATTATACAGCAATAAACAATGCATATTAATGTTACATGCAATAAAATGGATGAAATTCTCATAGACTGTTGGATGAAAGAAATAACTACAAAGTACATGTATATTATGATTCAACTAATATGCAGTCCTAAATTAGATGCAACTAAGAAGCAGTGGATGAGGTAGAATAACGTTAGAGAACCAATGAGAAGTGGCACAAAGGAACCTCCTGGATGTGAGACACATTGGTAGCAATTAGCATGCATAGAATTGTATAAAACCTAAGGATACCAGGTGGTGGTGCGTACCTGTAATCCCAAAAACTTGGGAACCTAGGTCAGGACTGTAGGAGTCTGAAGGTGGCCTGGGTAATACATACTTCGAGCCAATCAATCAACCAATCAGGCAATCAATTAACTGAGCTTAAATTTACTATATTACTCTATGACAGTTATGGCTCAATAAAAAAAGGTAAAAAATCAAATTGATTGCATTTCAATCCATAGTAGGCACTTATACAGAGAAAAACAATTAGAAAAACAACCATAGGAAATGTGGTAAACAGCATTTAAATAGAACAGGAAAACTGAATTAGTCAAATAAATGACTTTTTGGAGCTTTTCCTACAAAACAGAAGAGAAAAATACAGATGAACATAATGAAGCACATTTTTTATAAAGGGAATAGACATTTCTTCCATGTGACTCTACAAATGAGATGTGTCAGGATTACAAAGGGAAGATGCTATTTGGAGGACAGAAAGATGGCAAGAGCAATGACAATCAAGAAGGTATGAGACAGAGCTAAAAGTATAAAGTAATAGAAAGCTGACCAGAGAAAACAGTCCCGAGACACAACAGAGGCAGGCAGGTAGCACGGGCTGACAACAGATGGGCAGCCCTAGCTCCAAGAGAAACCCAGGGTCCTGCAAAGTTCTAAATGTAGTATAGGGTTTGGTATGGCTTAATTCAATCTGGTATACTCCCAGCACTGGAGAATGAATCCACCACACCTCACCCCACAGCTCAGAGTGATATAGCCACACGCCACTCTGAAAGTTTTGTCTGGATTGGAGATACCTTGGGGATCTGAAAACCACCCTGCCACAATGTCTAGGTTGTAAACAGTCAGGACAGAGTAGGGGTCAGATGGCAAACATCTGAGTTAAGTGGCAGCTATGAAAGGCACAGGAGTACAGCTATTGGTGCTCTACTCTCTAGAGAAAGGAATGCTCCCTAATGCCTGTGAATGACTGCATCAATAGAGAACTCTGAGCTGGTGGTGAGGAGACTGCTTGGCCTCTCTAGCCAAGTGGTTGCTACAAGGGAGAATAAAAGCACTGACCTCACCTGGCAGATGGATAGTTTATTACTGGGTGGGGTTTCAAAGTGTCAGTGTTAAAATCAGCAGAAAAGTTCCTGGTTCCCTTGGTTTTCCTCCCCTGGTGCAGTACTCAATGTTGTGTTTGCTACCTCACAGCATATAAAGTTCACAGGGGCCAGCTTCACCGGGCTCTGAATATGCAAAGGAAGCTAACATGAATGTTACTGGTCTTGGGTGCTATTCTCTGAGCCAAACTGTTGCATCTTCATGAGCTCAGCTGTGCATGCTTATAAAGAATGTCTTACTGATGGCTGAAGGATCCTGACTGTGGACTGCTAACACAGCCTCCTAAAAGGAGGGTGCGGGAGAATCAATGCACTCTAGCCTATCACTCTCTGTAAGCCATTTGCAATTTTGCCCTAACTGTACAGGGTCTCAGGGAGCAGTTAGAGGTTGGAAAAGACTAGAAGGGGACTTGATGGCTCCTCATCTTGGTTGTCAACTTAACTATATTTGGAACCAACTAAACCCCAAGCAGCTAGGCATACCTGTGAGGGATTTGACTGGATCATTTGAAGTGAGACAACCACCCTAAATCTGAGTAACAACTAATACAGTAACTCCACAGTCGATGCTGGATGAAGATTTCCCAGTGTTCTGGATGACCCTGAGCCATATAAGTATGCTGGGATTACAGAAGAATGCCACCACACTCACTCAGTGCAGTGCTGGAGCTTGTGACTGTTAGATAATGACTACCAACAAAGCTACATTTTTTTAAAAAAAGTAGAAGATAATTTTTATAACATTTCATAGGTGTCTTTGGATACAAGCGAACCACAGCATGTATGGTGGTCAGAGGACAACCTGTGGGAGTCAGTTCTCTTTTCCCACTCAGTGGTTTTAGGGGTATGACTCAGGTCCTGAAGTGCCTTTACCTGCTAAATCATCTTGTGGGTCCAGTCTTTATTTTGTAGTCTGATTAAATCTTTTATTTAAAACAAATATATATATATATATATAAATTTATTTATTTATTTTTTCAAATTGTAATTTATACTCATTCACACAGGGGTTATAAACACAAAAAGGCAGGACATGGGGAACGGGATGACACTGGAGCGTGAGTGTTCAGGGGGAATACAGATATCTTTCAGAACAGAGTATCGGCTGGGTGAGGGTTTAGGGGATAGGTCACTATGACTCTGCCTATGATTCACTTGTCCTTATCTAAGGTATTGTCTGCCAAGGCTACCTATTTACAAGGTCTATGACTACTCAGGCTGGTAAATTGTCACAAAAACTGCCTGTTTGCAATAGCTTATAGCCATCTGTTTCAGTGTTTATCCACAGAGACCCAAGACTTGGTGTTAGTATACATGTATGACAGGCCTATTGCTGATTTTAGCCCTTCAGTGTGTAAGCAGGGCTGCCCCTGACATCTCCTCCCTTCTCTAAGTATAGATGGGCTGTAGCAAATCTAATCTTGTGAAGGCAGGGATAGAGGCCTGACCTCCAGTAATTGAAGGGGACCTTGTAATGTAAAACAAATTTTTAATTAGATTTTTTTGTCTCAATTTTACTTCACATTCTTTCCTTTTTTCATGCTTGGTGCTGATGGTTCATTTTTTCTATCCTGAAAGGTACCAGAGGTGATCAAGACAAAGTCACTGATAAACAGAGAAAGGATCCTAATAAATAATCGTTAGAGAAGCCACGCGGAGAGATGGGCAAACAGTGACACACTAGAAACATGAAAAAAATCTCACACTGGCCTTGGGATGACCAAGCAGGCTTCCTGTCTCCAGCTCTCCAAGGCTGTGATTACAAGCACATACCATCTTATGGGCACAGCTATCTCCCTAGGCCTAAATGCTAAATTCTACAGACCAGCTTCTTTTTTAAAATTCAGAAGAATTTTAAAAAGATTAAGCATGGGAAGGCAAAGTGGTTGAGCAGGTAAAAGAAAAGCACTTGCTAAGCAAGCCTGCCAACCTCAGTCTGACCCCTGGAACTCAAGATGGAAGTAAAGGATGAGTTCCTGAGGGTTGTGACAGTGTGTGCAGTGTGGCATGCCTGTGTCCACAAACATACACAAAACAAAATTCAGATCAAAGTTTCAGTGTAGTTAATAATGTCCGGCAGGCCTGTTCTACTCTACATGGAAGGTTCTTGCTCTCTGCTTGTTCAAATTACATTGAGTGCTTGCAAAAAAATTTAAAATAATTAAAAAAATAAAAAACTAAGTGCTATTAGGGCACATTTTAAAAAATCTAATGTGGAAATAATTAAAGAAAAAAACTACAAAGATGAAAATTGTTTAGAAAATGAACAATAGGATGGTACATTTTTAAATGAATTAGAATGCAGCCATTAGTAATAGCATATTCAAAGCCATAAAACTTAGACATGCATAAACTAATAGAAAATAAACATAGAAGATATATCACAAATAGAAAAAACAGTTGTAAGGAAAAGGGAAGAAAAGAAAGAAAAACAAAAATTAATGAATACTGATGTAAGGGAATGTTTTGAAAAAATAAGATACATGTTGCTATAAATTTAAGAAAGAAGAGAAATACAAATAAAATTAGGAATAAAAAGGGGCTCTAACCATCCATTCTTAACATTTTGATTAAGATAGGATCTCACGGGTTGGAGAGATGGCTCAATGGTTAAGAGCACTGACTGCTTTTCCAGAGGTCCTGAGTTCAATTCCCAGAAACCACATGGTGGCTCACAACCATCTGTAATGGGATCTGATGCCTTCTTCTGGTGTGTCTGAAGACAGTGACAGTGTACTCACATACATTAAATAAATAAATAAATAAATAAATAAATATTAAAAAAAAAATAGGATCTCACTATGGAGCTCACACTGGCTGGAAGTACAATACTTTCCTGCCTTAGTTTTATCAGGATTTCTGGGAGGACCATTCTAAATTCAGTCCTTATTTATTAGCTAAGAAATTCCAAAGTAGAAATATTAAAACAACAAAAACCTCCCAATGCTAGGTGAGGTGGTGTATACCTTTAATCTCAGCACTCAAGAGGCGGAGGCAGGTGGATCTCTATTAGTTTGAGACTATTCTGGTCTATATACTAAATTTCAGGCCAGTCAGGGCTTTAATAACAAACAAAGACTTGACATCAGAATTTATAAACCTGAACTGGGGTTATCTACTTCAGTGGTAGAAAGCTTGCCTAGCATGTAAAAGGCCCTGACTTTGTTCCTACCAGAGGATAGGGGAGAGCACTGGAGAAGAGTGATGAACCGAGGTATCAGTGTAACTGCGTATGTGAGGATGCCATGATGAAATGCAGTGCTTTGTACACTAGCTTTAAAAAAATAAACACCAAGCCCCAAGATATAAAGCCTAAGCCCTTGAAATGTTCAGTAATAAAGGAAGAACCAGGAAAAGGAAGTACCAAAGTCTTTCTATTAGAGTCTAGAGAGATGGCCCAGAAGTTAAAAGCACTTGTTGCTCTTGTAGAAGACCCAGGTTCAATTCTTAGTACCTACATGGTGCTTCACAGCTCCCTGTAATTCTACTTCCAGGGGATCCAATGGCCTTTTCTGACTTCACTGGCCTCCTGCATGCATGAGATACACATAAATACACTCAGGCACACATGTACACATAAATAAATATTTTAAAAAGTTTTTTTTTTATTTAAAACTACTGTTAGCCAAGTAGCCTTTATTGATGAGTTCCTTAAATTCATTTATTTATTCATTCAATTAATATTTAGGAATGGCAGAGATGAGATTTATGCTCTAAGTGCCTGGGATTAGAACTGTAAATAAAAACTTTTAGTAAATATCTTCACAAAGGGATAATAAATAAGGAAAATAAATGCTTTACCATTCAGTTGATGGCAAGTGCTAAGAATAAAAATTAACCCCAGTTCTTAAGAGCTAGTGTCTGTGCAGAGCACTCAGATAAGTCATCCCGGAAGTAGCTCCTGGTAAGGCTGACCTCTGATAGGTATCTGATGGAAGTTAGAAAGCAGACCATGCAGTGGGATAACAGTGGATGGGACAGAGAACAGAGGTGTAATGGCCCAGCAGCATGAGCTGTCATGACTAAACAGTAAGTAGGCCAGAGAGAACTGAGAAGCGGATGTGACCAGAGAGGAAGTAAGCCAGGGTAGGGACTTGGTATTCTTTCTCCTGAGTAATATGAAATCCTCTAAGCATATGGAGTAAAGGTGTTCAATGTTCTAATTTACATCTTAAGACATTACTCTGGCTATAGCTTTGGGACTAGATTGAAGGGGAAAAAAATGAGAACAAAGCTACAGAAGAAAATAGCCTTGCAAGCCAGAGTGGATTCTGTCTACACATCAAAGCCAGTGAGAGCACTGTGCAAGGCTGACGGTAGGATGTGCAAGTCTAGAGTGGCGCCCAATCAACATTTTCCAGGACACAGAAATAGAAACCTGTTCTCTATTCTCATAGAGACAGAGTTCTGATACCCAAATTACAAAGAGCAAAGCAGGAAGGTTACTTCCAGTTACGGAAATGGATGTACCTTAAGTAAAGTAACTTGAAGACTGTTAAAACACAATTAAACCAACTCCTAGAAAAGGACAAGTCATTAAGAAAATGGCAAGACGTTAAAGAATACAAGTGAGACAGCTGTTTCGAAGCCACACTGAACTCTGAGTATATTTCCCTAACCTGAGAATCAATAAATTAAAATAGAAAGATATTTTCTTAATATGCTAAATATTGTCTTTAAAACAAGGCATTATACATATGTTTAAAATCCTAAAGTACTCTACCAAAGTATTAGAATGGGTATTAATATTATTCAACATAAAGTTTCAGATCTATGATTTAAAAAGAGATAACAGGCCAGACTCAGTGGTGAAGACTTATAGTCCTAGAGCTTGAATCTTTGAATTCAAGAGCAACACGAGCAACAGGGCAAGTTCTAGAACTTCCTGGACAACTTAGTGAGATACTGTTTCAAAAATCCAAAAAGGACGATAGCAGAATGGTACATACCGTTAGTCCCCAGCACTCAGGGAGCAGAGGCCAGCCTGGTCTACATAGTGAGTTCCAGGCCAGCCAGGGCTATTATATATTAAGATCCTGTCTCAAAACACTAAAAATAAATAATCCAAAAAGGAGCTCTTATGTGACATTACATGCTTTTAATTCCAGCATTCAGGTATCTATCTGTGATTTTGGCTAGTCTGATAGTCTAAAAAAAAGCAAATCCAACAAAGAAAAGATAATGTTGTCAGTATATAAAGTCAACATACATAGAAAACCCACAAATCCAGAGAAGAACTAAAAAATTAGTATGAATTTGATGTGATAGCAGGTTTAAAAAAATTAGATTTTCCCATTTAAAAGTTTATTATAGTAAGAAAATTAATAAAAAATGTGACATAAAATATGAATATATGGATATACAAAGACTACTGTGTTCTTTGTTTTTTTGGTTTTTCGAGACAGGGTTTCTCTGTGTAGCCCTGGCTGTCCTTGAACTCAGAAATCCGCCTGCCTCTGCCTCCCAGGTGCTGGGATTAAAGGCGTGCGCCACCACCGCCCGGCAATACTACTGTGTTTTAATAAGAAAATTTCATCTCTCTCTTTCTCTAGGGATGTGTGTGTTCACATGCACCATGTTTGGAGGCCAGAGTTGAAGACAGGTGTCTTCTTCAACTGCTCTCAACCTTTTTTTTTTTTTTTTTTTAAATTTTTTCGAGACAGGGCTTCTCTATGTAACAGGAGCCCTAGCCATCCTGTACTCACTTTGTGGACCAGGCTAGCCTTGATTTGCCTGCCTCTGCCTTCCGAATGCTGGTATTAAAGGTGTACACTATGCCTGGCTTCTCTCCACCTTTTAAAATTAATTAATTTCTATTTATGTATGTGTGTCCATGAGAATATATGCCATGGGTACCAGTGCTGAGGACAGAAGAGAGTGTTGGATCCTCTGGAGTTGGAGTTACAGGCAGCTGTGAGTTACTTGACATGGTGTTGGGAAGTGAACTCGGGTTCTCCTCTGAAGAGTAGCAAGCACTATTAATCACTGAGCCATCTTTCTAGGCTTCCATCTTATTTTTTGAGATATGGTTTGTCCAAGAACCTAAAGCTCACCAATCTGGCTAGATTAGCAAGCGTCTTGCTTCTACTCCTGCCTTCTACAATGGGATTACAGAAGTCTACTGCTGCACACAGCTTTTTATGTGAGTGCTGAGACTCAAACTCTGGTCCTCATGTTTGCATGACAAGCATTTTACCAACTGAGCCATCTCCAAAACCCCAACGCTTTTTCTTTTATTTATTTATGTACTTTTTTTTTTTTTTAAGTTTTTCAAGACAGGGTTTCTCTGTTGTAGCCCTGGCTGTCCTGGAACTCACTCTGTAGACCAGGCTAGCCTCGAACTCTCGAACTCAGAGATCCGCCTGCCTCTGCCTCCCAAGTGCTGGGATTAAAGGCGTGCGCCACCACCGCCCGGCCGATTTATGTACGTTTTTACAATGGGGTTTCCTGGGATAGAATCTGGGACCTCACACATGCTAGGTAGTTACTTTATCACTGAGCTGTAGCCCCAACTTTCAAGTTTTTTTTTTTTTTCAAATAAATTTGTAAAGGGAATGCAATTCCAACTAAAATGTACAAATGTATATTTGATAGACATCTGGGTTATCTAGGTACATGCACTATTAGAACTCAGCAAAAGTACACTTAATATTTATGCATTTCTTTGGGGTTTGCTCTAAACACAAAAAATACTGAATTCAACAAAATGTGTATGTTGAAGGATTAAGAAAAAATATACTAAGTTGAGTATAATGGCCCAAACCTTTAGTTCCAGCACTCAAGAGGCAGAGACAGGCAGATCTCTGTGAGTTTGAGGCCAGCCTGGTCTACAGAGTAAGTTCCAGGATAGTCAGAGCTATACAAGTAAATCCTGTGTTGAAAAACCAAAAAGAAAAAGTATCCTGATTACATACAAAGAAAAAAAAAAAAAGGGTAGACAGAGAAGGACTAATAACAGATAAGGCAGACAGTGAAAATATCATGACAGAATATACATGTCTAATATAACTAAGCTTGGTAGAAAATTCTTTCAAATTTGCTACATAATAAAATGTTGGAAAATCAATTAAAGCATTAAAAATTAGACAATGACCAGATGTACTGAGTATGGCTGGATTAGAAAATCTGCCTCTATTCTTATGACCTTCCTAAAACACCTCCAGGTTCACTAGTTGTCAAGGAAAACAGTATTGGAATGCTGGCTTTGTCACCTGGAAGCAGCTGTCAGCTGCTGACTCCTAACCCTGTTGCTTCTGTAAATCTGCAGTCTAAAGGCTAGAGATACTTCACAGCTGAGAGGCAATTTCAGTGCCCTTAAGGCAGGACCAGAACAAGAGATACAAAATGGCTGAGGCGGAGAGTGGGGAGGGGCAATGTCAAAGCTAACTCAAACGGCAGGTCGCAGCTCAGGCTCCAGTAGTTCTGTATCTGGACATCAACCCCCATATATTAGCAAAAAACCTAGAGAAACTAGACAATTTTACCAGTGGGACCAGTAAGAGCACTTGAAATGCATTAAACAATAAATATTTATCTGGGCAGATAACCTGGCAGATAGCCTCACCCTGATCTTAAGCGACCTGAAACCACACAGCAGGATACTAAGCACTGATGGGTCCTTCATTTTTGCCACACGGGTAGGAGGCAGAGATGGAAGGTGGTCCTGGCTTCTACCACGAGAGAGGCAGCAGGAAGCTATTCTCTGCAAGTGCCAGCTTTTTCCCTACTGGGTGATGGCCAAAATCCCTGGCTTAAACACACAGGGTGGGGATAGAGAAGTCAAGTCAACCAACACTAAACAATGCCACCGCATAAAGCTGGCTGTTACACCACAGCCCTGAAGGTATGTGGAGCTCTGGCATGTTTGGCTGCTGCCACAGGAACCACATTGGCTGAGGGCTTCCCCAGGCCTGGGTGGGTGGCTCATCACTGACTGGCCACACACACAGACTCAGTCGCCACCTCTGTCAGTGGCAAACAACTGCTGAGAAGGAAGAACAGACTCAGTGGTACTGTGCACTGTACAGCAAATCATCCACATTAGGAGACCAGATAATATTCTCAAGAACTCAGGGAGGTACCAGTCAGAAAGCTGTGAGAATAGAGGAGGCAGCTGGAAGGACCGGACGTGAGTTGATTGACAAGTGACTACAAATGACTTTACTACTGCTCTGAAACATACTCCCTAACTGAGGATACTGCATTTTGGCCCTGGCTCTTCCTCCTACCTCTGCTTCTGCTCACAGTCTTAGAAGTGGAGCAGACAGGGAAACACCCCAGAGTTTGCCTAGAAGGGAGAAGTTCCCCTCTCATTCAGCTGAGCACTCCTCCACAAAGAAGCATGGCAATAGTTTTAACAAAGGTTCTCTACTCTGAAACAGTACCAAAGTAAAACCAGCAGAAAAATAAGGGTGTGGGTCTTGGATGGAGTCTATCTGTTGTTTTTATTTTTTGAGGTGGGTGTGCCAATTCATTTTTTAACTTTATTCACACTTATAGTTGCTTTATAATCATTTCCTGAGAACATAGTAGGAAGAGGGTGGTATTTACTCACTCCACCCTCCATCTAAGTCTACCCCCCCAAACAATTCAAATATGTGCTTTAAACCAAGAAGAGGCCAGCCTCTTGCCTTTGGCAGCCCTGAAGGCCAGACATTTACACTCCTGTGAACAGCTCAAGGTTCCACCCACAGCAGACTACACATGCTGAAACTCAAGAGGAGCATCATTCCAACATATCCCGGGAGTGTCACCCGGGAGGGGAGAGCTGAGTAGCTGGGGTGGGGTGGTTGGGACACTTGTAAGGTCTGACACCAGAACACCCAAGTGGTAGCATAGGCATTTTGGTAACATGGTGACAGATGAACTTCAGTGTGGGAAAAGCTAAATGCTATAATAAAATAAGCTATCTCTTCACATGGAGAGAGAAGGGTGGGTTTACAGATGCTAGGGTGGCAAGGTGAAGTCATCTTTAGGGAATTGGCTAGCTGCCAGGCTAGTCTAATTCTGGGAATACATGGGACATTCATTTTCTTTGTTCGTTCTGGTTTTTGGTTTGTTTGGAGACAGGGTCTCTCTGTGTAGCCCTAGGTGTCCTGGAACTTGCTATGTAGACCAGGCTGGCCTCCAACTCAGAGATCCATCTACCTGTCTTCTGAAAGCTGGCATTAAAGGTGTGAGCCACCAAGCTGGATGACATTCAGTTTCTTTACAGGAGAAGCAGATGCATGTGACTATGGGAGACAGGACAGAGGAGTCCCACTACTGTATAAACTGGATTGGAGGATTTCTCTGCAGCAGAGTTAGAAGAAAGTATAGATGGAAAACACAACAAACACACTGCTTCTGGCAATTCAAGGCCTTTTGAAAGTACCTTCTTCTTGCTGTGTTTGATAGCACTTGGGCACTGAGGTCCCAATACACTGGTTAGTTTTCCTGTTTACTCTCTTGAGAACACGGCTAGTTCTCCCCTAGGAGTGGGAGGAGTGTGACTGGGACACTGCTGTAAGACCTGGAAAGGAACAGCTCTTTCAAGCTGTTTATTACCTTTTGTGTGTGTGGTGCTAGGGACTGAACTGAGCCCAGGGCCTTGCATGCAAGGCAAACACTCTGCTGCTGAGCTACATGCTTAGCCTTTTCTTTCTTTTTGTTGTTGGAATTTTTATTGCTTCTTTTTGAGCAAGAGGCTTGAAACAGACTGGAAGACTTAATATTGTTAAGATGACAAATCTATCCAATGGAATCTACATTTTTAATCTAGCCTTACTCAAACCATAATGAATGCTACCCTGTCACTTAACAGAGAGGATTTCACTATGTAGATCTGCCTTAAAGTTATCACTGTGCAGATATGCAGAACAAGCTGGCTTAGAATCCTTGGCAATCCCTCTGCCTCAACCTTCCACATGCTACGAATGATTAAAGGTAAGTCCTACCGGGCTTGGCTACAATGTCAGTGTTTACTGAAACAAAACAGTATATTCATATGTGATCTCGAGGTACCCCAAATGACTTTGAAAAATAACACAAGTTAGAGGCTGAAGCTTCCTAATTTTGAAATGGACTAGCTATAATAAACTACTGTATTTACCACACGATGACATGGTATAAGCAATGAAGCAGGGATCTCAGAGATACACCCTCATGTATGTATGGTCACATGGTTTTTCTTTTTTCCAAGATAGGGTTTCTCTGTGTGTACCCTGCCTGTCCTAGAACTCATCCTATAGACCAGGTTGGCCTAGAACTCAGAGATCTACCTGCCTCTGCCTCCCTAGTTGCTGGGTTAAAGGTGTGTGCCACTATTGTTAGCGTTAAAAAGTATTTTTATATGGAAAGGGGCTAGAAAAAGCCATGAACTTCTATAAAACAAAGAAAAGAAGGAGGCATTTGTCCTACTGGACTTACTATATAGCCCAGATTAGCCTAAATCTTCTTAGGAAGCCATTACTAGCCATGGACTCACAATCTTCTTGCCCTAGGCTCCTGATTACTGGATTGTAGGTGTATACATTGTACCACTTTGCTTGACTGCCTTACTAGTTTGAAAGACTTCAGAACTAGGATGGTGGTACTTACAAATGAAATACAACTAAGAACTAAGAAAACTAACCTACATGTAGGAACATCTAATTTACAAAATAATTCTAAATGAAACAGATATGAATGTATATAGTAAAACTAACACTTTTATTTCCTTTAGTTTTGGAGGGTGCTAGAGATCGAATACTTTGCATATGCTAGGCAAGCACTCTACCACTGAGCTGGCATCCTCAGTTAAAATACAAGTTTGAGCAGACAAAAGTCCTTCCTTATGATTTCAGATTTGGTAAGGCTTCTTTTTGTCCTATATGAAACTGTAATTATCCTTGATAATATCTTAACCTAACAACAAAGTGATTAAAGGGGACAGCGCTGGAGAAACAGCTGTGGTTAAGAGATCTGGCTGCCCTTCCCTGAGAATCCAGGTTTGATTCCCAGCTCCCACATGGTTGATCACAAACATCTATACCTCCAGTACCAGGGGCTCTGAAGCTCTCTTTTGACTTCTCTGGTACCAAGTACCCATGCAGTATAGTACACAGACATACATGTAGCCAAAGTATCTGTACATACAAAATTAAACCAGTAAAATTTAAAAACAAACCAAAAAAGATATAAATAAATGAATAAATAAATAAATAATTAAAGCCAGTCACTGTGGCCCGAGCCTGGAACCCTAGCTCTTGGAAGGTGGAGTAAGTTTTTTTAAAAAAAAAGATTTATTTATTATTTATATGAGTATACTTAGTAGCTGTCTTCAGTCATACCAGAAGAGGGCACTAGATTCCATTACAGATGGTTGTGAGCTACCCTGCAGTGGCTAGGAATCAAACCTTTGGAAGATGAGTCAGTCCTCTTAACCATTGAGCCATCTCTTCAGTCCTGCATATGAATGTTTTGTCTGCTACACATCTGGTGCCTGCATAGGCCAGAAGAGGGCATTGTACCCATTGAGACTGGACTTATTGGTTGTGTGAGCCCCCATTTCGGTGCTGTCAACTGAACCTGGGATCTCTGGAGGAGCAGCCTGTACTCAGCTACTAAGCCATCTTTCCAGTCCCTCCACCTTGTTTTTTCAGATAGGATCTCCTACAGAACCTGGCACCTACCAATCTATAGATTGGCTGGGATCCTCTTGTCTCTGCCTCCCCAGTTTTCGAATTACAGGAGTGTATATAATAGTCAGCTTTTATTTGTGTTTTAGAGTTGCAAACTCACACCCTTGAGCATTTACAGTAAACATTTTACTTACTGAGCTATTTCCCAATTCCCCTCCTCTTAAAATGAATGCACATATTAGTACAAATAGATTCAAGTATTGTTGATAATGGTTAAAAACTATGGATCTATAAGAGAACAGATAACAAATTATACATATATTCATATAATTGGGCAATAATATATAAAATCAAAGTGAGAAAGATGCAGAACTATACATGACAAATCTAAAAATTGTCAGACTCACTATGAAGAGTAAAGCAAAACAGAGGGACAGAAACAGTGTGCTATGTAGATAGTATAAACATGCAAAGGAATACACATTGCTTATGAATATATACATGTTAACATGCACAGATGTAGTGAATTTATAATATTGATTACAATTATGAAAGAAAAAATAAAAACAGTGGTAACAGAAAGAGTATTATTTCTTTTAAAGCTAGGTAGGATCCTTTTCTGACTACTGAAACTGTTCAGTGGAAAAGGTGATTATAGCCGTCAATCACTAGAACCCAAGAACTGATTCCTGAAAGTCAAGAGACTGAGTGCACCCTGGTGGCTTTCCAAGAAGAGGAAGAGGGGTTTGAAAGATGTACTTTTCCAGAGGATCTGGCTTCAATTCCTAGGACACACATGGTAGTACACAACCATCTATAATTCCAGTCCCAGAGGATCTGAAACCTTTCTTTTGGCCTCCTCGGGTACTGCATGTACATGGTACATAAACAACATGCAGACAGAACACTCACACACATAATAAAATCAATGGGTTGGAGAGATTGCCCAGTGGTTAGAGCACGTGTTATCCTTTCACATAACCTAGGTTTGATTCCCAGCATCTACATAGCTCACAACTGTCTATAATTTTAGTTCCAGGAGGTTCAACACTCTCTTCTGACCACTATAGGCACCAGAAATACACGTGATACACAAGTATATACGCAATCAAAACATTCATACATATAAATATATAAATATTAAAAATTAAAATAAATTTAGTTAATAAAAATGAAAAATCTAAAAAAACAAAACAAACAAAAAACTCAAAGAAAAACAACAAAAACCCCAACCTGGAAGTGGGAGAGTACTCCCACACCTCCAGTGTGCACACATGAGATAGTCCCTGCTCTTTATGCTACTGTGAGATTTTGCCAGCAAGGTCATCATTAGATGTAGCCACTTGACTTGTGAGCCAAAATTATTTTTCTTTTAATATTACCTATTTTTTTCTTTTTTTTTCCTTTACTTTTTTCTTTTTTGGTTTTTAAGAGATGGAGGTTCTCTGTGTAGCCTGGTTGTCCTCAATGTTGTTCTGTAGACCAAGATGGCCACAAACTCAAAAATCTGCCTGCCTTTGCGTCCCAAGTGAATGTGTATATGTATGAATGTATGCCACATATGTGGAGGTGCCTGAGAAGACAAGAAGCAAGTGTCAGATCTCCTAGAGGTAGAATTACAGGTGGCTATGAGCCCCATGTTGTTTGCTGAGAACTGAAGTTGGTCCCGTAGGAGAGCAGAATGTACTCTTAACCACTGAGCCATCTCTCCAGCCTTAGGAAAGACTTATTTTGGCTCATGTTTTCAGGATATAATTGTTGGCTCCATTGTGTGCAAAACTCAGTGAGTCACCGCACCATGGTACAGATTAGCTGCTTGCCTTATAGCAGCTGAAAAGCAAAGATGGGGTAGACATGATACACCCTTCAAAGACTTGTCCTTGTGATTGACTGACTTCCTCCAATCATATCTCAAGGTCCAATTGCCCATTCAGTATGAATTCAGTAACAATCTCTGTACCCACCCTTCTCTGTACCTCTGAATCATTAACATCTGCTATTGGTATTTTACTTGATCCCACGATAACTCTGAGGCATTATTACACTTTGTATATGAAAAAAACAACAACCAAGATTTAAAGACATGTATTTGAAGATCATACTTCTATTATAGGCCAGAATCCAAGTATCATTTAGTATTAGGTTTAGGTGATTAAAAGTTAGAAAAAATACCTCATAGAAGATCATGAAATCAATCACTTCAGAAAGATAATATCCAATATCCTGGACTATTCATTAGTAACTTAATCTTAATTAGCATCTATCATTTACCCTTTGACATCTACTGAGTCTGATGCTGACTCACTCCTTTTTTTTTTTTAAAGATTTATTTATTTTATTTATGAGTACACTATAGCTGTCTTCAGACACACCAGAAGAGGACATCGAATCTCATTATGGGTGGTTGTGAGCCACCATGTGGTTGCTGGGATTTGAACTCAGGACCTCTGGAAGAGCAGTCAGTGCTCTTAACCGCTGAGCCATCTCTCCAGCCCGCTGACTCACTCCTAACGAACTGATTTTTTGATGTTCAAATCTCCTTTTCATATCTCTCCTCATAGCCTCCATGCAATTATTTGCAAGTTTTATTTGTAGTTAAGAAATAACAGAGGGCAGGAGCTTGAGTTGAGATAGTTCATCAGGTAAAGATGCTTACTGCTGAACGTGATAACCTAGTTCAATACCTAGGGTATATATGGCAGAAGGAAAGAACTGACCATTGAAGATTGTCCTGTGACTTTTCCATGTATACTATTTTATACTGGCTTACAGAAATGCAAAGCACTACAAGAAAATAAACAGAAAGCTAGCAAACAGACAAACAACACTGGCTCAGAGGGTACAGCACTTGTTATGGAAACCTGATGGCTTGAGTTTTTTCTTGGAACCTACATATAGTTGGAGAGAACTGACACCACAAAGTTGTCTCCTGACTTTTCACAGGGCTACAGTATAATATGCATACACATATACTAGAATGATCAAATCTTTTTAACTAACACATAAATAACACATCCTATTTTACCATTTAATTTTTTTGTTTATTTTTGTTTTTCAAGACAAGGTTTCTCTGCATTCCTGGCCATTCTAGAACTGCAGAACAGGCTGGCCTCGAACTCAGAGATATGCTTGCCTCTGCCTCTGAGTGTGTACTACCACCACCCAGCTCCGTTTGATTGTTTAAAAAAAATACTTTAAATTCATTCTTTTATAGAAGATAATTTGAAATATACACTTTTTTTAGTCACAGTGCTATGTGCAAGAACATCAGAAATCCTTCTTTCAGTCTTACTGAAATTATATATGTATGTGCAGATTAGCGGCTGGCCTCAGAGCAGCTAAGAAGCACAAATGGGCAGACAGGCAAGAAGCCTGGACAAGATAACACAGACACAGACACGCACACACGCATGCACGCACAAATGCACACACATTTATATATACCATGGAACCCAAGTGGAAGACAAAAGACAATTTGCAAGAGTTGATTCTCTTTCCAGAAATCAAAATCATGTTGTCATGTCTACCAACAAGCACCTGTCCAGCCATCTTACAGGCTCCTTTCTGAAACTTTCCCTTTTACCTCCCTCAGCCCCTACTCTTAATAGCCAAGTCAACTCCTTGACTTTTATTACAAAGAAGTGATGTCCCAAGAGAACTGGGAAGGATGCACATTTTCAATACCAAAGCTTGACAGCACAGACCTTCAACTCATGAGGTGATTGACTGACCACTTGAAATGTGGCTATTATGATTAAAAATTTTTTAATCATAACTAAATTTTAAATTTCACTTGACTTTTGTTTTGTTTTCTAGTAGTGCTGGAGATGGAACCCAGGACCTAAGCTTTTTGGGGTGGGATGGGATGGGGGAGGGGAGGTCTCACTCTGAATTCAAGCTTTGAATTCACAGAGATCCAACTGCCTCTGCCTCACAAGTGCTGGAATCAAAGACCAGCTGACTTTATGCTTGTTAGGCAAGTGTTGTACCACTGTATTACATTCCCAGAATAATTAATTTTAAACAAACAAAATTGGTTCATGATTATTATTGGTTACTCACAGTCAGCAACAGAGAAAGCATTAAGAAAGAGAAGCAAGCCAGGTGGTGGTGGCGCACACCTTTAATCCCAGCACTTGGGAGGCAGAGGCAGGTGGATTTCTGAGTTCGAGAGTTTGAGGCTAGCCTGGTCTACAGAGTGAGTTCCAGGACATCCAGGGCTACACAGAGAAACCCTGTCTCAAAAAACCAAACAAACAAAAAAACAAACAAACAAAAAAACAAAAACAAAAAAAAAGAAAGAAAGAAAGAAAGAGAAGCAAATTATATGTATGTCTTCATTCTTAGGTATTTCTTTCTTCAAAATATTGTAAGCCAAACTGCTTCTTTCTTGCCTATTCCTGATATGACCCTAAGTTCTTAAAATTTATTTTCCTTGTTCAGAATCTGATGCCCTTCTTTCGAAAGGAACAGACACATACGCTCAACACCACTTTACAAAACCATCAGTATAACAGGATTTATGGGCCACACTGAAAAATGCATTTAAAAAAAATCACTTAATTCTTGAAAAGGCCAGCACAATTTTGGCTGCTCACAAATTTGCTGTGTAACTGAGGATGCCTCCAAAATGCTGGGATTACTTTGTAGTTGAATACTATAAAGGATAATTCAATGTTATCCTTTATGATAAGGTACTATATATCCAATACAAATTTTATGAATCTTGTTCTTTTTTTTTTTTTTTTTTTTGGTTTTTCGAGACAGGGTTTCTCTGTGTAGCCCTGGCTGTCCTGGAACTCACTCTGTAGACCAGGCTGGCCTCGAACTCAGAAATCCTCTTGCCTCTGCCTCCCAAGTGCTGGGATTAAAGGCGTGCGCCACCACCACCCGGCTTTTATGAATCTTTTTAATTACATAAAATAAGAAAGGAATTGTGTTCTACTTTTGGGAGATCAAATCTAAAAGAAATGGCTTAAATTATGTAAAGTGATCATGGGAGCTTCAGGGCATAGAAAATAAAGCTGTTTAAATAAGCAATCCAGCCTAGGGTACTCACATAAACCTGTAATTCTAGCAGTTAGGAAACTGAAACAGGAGGATCTTAAGTTCTGGGCTCTGCAGTGAGACTGTCTGTCTGTCTGTCTGACACACACACACCCTAACAGAATAAGCTCCCCATTAATGAGATAAGTTAGTAGGTTTATGATGAGTTTGTTAAAGTAATAATGAAGTTAATTTGCATCCTAGGAAAGAGCTGTTACTTCTCAGCCAAATCTCAGGAAGGACATACGATGGGCATCTCACTAGTGCTCTGCTTCATATGTTGGTCAACCCCAGACAGTGAATTAGAATCTGTGTATTTAACTCAAGAGTGGCCATTAAACACCAGCCCTAGCACTCCGGCTTTTAAAGACAGGATCTCATAAAACTTTGAGGCTGGCCTTGAACTGATGATCTTGCTTCCACCTCCCAAGTACTGGGATTACTGGCATACACTACAATTCTTGATTGGACAACTTCTTTTAGTTTTCTACTCTTAGACTCACAGACTGGTGGGGAAGACAAAAACTACTTCAAATGAGGTCACAGAATTGGTGAGAACAGAAATGTTTTCTTGCTCAAAGGATAAATACCCTGATCTGATGGCTCTCTAGGCTATCTCTTTCTTTTTTTTTCTTTTTTTCTTTTTTTTTTTTGTTTTTCAAGACAGGGTTTCTCTGTGTAGCCCTTCCTGTCCTGGAACTCACTCTGTAGCCTGGAACTCAGAAATTCGCCTGCCTCTGCCTCCCAAGTGCTGGGATTAAAGGTGTGCGCCACCACCCCAACCACCACCACCACCACCCGGCGGCTATCTCTTTCTTAGGTGCTCATGGGAGCAAAAGTGTGATTACTTCAAAAACTCCTTGATGTGACTCCAAAAAATGATGTGACAGCACTTGCTGCATATTTCCCTCAAAGACACATTACTATGACCTTTTCAAATGCAAATAGGCTTACTCAATACAGCTGTCATGTTTCGTGGGTAAGAGTTTGAAAGAAAAGGCAACATTCCTTCTCTGACTGTGTCATGGCCTGTGACCAACCCTGATTCAGAAGGAAGGGCTAAAGAACACCTTAAAAATAACCCCCATGAGTTTAAAATTCCAAGGGATTTGATTCAGATAGACTCTAGTAAAAAATGTAAGTCTTAAGCTTCACAGGGTCTATGTTGGTATCTGATCACAGTGATGAATTTTGGTACAGTCCCACTACCTACTAGCTTAGATATTCACTGATTTTTATGGAGAATACAAAAGTCCCTTGTCCCTAAGTCAGCTCTCCAGTGTCTTTCGGAATGTCTATAAATTGTGTTACTCAGCTGCACCTTGCTGCTTCTTACTCACATGCCCGCAACATCAGACACTCAGGATGTCAATTCCAAGTCTCTGGTTGCTCTCTGGTCACTCTTGTAAAGATGTTAGGGCACAACAGGTAAATGCAGGAGGTACAGAATAAAAAAGATGGAATTTCAGAGAGACTAAGACAAGTAAAGGCTGGCAATGGCTGGGATGAACACAGAATGAAAGCTTAGATGTTTTAAATATAAAGGCCAAAGAGACAAGAACTAGAAATTCAAACATGCCTAGATTAGGGAGCTTGTTCCCATCTACAGGAAGTTTATCCCTGACATCTAAATAGTCATGTTTTAAAATCAACAAGTTTGCTGGTTTTCAGCTGCCACTGACTGGAACCCCCAGTGGCTCTGGCCCACAGTAGAGGCAGTCTGTGCCCAGCCGGACTAGATGAAGACATGCAGCCGGAAGCCGGCCAGCCAGCTTCAACCCTCCCTACTTCAGGAGTCTGAGCAAAATGTTACCCTACTACAAGAGTAGCAGACCAGATGCTTTACCCCAGACACACAGGGTTGTACCACTGGCCCATCAGATTCCAAGAGTACGTGGTCTAGGACTCAAGGGGATTCCCAGAATGAGAACGGAAGCCTGTGAGCAACTCAGTAAGACCTTTGGTACCCTCCAGCCTCTCCAAGGCAGTTGCATATTCACGTCCACAGACACATATTTTAAAAATTTGATATAATTATCTCCTAGAAATTACTGTATGTAGCCTTCTGGGATCTAAAGCAATTAAGTGAAGATAAATTTCTTTCATGGAGCAAGCTGTCAAAGGATGAAGCAATTTCATTCCCCATTTGAAGTGGAAGCTTTGGGTCATGCATGGTTTATTTGAAACAATGCCATCACCTAAAGCTGCTGATCTTATCTCTAACTCTGTTCTCCATTTCAAACTGCTGGAGATATGCAGCGTGGCACTGCCTGAAGTTATGACATCTGGCTTATGGCCAATGAGAGAGCAAGCCAACTTCTCTCCTAGGTTTCAAGCAGAAGAGGACAAAAATCATATTAAAAGAAGATAGCTACACATGTGAAGTCGGCTAAACCCTAAATAGGAGGAAGTATTCTCAAGGCATTCGTTGAGTGTGATGAAAGATGCACCCTAGTAAAATGAGGTAGTGAAAGAAAAGGTGGGGTAGCCTCCTCCTCAAAAAAGGATAGGGTGAACACATGCCAAAGAAGCAGATTTTTCTCTTCTGGGAGACACCAAACCAGCAAACCAACCAATCAACAAAAAAGCCAGGGCAGCTTATTTCACAGACATCCTGAGACATGGGAAGTATACCACAGTGGGCATCAAACACTAAGTTCTAATTCAAACATTGTAGGGCTTGCCTGACATTTAGTGGAATGGTTTTCATCATTGTGTTTTTTAACTATAGCTGTCTCTCTGTTGGTCTATGTCATCTATTGCCTGTCTGTCTGTCTACCTCTAATCTGTCTGCCTATCTCTCATCTTTCTGTCTATCTCTCATCTATCTTTCTTTCATCCAACTATATCTATCTATCTATCTATCTATCTATCTATCTATCTATCTATCTATCTATCCTATCATCTGTGTGTATATGCATATCTCTCATCTGTCTGCCAATCAATCAATCTATCTATCTATCTATCTATCTATCTATCTATCTATCTATCTATC